>NC_089236.1:3013520-3315280 GCF_963924675.1 Phocoena phocoena | reverse complement strand
GGGAAATTACGCGTCATGCTGGCTTTTTACACCTGCATGCGACTCGTTAGAAATGAGTTCCTCCTCTGAATACACATATACCCAGAACAGCTATTAACCCACAGTGAAAGCTGATGTTCGGGAAAGTCAGGAATCATAGTATGAAAAAGAAAACATAAGACCTTCAATCTAGCTTGGGGCCTGCTGTGCTGAGGTCCCTGTAGTCCCCATCCTCCCGGCCCTGGCCCACGGCCCCCCTTCCTCAGGAAGGAGGGCACGGTAACCCCTGGCCAGGCTCCCTGCAAGGGGCACCCACTTGGGTCTCTCCTGACAACTGTGCACTTCTTCTTGTGGTCTCAGCTTGTACGAGGCCCACAGCATTCCTCAGAGGGCAGGGCCAGGCCTGGGATTTGTGGACCGAGTAGACGCTGGCTAAGGGTCAAGGCTCGCAAAGCTGGGGCTGTTCCTAACAGTCCCCATAACAAGGACTTCGGTTTGGAGCACAGTTGAGGTCTTCACTTACATCACAGGGCTTCTGACGCTTGCCCTGGAGAATAATCGTGGGGGTGGGAGTACAGATGGACAGGAGTGGGGAGCTGGCATTTCCAGTGGGGCTGGGGTCCAGAGCAGCTAAGTGGTCTGAGGATGAGAGGTGTTGGTCCCAAGTCAAGCATCATTTCCAGACTTCATTGATTAAACATTATCCCTTTAAAGACCTGAAGCAAATTTAAAGTAGAGCCCGTGGTCTCCTTAATGGGGATGCTGTTGCAGGGGCAGCTCCTCTGGCAGCCACACTGTGGCTTGAAGGGCAGCTTGGAGCCCCGCCTTCTCCACGTTATGTTCTGGGTGGTTCCCTTGATGGAAAATTCCCCTCAGGAATCTTAGGACAAAGGCAAGGGACAGGCTGGTTGGAAGACACCTGAGAAAGCAGTTGATGGTGATGGTGATGATGCTGGTGGTGGTGGTGATGGTGGTGGTGATGGTGGGCTCGCATGCATTTCTCCAGTTTTCTTGTTTTGATTATCCTCCTCCAATGGCACGCACTGCCTTGTGCAGAAAAGACGAGTGTGCACACATCTCCAGCAGAAGGCATGCGCTGTGTACATTTGTGATGCATCCCGCCATTTTGGAAGAGCTTTACCCTGAAGCCCCAGAGACGCTTCCTCTATTCCCTTCTCCTCTAATTTTCTGTTCACTCTCTAAATTTGGGGCAGTGGCAAGCTGGAGGAGAAAGAATGAAAGAAGAAAGCATAACCTAAACAGAGGTGCTTCTGGTAAATGATCTTCACGGTCACGATCTGTCTTTCAGAGAAGCAGCCACCATTCTGTGCAATCTTTGCGTCCCCACGCTTGCCTGTGAAGAGCAATGTAAGGTGTGAGAAGCCTTTGCAGGGATTCGTGACAATGGCCTTGACTTCAGTCTGCCACCCACCAGCATGATTGGACCCTAACCATCACCCTCCCGAGTGGCCGGAGGGTCTCCCCATCTGTCTGGTCCTTTTGGCAAAGTCCTTGTAAGCTGGCCTCCCTCTTTTCTCTCTTCCTGGTCCCCGTAACCAGGCCCTTGGGCTGGAGGACATCTGCGGTCCCCTCCCACACCACAGCTTCTAAAGATCACCTTCCCCGGGGCCCTTGGATGCTTCCTGCATGCGGGCTCCCTTCCACCTCAGGACCACCAGGGCACCTGCCCTAGGCTGAAGACTGCTTTGTCCCTTTCTCTTTGCGTTAGGTTCTGTGTCCTAAAGGAATGATGTCCATCCCAAAGTCCTGGCCAGACTTCTTCCTGGGGTCCCAAGGATTCTCACGTAAATGAGACTCATTCGGTCCGTCCTGTGAGATCAGAGCTCTCCAGTGGAAAAGCAGGTCCACCTTCTCCCAAATCTCAGGCTCAGGGATGGGGAAGGGAAGAGTTTCTATAGACCACTTCATTTCCTTCTGATTCCAGTCATCAGCTCTTTCAGACCCTGCAAGAGTTTATGAAAGAGTTTATTTAGCCTTCCACCCCAGGGTTACTACAGTTCTGTAGTAACCCACGTAGCTAAGCAATTGCATGGTGTGTGTAAAAGAATTGAGAGGTTTTCAATGTCCCCCAAGAGGCTGTGAAGAAATAACAAATGGGTTTCTCTTTATGGTGCTTCATACCTATTTTCTCCCTATGGCAATGAGGACTCTGGCTCATCAGGGCAAGTGGTCAGTTAGAATTGGGAAAAGTCTGTCTGGTCTCAGCTTTGCAGTCTGTCCTGGCAGAGATGCATGCAAATAGTGGGAGAGAGCTGGGAAGAAAACCCTTTCCTGAATCCAGACTCTGATTTCTCAATTTTAAAAGAGTGTCTTTGATCGAAATCAACAGAAGAGGGCAACTATACAACTAGTAACCCCAAGGCCTAAATTCACACCGTGTTCCACGCTACAGAAGCTGCAATGGTCCATATGTTATTATGGACCATTATTATGAACACTCCAAGTTCAGTCCATGGGGTTGGGGTTTCTGAGGCTTCTGAGTAGTGCACATAAGACAGAGCTCAAGATGATTAGGGGAAAGATGGATATTTGTGTATATGTAAATATCACATGCTATTAAGTAATATTTAATGAATAACAATAAATACTGTGTAATAACTACTATTATTACATATTTATTACGTATCACTAAATAATATGAAACATAGATTATATGTAGGCACATGCTTCTCCAAATCTGCAGCCACTTTCAAAGTCAAAACATAGCAGAGATCCCCACATTGGGCTGTTCCCTGGGACAAGATTTCCTTTTTCCCAGACCAAGCAGCCAGACCAAGTGGCACTCAGGGACACTGCCAGGCTTCTCCTTGCCCCACAGGGGAGAGGACTGCAGGACAGTCCTGGGAGGTGGTGAACGGGGCTTGCAGCAGCAGGGGCAGGAGTAACGCATGTGTCCCGCTGGATGGAAAAGGAGAGGGTAGACCCTGGACTCCAAGGACCACCTGTGGAGTGGACCTCAAACCGGGTCCTCCGTCCTCAGCTCGGTCAGACTGGGTGGTGTCTTCTGTGACCTCAGCCCCAGTAGCTGGAGTCTGGGATAAAAGCCAAGGTTGTCCCAAAGGACTAGTCAACTTCCACCCCAGGGAACTTGCACTTTCATTGCAGAGTTGCTGACTGGTATCTGACTGATGGCCGATGCTTTTGTAGCAAGAATCTGAACCTCAGTGATCCGAGTTCCCCATCGACCCGGAGGCTGTGCTCAGCCCTGGACAAGACAGATGTAAACAGACATCCTCCGTGCCCGCCGGGCTTGGTACCCAAATGATAAAAACGGACATGCAGGGCGTGGGACAGGCATGAGGAGTCACGAAGTCCGGGGCCGGTGGTTAGAGAAATCAGTGTTTTGTGTTGGGTTGGATTTCTTTGTCCAGTCGGGGGTATTTTGCGATCCACGATTGGGCCTCTGAAAAGAGCGATCAGGAGGAGGAATCTGAAGGTGGGTGAGACTGGATGGAATTTGTATTGCAAGATTACGGCTCTAATTTCTGCAATCAGCTCGAGGAGGCTCCGCCGCCCGCTCTCGCCGCAGAAGAGCTGCAGCACAAAGCCGAGCCGGACGCGAAGTGGGTTAGGGCGTTATATAAGCCCCGGCGGGAGGGGAGATGGTCTTTTCTGCGCGCTCCTCCCGCGGCGGCGGCGGCGGCGCGGCTCGGGTTGATTTAGAGCGCGGCTGACAGCGGGCTGGCGCGGCCGCGCTGACGCCAGGCTGCTGCGTCGCCATGGAGACGGGCGGGCGCGGCGCGGCTGTCAGCGGCGGGCGCGCGGCCGCGGGGGGCCGCCGGAGGAAGGCGCGGGCCGCGGCCGGGACCCTCGCGGCAGACATGGACTTGCATTGTGATCGCGCCGCCGAGCCGCCGGCCGCCGAGCCGCCGTCGGGCAAGATTAACAGAGCCGCCTTCAAACTGTTCAAGAAGAGGAAGCCGGGCGGCGCGATGCCTAGCATCTTCGGGGTCAAAAACAAAGGGGACGGGAAGGGCGCGGGGCCCGCGGGGCTGGTGCGCAGCCGGACGCACGACGGGCTGGCCGAGGCTCTGGCGCTGGAGGGCGGCCGCCGCGAGGAGCCGCGCGCGGTCGGCGGGGACGGGGCGCGGCCGGGCCCCGCGGCCCCCCGGGCGGCCCCGGGCGGCGCGGGCCCGGTGGCCGGCGGCTCGGTGGCCAAGTCGCACAGCTTCTTCTCGCTCCTGCGGAAGAACGGGCGGCCCGAGAGCGGCGGGGCGGAGCAGGCCGACGCGGGCAAGGCCGGCGGCAGACAAAAGCGGGGGCTGCGGGGGCTTCTGGGCGGCGTGCGCTGGCGCAGGAAGGACCGGCGGCCCAAGGATGCGGCGCCGGCCGGGCGCGCGGGGGCCCAGGGCAGCCTGGCGCTGCCGGGCTCGCTCACCGCCAGCCTGGAGTGCGTCAAGGAGGAGGCGCCCGCGGCCGCGCGCGAGCCGGAGCCAGCAGGTGAGCCCGCGGCGGGGGAGCCGGAGCCGGCCTGCGCCCCGGGAGAGGGCGCCGCGGGACCCGGGCGCGCCGAGCGGCCCCGCGCGCCCCCCGAGCCCGAGCCCGAGCCGCGCGCCGGGGAGGGCCGGCCGGCCGAGGACGTCGCGGGGCCCGGGGCCGCGCCGGCCGAGACTGCGCCCCGGCCCGACTCCGAAGGCGGACGCGCGCCCGCCGCCCCCGACCCTTCTTCGGCCGATCCGCCCTCCGACCCATCGGCCGATCGTATTTGTCTGATGTTCTCTGACGTGACTTCACTGAAAAGCTTTGACTCTCTTACAGGCTGCGGAGATATTATCGCAGACCCCGAGGACGAGGCAGGGCCCAGCTGTGCCAGGCATGCCCCCGCGCCGGGCCAGCCGGGCCCCGCCCAAAAGCCCCCCGGCGTGGTGGCCTACCAGGGAGGCGGGGAGGAGATGGCGAGCCCGGCCGAGGCGGACGACTCGTACCTGCAGGAGTTCTGGGACATGCTCTCCCAGACCGAGGACCAGGGCCTGGGGCCCCAGCAGGGGGCGGCCCCGGCGGCGGCGGCGCCCGAAGCGCAGGTGGCCCCCGAGACCCCCAAGGACGCCAGGCGGGCCGAGGGGGCCAAGGACGCGTCCTCGGTCAAGCGCCGGAGGCTGCACCGGCTCCCCACGGAGCTCCAGCCGAAGGAGGAGCCCAAGCACCCGGACGAGGAGCCGCAGGAAGGCGTCCCCAACAGCGACGAGGGCTACTGGGACTCCCCCACCCCCGGGCCGCGGGAGGACGGCTCGGGCGGCGGCGTGAGGAAGGCGGGCCTCCCCCAGGACAGCGACAGCGGTGACGCGCTCTACGACCTCTACGCCGAGCCCGATGGAAGCCCCGCGGCCCTGCCCGCCGCCGCCGAGGACACGTCCTGCTCGTCCAGGTTAAAGCCCGTGTCTCCGGTCACCGTCACCTGTGCCCTGCGAACGCCGGGGAGCTTGCTGAAGGACTCCAAGATCCCGATCAGCATCAAGCACCTCGCGAACCTTCCACCCAGCCACGCGGTGGTGCACCAGCAACCAACCAGGAGCGAGCTGCCCAGAACCAAAATCCCGGTGTCCAAGGTGCTGGTCCGCCGGGTCAGCAGCCGGGGCTTGGCCGGGACCACCCTCCGGGCCGCGGCGTGCCACGACAGTGCCAAAAAGTTGTGAGGTCTCCGAGGCCGAGGTGGAGGGGCCGCTTGTCGAGGAACACAACTTTCCTCGGAAACCACTGCAGCAAGTTTTGCACCCCTCAAAGAAAGGTCTTTCGGACCGTCCCTGCTCCGAGCCTGGACCAAGGAGGTCTTTGTGTCGCCAGCAGGGGCAGGATACACCAGGCAGGGGATGCCACACGCGGGATTTCCCCTCCAGATAAGTCCCTGAGAATTATTTTCAAGCACTTTTTTTTTCTTTTTTACCTTTTTAAAAATCTTTTTTTTTCTTTCTTTCTTTTTTCTTTAATGCACTGAACGCTAGGAAGTCACCTTTACTTGCCTTTGCAGAAAACAGAACTTAACCCAATCTAAGGAAGCGTCACGCCATGATATTTGGCTGTGCCGGTGTCCAGCGGGCCAGCAGGAACCATGGGGAGAATCAGAGGAGCCCTCCTCTTCCTGACACTTTCCTTCCTTCTTTTCCTTTTCCTTTCCAGGAAAAAAAAAAAAAGGACCCTTTGCTGTATCACTGTGTGGAAAACATCTACAAAGCTGAGTCAGGTAATTTACCTGATGAGCGGAAGCATCGCTGATTGGCAGAAACCCCCGGTACTTTCAGTTGCTGGGTATGCAGATAGGTATTTATCTACCACTAGGACGATCAAGGAGAGTTTGGATTTGGTGGGTTTATTTAGATCATTTGTTTGGAGAGAAAAAAAAAAAAGCTCAGCAGAGCAGGTTTCCCTCCCTTTTTTTTTTTCCACCCAGTGCAGAGATCAAGATCAGGAAAAGATTGCACTAAACACCAACAGACACAGTGTTTTAGCGTTTATAAACTGTAACCTTTTCATGTGTACATGATGCATATTTTACAGATTATTCAGCTGTCAACCTTTTATAATCTGTCAGTAACCTCGAGTTTAAAATCTGGTTTTATAGCTAGACACGATAACCATTCCCAAACCATTGGTGGTCTTTTATGTGCTCTAAGCGGAAGCAGTTCTGTTTTTGTTTCATGTGGGTTCTCTGGCTTTCAGTGCAGGAAAAAAAAACCCTATTGTGTTGATGTCCCAAAGGAATGGTTCTGCCTTGTCTTGGGTTAAGAGTCTGTTTCTCACCCCAGACCCTGGTTTTCAGAGATTTTACCTTGGTTATAACAATTTTGGATTCAACCGTTTCTCAGTATGGGGAGTCCAAAACGAGGAACACATAAAGAAAAACAATAGAAAATGTAGTTTTTCCTGTCATTTGACGTCTGCTTTATAGACTTAGGACTGAGCCACATATGTTCAGAATATGACATTGGGAAGCTTATGTATCATGAACATTGTGTGCCAAGATTATTTTTGAAAAGTGGTGACTTACATGTGTGTTTTCTATTATTGTAGATGAAATGTTTATTTCAGAAAGCATTACCATATGCCTCGATAGTTTGAATGATAAACTGAAGCCGTTCCTAGAACGCTCTTAGGGTCTAATGATTATAGAATATCCTCTTTGAAATGTATTTGAGTGTATTTAATCAAAAGACCAGAGCTTCTACTAGGAGATGATTCACAGTATCGGGAAGATGACACATATTCAAGTGAACATGTACACACGTAAGAGACACGCACACTTCTCTCTAACTCTCGTTTTCCAGAGAGATTCCCTGAGTCATGAACTGGTAGTACCCGTTTTTTAAGTTCATTTTCTGTTTTATAAAGGAAAGAAAAAGGCAAGTTAAGTATATGAAAACTTATTTTAATAATATGAAAGGAGTAACGAAATAAACAGATGTCAGAGGAATACAGATCCGGGCCAGCAGCACAAAGCAGGTTGTTCCCCGTTTTAAATATGCAGTGATTCAATTAGAAGAGGTGGTAGAGATTGGCTAAATCTCTGTATTATTCAGACTACTGGCTTTTATTGTGTCATGTCAGATCCTTAATGTGATTTTAAAGTAGTGTTTTAATATTTAATTTCCTTATGTCTGTAGATGAGGTCTGATAGGCAGACATAGCCTTAAGCACTCTGAATACACCACCAAGAATTCATAAAGCGGCTCACACTCACACGTGCTCATGCACTCAGCTGTGTACAACTAACAGACAAAGGCGTTCACCGTACACTTGGAGATGTTTCAGAAATTAGTTCTGTCTTGAGAAAGGGATTTGAATATGATTCAACACTGGTAGTACTACTTAGACTCCAGATACATTCATTTCCCCCCAGTGAATGGGAAGAGCACACCTTTTATTCCTAGCTGTAAAACAAAGGATCTTTATTTTCTTCCTGTGCATCTTCTTGCAGGGGTTAGAAGGGTCTCCCCTGCATGAATCCATGACAGAGTTGGATCTGTGCACTTGTTCAGTTGAACAGGGACGGTAGGAGGCCCTGAAGGACTCATGAGGATACTGTAGTAGTAAAGGCCACCTACTTGTCTATTTTGTAAGCACTGGAACAAAGTATTTTTGCTTTCACTCACAGTTTTGGGACTTACTTCTGCATCTACCCCACTGTGCTGTGTCTTGTTTTTATAAGTAATGGAAAATGTCAGCAGCGTTTGCTTTATTTTCCCCCTGCCTGTCAGTGAACCACTTATGCAAGATTTAAACTATTTTCTTTTTTGTTCTTTTTTCCATATATTTTCCATGGTTTTTTGTTTTGTTTTGTTTTTTTAACTCTATCTCTAAGAATTCCACCCACACCAGTCAAATGAAGGATTCAGGCAATGAATTAAATGGCCTCAGTCACTTGATGGGAAATCAAGACCAGTACAGGGAGGTGTGTCTTAACCTTTTCCAACCACAGACAAGGGATGGTAGTTGCCTTTTTGTACCAAGGGCTACTTTCTCTCATTCATGTTCATGGAGATTGTTTCCTAGGATTTTAATGGATTTACATTCCAATTGTTATGGGTTGGCCAAAAAGTTTGTTCAGGTTTTTCCGTAAGATGTTACTTTTTGGCCAACCCAATATTAATGCATTGTCTAATTTGGCCATATTTCCTGATTTTTTAAGGAAAGGATTGGATGTGGGGCTGCTGACACCTTTCCTGTGTATCTGTGTGTCTGAGATACTTGGTTGATTAAGTCCCTTTAGTCAGAGTTGGCCAAATTCTATCGGAAAAAGTCACATCAAAAAAAAAAAAAAAGTCACATCGACAGTTGGCCCTCAATTTGTCAGCCATCTCAATAGCCCTGCGCAAAGACAGCCTGGCCTCAGCGTCTGCGTTACCTGGGCAGTGTTACTTGGGCCACTGTGCTTCGGTACTAATGCTTTCCTGCTTCCGTTAGCCCTATAGCATTTTGAGTAATCGCAAGAGGAAAGAGATTTGTGTTATTTCACCTAACAACAACAATGGAATGTAGACTGTTGAGGACTTCCTTTAGCTCCATTTCCCACAAATTATCTGCCTATTTAAATACAGAGTGTGTGAGATCTATGGAAGTGATGACTTAGAAGTTTAAGGGTATCTGCCTATTTAAATACAAAGTGTGTGATATCTGTGTAAGTGATGACTTAGGAGTCTAAGGGTTTATTCATTAATCTCAGAAGTAGTGTTTCAGGTATTGGCGCTCCCATGAATATTCATATAACCCTTTGCCTACACAGTTGTCAAAGTAAAAAGGTGGTATTAGGGACCAAGACGTCTTTGGCTGAACTTTCCAAGTTTTCATTATTTACGTCTTTGTCAGATGGATTTTCAGCAACCTTTTACTGTTAACTTTGTATGAAGAGATTGGTTAATGAGCGTATGCTGTCTTCTCCCTCGGTTTCCATCATGTCTGCCTGGTGCCCTCAGGTAGCAGTACTGGGGCATGCTCAGGACGTTTGCCCGTTTTGACGTTCGTACAGTGGAACTCAGTCCCCGTTTATAGTCGTTGCTGATTTCTCTCCTGAATTAGGACTATCTGGACGCGGCCCCCTGTGCTTGGCTTCTACATTCGCTCGTACTTAGCTCCCCTATCACTGTTAAGGAATTAATCCAGAAGTTTATGCCCTTAAACATATGGAAAAAGAACCACAGTTGCCTCTTATTTCCCACCACTGAGGACGGCCCATTAGAAGTACCTGAATGAAATAAGAGGAGAAACCCAAATACCCGGCCCAAGCCCATTTCTCTCCCCCTAGCCAGGCAGACCGAGGGATGAACAACACAGTTCTTATTTAGGAATTTTCAATTCTCCACGCACGAACGTTTATAAAGCAGTTCAGGAGCCAAAGGCTAGCATGGCAGCTTGGTTTCTCAGGTGGGAAAGCCAGAGGCCGGCATTCACTTTGGTGAAGAGAGGAGGCTGTAACAGTGTCAGGTGCCGTGGCCATGTGGTCCCTCCTTGGGGCAGGCGCCCGTTCCGCGACCCGTGCTGCTCTGAAGGTTCTCCCATGGCCGCGCTGGATGGCTTCTTACAGCCTTTTCACTGTGATGACCACGGAGATGAGACAGTTCTTCCGTTGTAACAATAGCCACTTACAAGGAAAGATGTTATCTCCCTGCAGATAAGGCTTCTAAGGACTGATTCAGAATGGTTGTTTCATGATTACGGAAAGCAGCTCCTTCTCAAGCTGCAAAGCAAAAGGTTAAAGTAGCCACTAAAGCCTCTAGAACTGAAACTGGGCACATTTCATGACTGATATTTACTTTAATTCAGTGCAACACATATTCACGGGGCATATACTGGATCTCATGCTTAATAAAAACCCGTTCAGTTTGGAGCTCACAGGTAGCTGTACTGTAACCAGGCATTCTTAATATTCATTAAAAACACCTTTATTTTATTTTACCTACTTTTATTTTGTATTTTTTGCTGATAGTCTGTGGGGTGGAGCAGGGTGGGGTGAGATTGAACAAGGGTGCTGTGGATTAAGTCACACAAATTCCTCTAAAAGTAAGAGTAGTAATTACAACAAGGATTAACGTGTGTTGAGTACTTACTACGTGTCAGCCCCTTCCAGGAGTTTAACAAATATTTACCTAGCCCTCTCACAGCCATGTGGGTTAGGTAATACTGTCTCCCTCACAGAGCATATTTAATTCATCCTTTTGGTTTGTTTCTCCCCCATTCATTCCATCCATGCATCCATCCATCTCTCTCTCTCTCTCTTCACCTAGGACAGGGATAGACACTCTTTAGTGACTTACAGTCATAGGAGAGCTAAGAGCTGCTAAATCTCATCACCAGCTCACTTTCAATAGAAAAAGAGCCAACCCATGTCACGCAGCTGAGAACTGGTTTTGTGTCCGAGATGTTGGTACTCACATCATTCCGGGGGAAGGCTGCTGCTGGGTTCCAGAGGCAAACAGTCTGCCTTGCTTTGGAGGGAGCCTCACCTTTTGAGGATTAACTTCAGAAGTGTAGACAGACATCTCTTCTGTTGTCATGATGATACCTCTGCCCTGATAGGATTTCAGTCACGTCGAGCACGTTTCACTTGTTTTTCTACCTTAAGCCCAGTCCAGGCTGGTTCTGGGTGTCCTGGGTTGTTTGTTGAGATAGTAGCTGGCTCCGTGACGCCTCGCCTTGACACAGTTCTGAACTGCAGAGACAAGCTCCTGGCTCTTTAGAAAGTAGCGCATCCCATGTTCTGTCTCCGACCATTGAATCCTGGCCTAGATTTTCTGATTCATTCATTCGTTCAACTACTATTTTTTGCACGCCTATAAGTCAGTCACTGTGAGTTTGAGTATTTTATATTTAATTAAACTAGCCTAACCTATGCTGTGTGTTTACTGCGAGCTGGGGTGATGCCCTGTTTTCTTTGACAGTCTTTCCCGAGAACCAGGCAAGGTGGGGCTCGGCTTTGTTCTACAGAGGAAGAAAATAACGAAAAGGTAGAATACCTTGTCCGAAGCCACCCATTTAGCAAGCAGTGGACGGAATATGAACCAGAAATCTAACTCTCCTGCTTGTGCTTTAATTATAAACCTTTTTTTTTTAGCCATGTGATTCAATTTTTGTATGATTTAGTAAGAAACTGATCAAAATTCTGAACCGCAAGAACCAAACCAGATTTTTATGATGGCGGATACCATTAAAAGGACGACTATTTCAGTTAAAAGTGAACTTGGTTTTTTAAAAAAATTATTTGATGCCTTTTGTACATGCAAGGCCGAAAGGTAGATCTCAGAGCTAGCAGGGTTTTTTTTTTTTTCACACCTGACCAGTCAAAAATGTGGGCCATAGTCACCCATTATTACATGCTAGCAGGTCTGCATACAGATTTTATAATCTGATGACTGCTTTGTCAATAATAAAAACCTACAGAAGCGTTTTATTCATATACGGGCTACCCACGCTTGACGAAATGCTTTTTTAATGAGAAGCAGTGAAAGAATTCAGTCACAGGTGATGAGTGTGTTGAATTGGTTATTTTTGGAAATTATTCAGTAATTGGGTAGAGTAACTTTCTGCTCTATGTGAGAAGATAGAGTCTTAATAAAATACAGCCTAGGTCATTGGTTATTAGAGGCATAATAAACTTTCTCAGATCCCTATCTGGTTGATTAATACACTAAAAAAGAAAATACTAAAAATATCTGGTCAGATTATACAAGGGTCTTGAAGTGACACACAGGAAATACTTGTTATCATGTCATAAGATGAAATGGACCCAGGGAGCCTGGAGGAATTCATAAACTTCCTCAAATAACTACCTTACAAACCACAAATCCCCCACTACACAGTTATTTCTAAATAAAGGAGGAGAAACTCTAACAAAATAATATCTAGCATGTTCATTGCTTCCAGGATACATTTAACTGAACATGGAGGATCTGATCTTTTTACCAAGAATATCGGGGAAAATGGTTTAGATGTTATAGACAAAGTAAATTCCTGTCATTTTTTAATGGACTCCAGCTACGGACCAGGCTCATTGCTGACTTCAGGTTTTGCCCGAGTTATTTATAGGAAATATCTCAGTGTAATATAGGGAATTGCAGGTTATTTGAAAATAAAGACAAAGAGAGCCCAAATGAGAAACTCCATTTCTAGAATTAGTTTTCCTGAAAGTCAGGCATGTCTCTGAGGACAGACTTTTGGCTGTATTATTTTTGTGCACAGGAAGAAAGTTGTGAGTAGGTTTATAGATATTATTTTTATAATAGAATGTTAAAGTCCCCCCAGACATCAAAAATTGTCTCCTAAAATTACTCTATGTTTTTAAGACTTGTTTTAAAAAAGGGTTCTAAATAGCAATAGGGTCTTTTCTCTTTTCTCCTCTCCAGTGGTTTAATGGGATAGATGAACCAATGTTTATATTTTTAAACCTGTAAATATTTTATTTTGGGTATTTTGTATATTTGTCGATATAATTCCATTTCGTGCATATGTATCACCGTGCATGTTGCTGGTTTTGATAGTCATTCTCTTAATGAATGTAAGAAGCTTGGACTAATTAGCACTTTTCTTCTTTCAAACATCTTAAAATGAAAATACAGCACTGCCATTTGAAATGTTGTGTTTAATTCAGTCAATAAATTTTGTTGCTCCTTTACATTGATTGTGAATTCTGCCGGTGGTTATTCTTCCAGGATAAATCTTATTTCCAGCCTCTTCAATATTTAGAATTTATACTAATGATGATAATGACTGTGTGTGTGGTGTGTGTGGTGTGTGTGGTGTGTGTGTGTGTGTGTGTGTGTGTGTGTGTGTGTTTGACCAACAGGAGGCCTGTATTTCTTTCCACACTTTGTGAACAGGTGAAAAGTTACTGTTTGCTTTGAACAGGTGCCTTTGGAAAAGCTTGTTCGTTGTTCTGACTCTGATCTGATTTCTGAGCCGTTTTACGCAGAAAATCTCTGTTCCTTATAACTCTCCTTGAGTTGGACTCGCCTGCCGTGTGTGACTGCAGCGAGCAGTGAACCGGAGTCTTTCTGAAGAGCTGTTTTCTGTTTTGTTTTGTTTGGGGGGGCTTGTTTTCACTTCATCTGTCCAATAATTCAAATCCATAGTACTTCTGAAACCTAATGTGAAGAATAATGAGATTGCGCCATCTTGTTTGAAAATAAGAATTGGAGTCTGCCCAGATTGTCTGGAAGTCTACTTCCCTGAGAATGGGCTTGTCCACACTGCAGTTACTTACATTTCTCTTAAATAACAAGAAAAAACTCATACTTATCTTTAGAACCTGATTAGCATAAACTTCCAAAGGGAGATCTGATTGGTACAGAGAAGAGGTAGAGTAAATGGACATAGAACCACAAAGAGTGAGACAAGAGGTTCACAAAGCCTGGATGCCTTTGCTGGCTCCCCCTTTTTCCAGCCCATGTCGTCCCTCCTCTTCCCCGCTTGTCCTAGAATTCACACAGAAGGCACCTCACGATAACACACTCAATCTCCCTTTCATGAGGCCACGAGGAAACTAAAGCCCAGGAATGCCATGCCCTTCCTGAAGCCTCTGAGGTGGTGAAGTTGGTAAAAAAGAGACCGAGTTTGGCAACCAAACAGAATCTGGGTTTGAATTCTGGTTTGGACACTTACCAGCTCTGTGAATCCAGGCAGTTTCCCGAACTTCTCTGAGCCACAGTTTCCTGCTCTATACAAGGAGGATAAGGAGATTTAATTTACAGGGTATTCGTACCCATGATTAACTTTCAGAAAGATAGGTGTTGAAGACATAGTGTATTTTTTGTATATGTTAGTTGAGCTCCTTTTGCTTTTTAAAAAGGGGGTATTTATAAACATTAAAACTTCATGGGTTAGAGTTGAAATACTCTTGAACAGAGAACTTGCTTTGGTGTAGGTAGAGGTAAATCAAACTTCTCGGATTGGTGAAGAGAGAGAAGTGTGCTGAGGAGTAGAGGGCTCTGAAGTGTGTTACTCTGAGACTCATTACTCTGAAATGAAAAGCCTACGTGTGCTTAGGGGAGACGAGGGGACGACGTCACGGATACCAGCTGAGTATGTGGGGTCTTGGCAGCCTCAAGAGCAATGATCAGACACCATGGTAGTCAAGTCAGAAGGCGGCTTCCTCCCCTAGACTCCAAACAACGGGCTGTAAGACTTGGTGCACGCAGAACCTCGGGCAGAGAGCCGGGTGGCTTAGTAAAGTGGAGAGAAATCAGTGGTGCATTAAACCTGAAAAAAAAAAAGTAACTGTATGGGCTTGAGAGATAGGAAATAATTTAAGCTCAAGGGCAATTTCCTTCTGCCATTTCAAGCAACGGCTGAGCAAGGCCTGTGCTCTGAATTGGCCTCAGTTCCTGAATGCCCCCCTCCCTCCCCGAGTGAGCATCGCCCTGCCCTGGGATGTGGGATTCTGGGGCTTAAGGATAACACCGTTTTCATACAACATGGCTGTCAAACTCAGAGCATCTCATCTCTCGCCAGGCCAGAGACACACCATCTATTCCTACACCGAGGGGGTTGGTGGCTGCTCTGGACAGGCTGGATGGGTGTCAGCCTCCGGTGTGGGCTTCTCAGCGGATTTTCAGGGTGTCCACAATCCTTACCTTTTATGCTGTTTTCACCGTAGGAAGAACTTTAGGCTGCAAGTTTAGAGTCCCGTGGAAGCAACTGTGTCAGGAATCTAACCCAAGAGAACAGAGCAGTGGAAAAGTGTCCTGGAACCTTTCCCTCCACCTAGGCCCTGCACTTGCAGAGGGCATGTTGGTGCTCATGACCAGCAGGGGTGTTGGGTGACACGTGGTGGGGTGGGGAGAGGGGTGTCCCCAAGAAAGAAGGCGCCTGGGCGAAGACCAGGGTTCAGGGCTGCCGACAGAGCCCGTTGACCTTGTTAATCCGGGGAGAAGCCCCAAAGAGTGTTTGGGCTCCATCAGAGATGGTTCCCCATTTCAGATCAGCTTTTCTATGTTTTTCTGGCTTCTAGTCCTAGGATTTGAGAGGTTAGTTTCCTCCTCAGCTCCTGAGGTCTTTCTAGCCCTGCACCCTGGGTGAAGGTGGCCTTTAGAAGTTAATTCAGAGTCCTTGGTGGTTATTCTCATGCCAGAAGCCACCTCTGTTTTGGGTTAGTTGTTTGGTGGAGCGAGGCACTTCTTAGACGTCTCTGGTCCTCGTGGGCAGCTCAGGGACGACCCTGGCAGGTGTTCACGTGGTCCCAGGCCCGAGGTCACATGCTTCTTCGAGCCTTGTCCATCTGACAACACGTCATATCCATCACATGTGGCAGTAAATGGATTCACAACTTTGGTTCAGCTCAACAAATATCTAGAACTTAATGTGTTGGGCTGTGTGCTAGGCGTGGTGGGTGCGGGTGAGACATAACACTGGCGCCTCTGCTAAGGTTGCTGTAACTTCCCAGTTAACTGCCTGTGCAAATCTGTGTCTCAGTGTCATCTCCCAGGGAACTCCAACCTATTCTGATTTCCATTTTCCGGTGAAAAAGTGAAGCTTAGAGATCTTAAGTGTTTTTGGCAACAGAAGGTTGGATAGAGTTAAATTTTTTTCTTGTACAGAATACTTACCAATGCCTGACAAAATTAATTTTTATTTCTTTAAATGCACAGTTGAGCTCTCCAGGAAGGGAGGGCAGTAATCCCCAGCTGTAACTACTGATGCCTGGAGGCCTAGAACATGGAAGAATGAGCTGGGGCCACATGGGAGACTTTAAATCCACAGCCAAAGCAGAAGGGCTATTTTGTAGACCTTCTTTTGGTAGTTGAAAGATCGAGCAGGCACAAAATCTTTAAAGATAAAGATTTGAGCAACACATTTGCACACATATATAACCCTGGACCAAACAGTTAGAGAATCCACACTCTTTTCAAGTACAAATGAAACACGAAAACTGACCACATCCTAAGGCACGAACTAAGTCTTAACACGTTTCAAAAAAATCAGTTGCATACAGAACATCTTCTCTGACTACAATACAACTATGCTAGAAATTATCAGTAAAAAGATAACTAAAGCCACTCCATACATTTGCAAGTTTTTAGAAAATACACCTTTCAACAACTTATGGACCAAAGAAATGAGTATAAATATTAGAAAACAATTAGGAGTACTCATTATGAAAACATTGTATGTTAAAATCTGAAATGTAGCTAAAGGTTACTTAGAAGGAATTTTACAGCCTAAAATGCTTAGATGAGGAGAAAGTAAGCTGGGGATTAATGAGTTAAGAATCCATTTTAATCAACTGTAAGAAAAATTAGAAAAAGAATAAACCTATAGAAAGTATAAGTAAGAAGTAATATAGACAACGACAGAAAGTCGTGAGACAGAAGACAAAAATACTCTAAAGTGGGTGAACAAAGACAAACATTGATTTTTGGGGGGAAGAATATCTAATAATATTAAGAAAGAAATAGAGAAGATACAAGAAAGGTATGGAATGAGAAGATGGGTGTAACTATAGCTGCAGCAGAGATAAAAAGATAATGCTATAGAAGTTATGCCAGTGGGTTTTAAAATTTAGACAAAATATACAAATTCCCCCCCCAAAAAATTGACAAAAGTGACTTGAGAAAAAGTAGCCTAAGGAGTCCTAAACCTGTGAGAGGCATTGAATTGGCAGGTAAACCTCTTCCTGCCTCTCCAAACAAAGCAACACCATAAAACCAGGTGGCAGAATGGGTGCGCCACCAAACTCCCAGTCATCAGATAACTTCAGCCCAACCTGTTTCCTAGAAGGAGGGAAACCCTCAGTGCATTGTCTGCCATCAGCAAGAGAGGAAAACTACAGACATCTCTCCATCATGGAATTCAGCATTTCTGTATAAGCTGTTGGAAAACCGAAATCTAGTGGTCTGTAAGACCGATCCTCATTCCAGGAATGCAGATATGGTTCACCTTAAAAAAAGAGTCTATTAAAATAATTCACCACATTAAGCGATGAAGGAGAAGCATATGACATCTCAAATATGTGGATTCACATGCCTAAGGCAGTTTTTAAGGTTCCTTAACAAATCCAGAATCCGAACACTAAATCCTGTCGTGTTCTTGAAACATTCAAGGTCTTAGGACAATGGGTTTCTTTCTTTTTTAAATTTTATTGAAGTACAGTTGATTTACGATGTTGTGGACACTGGGTTTCTTAAAACATTTTGTCTCGTAACATTCTTTCAAGCAGTTGACCGTATTTCATCCAATCTAAGATGCTATAGGTACACCGTTCTCTTCTATATCGTGAAGGAAGAAAAAAGTGCTGGCAGTTATCATTGCAAGACACCACTGATTGAGAGAAGCGCCCAATGTAAGTTGTTAAAATGCGCATCTTAGAATGGAGGAAATATTGATGTGTTTGTTAAGAGTTTTAATAATCATATTCTTCCTCCTCACTTAGGGAAACAAAGATTTACATGAAAAAAAGACAGTTATCTAAATGTTGGGTCTACAGCTACCAAATGTCCAGATGTTTGGAAGCAATTAATATTTAGTGAAGAAGATACCAAACAGACACAATCAAGGTCTCAAACTTTAGGGAAATGGTCTATTCCTTTTTGTGCAGAATTATACGCTGAAAAAAATTCACACATATGTAAAGTTATTTCTCAAGCTTCTCACTTTGAAGAAAACGAAGGCCTGCACATTTGACATCTTTGCTTCTTGTCTTTCTCTGTCTACCAGGCCCTCCACGTTGGCAGGCAGGAGCAGAATGATAATCTAAAAAGATCCTTGGCGGCGGCTAGCACCTTAGGGTTTCCCAGAAGACACCAGTTTCTCATAGGTGTGCGTCTCATACTTATTTCCAGATGGTAATGTGCTTCTTAACAAGCGTCGAAATCTTGCTTCTGCCCACGGGACTGCGTTTCAGAGGCCTCCTGTCGCATCTTGTTTTCTTATTCTTGGCCTGATGCGTGGCCACACTCACCAGGACGTGCCTGGTCAGTGGGTGTCGGGGAATTTCTTCTGCGTGGGGAGCCTGTCCACTGGCTGCTCCAAGCCCAGCATTTTGCTCCAGGGTGTCTGTCTCCGGACTGTGATAACCCTCCACCTGTAGGTCTTTAAACAGCAATAAGAGGCGAAACCCTAGCTGGTTCCACCCTTTTCCCTGTGGTCTAAGTGCTCCCATTCCAAGGACTTGCATCTTTTACTTGATCACTCCTTTTCAGACTATGTATTTTGGTCGAGATCTTTCTTTCTTCTTACCATCTTTGCTCTTTGTTCTCTTAACGACCTTCTTTCCTACTGACCTTTAGCCCAGAATTATCTTCCCAGCAATTCATTTGTTCTCCTTTAGGGGAAAATCCATATAACATCTGCTTTTTCTGGGAGGCCTGTCCTGAGAGTTTTGTACTGATAAACTAGTGTTGTCAGGGACTGTTGTATAATAAAGGAGTTGCTTGGTCTTTGTTCCTGCTTCCTGGGAGTTAGCCTCGAAATCCTTGGAATTTCCTGAGTTACAGGAGTGTCTTTGCTGTTCATGGCGGGTCTCTCAGCCACACCCGAATTTACGCTGGTGAGGTGACTCAGGGTGGTCACCCAGAAAGACCGGCTGTGTGACTGGAGGGGTGCGGCTCTGAGCCATGTGATATCAGCTGGCCTCCTGACTTCCTGGGAGGGGAAGGGGCTGGACATTGAGTTCAACCACATGGCCAATGCTTGAATCACTTATGCCTATGAAGTGAAAGCCCAGTCAAGTCCCTGGGCACTGAGGCTTCTCAGGGTAGCCTCCTGGTGGGTGAGCAGAGAGGGGGCACGAAACTATGCTCATTTTGCCTGGCTAGCATCAGAAGCGGACTGCAGTATTGCAGGGACACGGTGAAAAGGAAGGCTTGATTCCAACAGGCCCAAATAAAACCTTTTTAAAAATTATTTTTATTCTATTATCTATAATGAAAGAAAGAAAAATTGGTACTCCATTCTCATAGCTTATATATCTAACTGATCGACCAGCTACGCTTGAACCTGAGTCATTTTAGGAGGCTGTTTCTCTGAGCTTTTAAAGACTTACTTTTCCACTCACTGCTTATGGCTTTAACTGGATATTACTCAGAGGTCTGCTGGGAGGACCTGATCTCCTCAGCCCTTTGGGCAGCCTGGCAGGGCCTGGAGTGGCTCGCCAGCACCCCGGTTTGGGAGTCCTTAGAGTATGGCTGGGGCAGAGGATGGGGGTCCTGACATCATCCCATGGTACCCACAGGCATGAGCACATGGTACCCACAAACCTGGGACCCCCTGCCATGCTGGAAAGGGCAGGCAAGGTGACCCAGCATCTGCTGCCCATTTGATGGGCAAAGGGTGGGGCTGTGAGTGGGGTTTGGGCTTGACAGGGCAGGGAGCAGGGCTCCACAGTCCAGGGTACAGCCAGGCTTGGGGTCAGGAGGCCAGGCCGCCATCGGCCCACCCACCTTGCGTGCTTCTGTCTGTTTCTGGCTGAGGGGACTTTCAGCAGAGTGGCTGCCCCCAGCATGACTGTTCTCACACTCACGAGACAAGCAAAGGAGAGCTTCCACACTGCGGAGTCGCTGGTGTCAAAAAGTCCCACGGGGTTCAAAATCCGCTCGCTCTTCTTCCGAGAACTTCCATCACGAAAGAAAAGGCAGAGCTCCTAGACTGCTGAAAGCTAATCTCAACTGTTATAAATGTTTGAGAGGTTTGCAAAGTGGTTTTCAATTTTTTATCACCCATCTGTGTGAACACGTTTTCTCCTAGATGGTGACTGTCACGAGCTGGAAAAGAAACATAGAGCCAGGTAAGGCTGAAACCCCAAGAGACACGAGCTACGTACAGGAGAGCAAGCTGGAGTTTCTCAGGCCAGTTCTCGAAGAGATTTTATTGAAAAGTTTTATAGAAGGTCAGTGTTACGTATTTCCCCTGATACGTCCTATCTTATTTTTCTTGACATAATTATATAATATGAAGAAGATGTAATGTTTTTACCCAATCCCATGTGGTTGTTCCCAGGCCCCCTCTGCCTTGCCCCCCAGTGCTGTGTTCCGATTGTCATTCTCTACCGGCCGGTTGTAAAGGGAAAAGCTTGGGGCCCGGCTCTCTTCGGTAGGAGGTGCCCAGGCTCAGGTGAGATTCACTCACATTTTAGGGAAACTCAGGATGTGGTCTGCAGTTACCCTCCCTGGTTCACATCAGAAAAACCCATTGATATTGTTCCATACCCCTCCCCCGACAGCTGTTACATAATAACAGTACCAACACCATAAATCTCAATGGATTCTCGTGTGACGTGTAATAGCGAACACTGGCAAATACACAGGTTTAATACTTTTTTTTACTCGTTTATTTATTTTTGGCTGCGTTGGGTCTTCATTGCTGTGCCCAGGCTTTCTCTAGTTGCAGCGAGCGGGAGCTACTCTTCGTTGCAGTGCGCGGGCTTCTCATTGTGGTGGCTTCTCTTGTTGCGGAGCACGGGCTCTAGAGCGCAGGCTTCGGTAGTTGTGGCTCTCGGGCTCAGTCGTTGTGGCTCGCGGGCTCTAGAGCGCAGGCTCAGTAGTTGTGGCGCACGGGCTCAGTTGCTCCACGGCATGTGGGATCTTCCCGGACCAGGGCTCGAACCCGTGTGCCCTGCATCGGCAGGTGGATTCTTAACCACTGTGCCACCAGAGAAGTCCCTTAATACATTTTTAATTGAAGGAGATCAGAGAGCAATGCCATTGTGTTATGTTACTAACGTAAGTGACAGCTGGAGTGGCCTGGGCCTCTGCGTTTAAATGCCATCCTTCAAATGGTGGGAAACCCAATTAAGCCAGGATGTGGTTTCAGGGGAAGCCCCCTCCACATGCCCCTTGGGGGCTCTGGAATGTGTAATTCACCAGAAAGTCACCCCTCCCTGAGCCCAGGGGCAGGGCTTTGCACCCTCCCCACCATCAGCCGTGGGTGTGAGGCCAGCATCTCTGTCTAGGTTTCTTGGCCACGTGGGTTTCTTTCTCTTTGCGCCCCTGCCCAGGCTTCCCCCTGGGTTTCCCCGACTTCCGAGGGACCACGCTGTCGCCCAGCCCCAGACAGGCCGAGTCAGGGCCTCTCGTACACAGGTGTTTCCTGAGTAGAAATCCGTGCAGCCAGTGACCCCACCCTTGCCATCTAGGTCGTTAAGTAAGAGAAAACGGGGAGGAGAGGAGGCGTCGCAGGTGCTCTGAGCCCTGCCGGGCCCAGGGGTGTTCACAGACAGCTCCCTGCTGCTGCCCAGGAAGCCTCCGAGCGTGCTTGGCTGGAGCTACGTCCCGGGCCTGCCTGCCGTGACTCGGGAGGGCGACAAAGCCCTGTCCCCAGGCTGAAGTCAGGACAGACCGCGCGGTGAAGCATGTGCCCTGGGCCCCCGTGGGGTCAGGCAGCGGGGAGACCCCCAGGAGCCATATCCAGGCTTGGTCTCCTCTTCCTTACAGGATGCTCCTGGGGCCACCTGCCCAGGGTCCCTGATTCCAGGGCGCCCAGCCTGAGGCCGAGGTTCAGAGGAGGAGGGTCACGAGGATAGGGGGATACATGGGAGCATCAGGGACCGTCTGATTTGAAAGTAACAGCTGTGAGGGGAGAAAGGCGAGCAAAAGAGAAAAGGGGGCCACATCCTGCCTTTTGGGGGCGAGCTGCACTGGGGTTCGTGGTCCCCGCCTGTGGAGGCCGTAGGAACGTTCTCGAAGGCACCTGGGGAGGTTTGCAGCGCGTGTCCTTGGCCTTAGCAGGCGGGGCTGCAATTTTGCCCCCCGAGGACGCGGTTACGGAAAGCTGCGCCCCGGCAGGGCCCGGGGGCCTCGTTTGTCCGCGGTCCTGCTGCGCGGGAACGCTTCCGGGCAGCTTTCGCTTCACCTGCTCTGTCTTCCTGCCTCTGCTCACCTCCGGGGCAGCAAAAGCGGAGCCTCTGACAGCAGGCAGAGCGCCTTCTGAGAACTGGTGAGCGTCGGGAGACTTCCCCTTTTATATGAGCTCACAAAAGTGCTAACGGATGTAGGCAGCTGAGCAAACGTCTTGTACACAGTAAGCGCTCGGTAAATATCAGCGGTTATCTGTTGTGACGCGATGAATGAATGGTAATTAACCACCTGCCTGGAGATCTGGAAACTAATACGGCAGGGGGTCAAGGACATTCTCACATTTTCACAACAACCCTGTGAGCTAAATGGGGCAGGATGGTTAGAACCAGAATCCCAGAACTGTTGGGCTGAGGGGTCCTTGGAGATGATGAACGCCAGCCCCCTCACTTACAAATGAGGAAAGTGAGGTCCAAGGAGGGGAAACGATCTCCTCGGGATCCCACAGTGAGTGAGGGGACAGGTCCACAGGCAGAGCTGAAGGCAGGGCTTTGTCTGGGTCTTTTCCAGAGATGGATGGGATGGAGAAGGGCAAGGCTGGCGACGTGAAACCCGTTTTCAGGCTTTTGCTATAAATTCAAGTGAGATGTCGGCAATTCCTGGAAAGGGCCTTATTAATGAAGGCAAGTGCAGAGGAGGAGGGAGAGACCCAGAGATGAGAGGGGTTGAGGAGATAGTAACACTACTTGATGACCAGCCCTCCTGGTGCCCGGGCTCATGGCCGTGGTGTGGCCAAGCTCGCTCTGTGACTGAGCTGATCAGTCCTCTCTTGTAGTCAAGGTGATTTCAGTAGCCATCTGACACCTGTGACCAAAAAAAGGATCCTGACTAGGGCACTAGGAAACATTAACATTTAAAACGTGGTTCTCAAACTCGTCTTTGGACGTTGCGTGTACATGCACGGGGGCTCCGGGGGCTTGGTGAGGTAACGCTCCCTTCCTACAGTGCAGAGCTGGGAAGATGGAAATGACATTTCCCGTTCCCCATTGAAGCTCGGCTTCTGGGTGGGATTGAGATCCTGCCAGTAAGGTGAGCCGTAACAGACCTTGATGAGAAACTGGGCTGCCTCCTGTGACCCCGTGGGCCTCATGTGAGATTGATCTGGGAGAGACTGAGAGCAGAGCGGGCTGCAGGCACCCCCTGCCCGCGCCGTTCCTGCCGGAGCTGGTAGAAATTTTGTGCCAGCAGCCCAGTGGTGGCTTTTTGTTTGGAAGCCTTCTCCCTGGGCAGAGGCAGAGCGGTTCCAGCGCGTGGGTTAGGGTTCCTGAAGTTTCACCCTCCCAGCCCTCGTGGGAACTCTGTCCTCCTAGGATAGTCCTTTCTGATTAAACTAGCTGGAGGAGAGTCTGCAGTGTACCGCTAACAACCTTGACCAATACTGTGCAAAGCACATGTTTCTAGGGAAACAAACCACAGGCTTTGTCAAATTTTCAATAGGCTTGTAATCCCCAAAAGGCCATGCCCTGTTGGCTTGAGGGATGGAGGGTGGAGGAAGGAGCCCTGGGAAGGAGCAGTGAGATCTCTGGGGGCAGGGTGCTGGAGGGGCCATTCTGAGGAGGATAAATCAGCAGAATCGACTGTTCTAGAGGAGAGAGATGCCGGAATTAGGTCACTGCACTTGGCCGTTTCAGGAAAGTGGAAGCAGAACCCTAATTGCAGCATTCTGAGGAGTGAATGAGGATGAGAAAGTACAGGGGGTATAGAATGTTTTTGAAGCAAACACGCGAAGTAAAGAAAAGAAAAAGGATGATAGATTGATCTTCAGAAAGAAGGGAAATTGTTTTCCTTTCTTTCCTTCCCTCCCCCCACTTCCGCCCCTCCTCGTGCCTAATGGCTTCTCTTCTCTGTGGTAAGCAGGAGGACGACGGGGTGTGTGTGTGGGGCCTGGCAAGGAACGGCGGGGGCTACCTTGGGGAGTGGAGAGGATTCGGGATCAGTCAGGCTTGTCCAACAACAGTGACAGAAAACCCTGCTCAGCCTGACCTGAACAGAAGGGAAAGCTACTGGTCATGCAATGGAAAGTCCAGGGCAGGGCTGCACCCAGGAGTTCAGACAAGGCCATCAGAACTGGCTTCTTTCCCTCCCTCTTTTATGTTGGCTCCAGTTCTCAGTGCCACTGACCGGTCCCTGGCAACTTGATCCTTTGCTTGGGATCAAGTACAGTGAAAAAGGAGAGGTTTCCTCCTGGAGATCCTGCCTCAGTCCTGCATTGGCCTGGACTAGACCACTTTGGATCTAAAGTTCATCCTTGAGCCCATCACCGTGGCCAGGGATTTGAATGGCTCTGATTGGCTGGCCCCCAGAACATGTGACTGCCTCTGATCCAATCACATCGCTGGGAGATTTCAGAGGGAGGAAAAGCCAAATCTGGGTCCCACATTCTAGCCCTAAAGACTGCTGGGACCCGTGGTCAAACCAAATCACCCAAGAGGGAGGAAGATGAGGTTGATGGAGGGGAGGGAGACAATCGATGTGAACTACAGGCGTTGCTTTAGTACAAACAGGGCTCATATGTTCTTAGTAAAGGGAACGGGAAGCCTTCTGCTGCCAGGACCAGAGTGTGGGAGGAGCTTCAGATGACCTACAGTCAGAAACAGCCCATGAGGACCCAGCAGAAGAGACTGAAATATGAATTAAAGGATTGTGCGCCCGGCCCTGAGGTTAGAGAGCAGAAATACACAGTTGAGTCCGTCGGCACAGTTGTGAGCCTTTTTTTTAGCAGCACTTGGAGTTTGAGGGGGGAAAGCCAAAATGTTGGTAGAAATAGACCCACTGCAGACACTTCTAGCCAGGATGTAAAGTGTTCTGTCTCATCGACAGTGCACTGACTCATGAGAGATTCCCAACCTGCCCTTGGAGGCCCTCGTTTGGGGCACACACAGACCAAAGACAAGGGCGGATGTGGCCCGTGGCTTCCTCATTTATGCTTGGGAAAAGTGTAACAACATGCTTTGGAATGGTCCCCAAACAAGGAGGAACAAGGAATGATGAGATGTGCCCTTCTTAGATTTGATGTGTTCGTGTTAATCACATGTAGCTAAGCCGGTACTTAAAATAGCTGGGCCACCAGTGAATTGGTATGTAATTCACATAAACTCTGCTTTCAGTTTTAATTTTATGTTGCTCCCCTTCGGGTATTTTTAATAGCAGCAATAATGTTTCTGGATTCCTGATCCCCTCCCTACCCTCAGTCTGAATTTTTCTCATTCACTCTCTACAATAACTAAGTCTTCTCTCTCAAAGATCTACAGCTGAGTCAAGAAACATTGACCCCGGTGGTGAAATGGGACAGTGAGGGTTCCAATAATTCCCGTGGAATAACTCTGAGACTAAGATATCAGAGTATAGGGATGGAATTAAGTATGTGTCAGAGGAAGAGCGAGAGAACCATGTTTTATCTATTGATACTGTAAGCAAATATGTGTATGTTCCCGAACTAGTATGGTAGGCTGCACCCTACCTCTTAAAATGGGCATTTTGCGGCAACTTCCAAGCAAATCTCTTTGCCTCCAGACCTCTTCCTTCGTATCAGCTCTGTGGCTGGTAGAATAATCTTTCTAGAGCACAGCTCTGCCAAGGCTGCGCTCTGCTCAGATACTTTTAATGCCTAGAGGGTAAAGTTCAGAATCCTAGACATGACAGTCTAGATCCTTCAAACTCTGTCCTCAAACTTCCCTTTCATTGTTTTAATTTTTTATGTTTAAATATTAAAGATTTCAATACACAGAAAAGTTCAGAGAAGAATATAACAGACATCCAAGCGCTCACAGCCAAGATTAGACTGTTAATTAGTTTGCCTTGTTTATTTCATATCTTTGTTTAAAGAGAGCCTTACAGGTCCAGCGGAAGTTCCCTCTTGCCCTGCATGCCCTGTTGGCATTCAGTGTCACTGCTCCCTTGAGGGAATCACTATCCTGAAGTTGTTCTGTATCCTTCCCACCCAAGTTTATGTGTTTTTGTTAATCATATGTGTCTATAGACACTATCTAGCATTATTCAAGGAGACAAATTTTTAGATCAATTAAATCATACTATATGTATCATATTCCAACTTGCTTTTTAAGAGTCAATATTTTTGAGATTTATCCATGTTAATAATGTAGATCTAATTTATTTCAACTGCTGTATTATATTCCCGTGTATGGATATATCAAAATTTATTTATGCATTCTTCTAATGATGAACATTTATTTTGTTTCTATGCAGCAATGCTCTCATGCATATATGTGGGTTTCTCTAGGGCAGTGGTTTTTCAAAATTGTGTTCTAGTAACCTATTTTGAAAACAATACAGATAAGTGCAGAAAGTAATGAAACAGAAAGCACAAATGTTACTATTATTTACCAAATCCCTCAAGAAATTGCCATTACGAGGCAGAGCAGAGAATGTTCTTTCAGTTTTCACAATCAAGAAACACTCTACTTCTGAACAACTTTTTTTTTTTTTCTGTGACCCTTATAGTAATTGGAGCGTGCTTTTTGCTTTGGCTGCTAAGAAGCTTGGCACCAGATTTGTAGCCCACACTGGGAACTCCATAGCACTGCATGGCAGGGATTCTGTGTTCTAATCTCTCCCTGGTCTTTTTCCTCCACTTTATCACCTCAAGTACCGTGCGTGTGTTGTATGTGTGTGTGCTTCCCAGAAGCATTTGTGGAGTGTAGCATAAATGAATCAGTGAATAAATAAACAGATTATTTCAGCAAGACTGCAAGACTAGACAGGGTAGAATGAGCCGATCACATTAACTGTACCCACTACAGAATACTGCCTAAAAGCTTATTTTTGTCAAGACAAAATTCCCCTTTCAAAATTAATATAGTTTATAATTTCTTTTTTTTTTAAATACTGATACTTTAATCCCAGAAATGGGACTTGAAATAAATCCAAATTTTTTTTTTTTTTTTAATTTCTTTATTTTTGGCTGTGTTGGGTCTTCGTTGCTGCGCGCAGGCTTTCTCTAGTTGCGGCGAGCGGGGGCTACTCTTCCTTGCGGTGCGCGGGCTTCTCATTGCGGTGGCTTCTCTTGTTGCGGAGCACCGGCTCTAGGCTCTCAGGCTCAGTAGTTGTGACTTGCAGACTCTAGAGTGCAGGCTCAGCAGTTGTGGTGCACGGGCCCAGCCGCTCCGGGGCATGTGGGACCTTCCCGGACCAGGGCTCGAACCCGTGTCCCCTGCATCGGCAGGCGGACTCCCAACCACTGCGCCACCAGGGAAACCCTGTAGTTTATAATTTCTTAACTTTGGTGTTTTCTACTGGGGAACTAAGCTCAACGCCATCCTATATAACTGTCTCCAAGATTAAAGGTTGGAGTGTCATGTTTCCTTGCTTTATCAGTGTTAGTAAAAACATCAGAAGGACAATTCATGAGATTGCTAATATCCAGAGGTTAGAGGCGGGAACGACAAAAGCTGTTATAACTAACCCACACCGTTAGTCAGTGGATCCTTCCCTTTGAAGAAAAAGAATAATAAAAAGTTCAGGCTTGTGACTAACATAATCTGCCTGCAGAAGGGTGTATGTAAATCATATGCAAATTAGCACACTTTGCTGAAAGTGACTGAAAGCAGTTTCATGTCTCCCACGTTCAGCTAACAAGAAACGTGGGGTCTAACTAGTTCTTTAATAGTAGTTGGGGATCTAGGCCGTTCGTTGGCCTCAAATGAATAGGACTTTTCAGTGTCTTGCCCTGATTAAACTTTTGTGTTTTTCCACCTCAACTTAATAAGAACTTCTGATGTTCGGCCACTTCATTTCATTATCAAGGTCCTATTTTTTCCTTTTCTGATGATGGAAGCTGTCTGTCCGTAATGTGGAAGGGATTTTAAGTGCTTACTTTTCCCCCTCTGAGCTACTGTTCTGCTTCGGTTCTGTTTCACACAGAGATCAGTTTGGCAGTTTTGAATGACTTGGCAGGGCAAAGCATTTTCTGGGGAAAAAAAAATTGTTTTAAAGGAAAAACCAGTCAAACCAGAAATTTTTTTCCCAACGGACCTAACTGGTCATGGCAGCCACTGTCATTTTCTGGTTTAATGAACAATGAAGTAAAAATGAAATGCATATAAAAACCCTACTTAAGTTATTTTCATCTGGATGGACTTTCTCACCCCTCCCCCAATGGTGGTGTCTCTTAGAGGGCAGGGGATGCGGACAAATTGACCCATCGGGTGAATGGGGAGAGTTGAAAGGTCATTGAATCTACGAGTCTGGTTATCTTGTTTCAATTACCAGCTGAATCTTGTGCCACACTCTAGAATAATTCATTTCTTCTTCTTTATCTGTTGCCCGAACAACCCAACGGGAAGATTTAAAATGCAAGAAGAGGGCTTCCCTGGTGGCGCAGTGGTTGAGAGTCCGCCTGCCGATGCAGGGGACGCGGGTTCGTGCCCGGGTCCGGGAGGATCCCACATGCCGCGGAGCGGCTGGGCCCGTGAGCCATGGCCGCTGGGCCTGCGCGTCCGGAGCCTGTGCTCCGCAACGGGAGAGGCCACAACAGTGAGAGGCCCGCGTACCGCAAAAAAAAAAAAGCAAGAAAAATCAACTGAGATCTTATTCTCCCGATAACAAGTCTCAGTTCTCTTTTCAGAGACTTGTCCACAAGTGCACTTTGTACGTAGTTGTCTCCAACGGTCTTCCCATCCCCCCGGAATAAGAAATGCCATTCTCTCTGAGAGCGCGTACCTCCTGGATACGAGGTCTGTCTCAGTCTTCAGCTCACGAGCGCTTGGGGCTGATGGTTCTTCGTGGCAGGGCCTGTCCTGTTCGTTGTCTGATGCTTAGAAGTATCCCTGCTCTCACCCACCACGTGCTGGTAGCACCCCAGGCCCCCCGGCTGTGACAGCCCCACGTGTCTCCAGACATGGCCCAGAGTCCCCTGGAGGTGGGGGACTTGGCAAAATTATACAAGGGAAGGCAAGGGTGATGAGAGGGAAATCCTGCGGTCCGGGGCCGTGGTGGCAGCCCCTGAGGACGGCACGCGGGCCTGCGTGGCTGATCCCCACGGGAAAGCCCACCAGGTGGACACGGGAACCCCAAACCCAGCTCTGCCCAAATCAGGAACAAATAGTCACTCTCTGTTGGAAATGTGCATTGTACCAGGTGCTGGATCTTAACCATAGTTCTCTGAGAGGTAATAGCATCCTTGGTTTACAGATGGGGAAACTGAGGATCGGAGAGGTTAAGGAACCCGCCCACTAGTAAGCAGGGGACCCAAGATTCAGGAGGACGTAAAGCGCGTGGTCCACTTCCCACCACTGGACAGATCCAGACCTGCAGGCAGGTGCAGTGGGAGGTAATCTGCACCCGCCGGAGGGAAGTGGGGGGCAGGGGGGAGCACCTTGTGTCCTGCCAGAAACCACGCCTGTGGCTGGATTACTCACAGGCGCTCCCGGCCTCTTGCTCTGGTTCTGACGGAGTTGATCTGGGCGTGTCCAGTGTTCTCATTAAACTGCGCCTGCCCCGGGGCAGGGCGGCGCAGAAAGGCAGGTGTCCCCTTAAAGCCCAGGGGCGCACAGGAGGAGGGCAGGACAGGTAGGCCCTTGCGATCGCGGGCCTGGATGGGCAGCCCTGAGCCCACCTTGCTGTGCGGACTCAGCAGCCCCAGAGAAGCTGTCAGAGAAGCTGGTCGCATCTCACGTCGGGGTTGCCTGTGTCTTTCTTCCCTGAGGGTCGGAGAGCCCCAGCGAGATGTCTGGGCCAAAGCCGTGGGGTTTCAGGTCCACACCAGCTGGTTTGAGGCTGATTGCAGTCGAGGGAAACTTCTGAGGTGTTAAACGGGTGTACACGGGGCACTGAGTCCTCTTTACTGAATCCTCATAAAATCTTGAATAAAATCCACGTTTCACGTGATTGCCCCATGCAGTTGGGTCAGCGATGGGAGATGGGTCTGATGCCGCCCAGTGGGGCCCGGGGCATGCGCAGAGGTGGCCAGGCGGGGCTGGTCCATCCAGGTGTTACGGTGACCATGGGGGAACAGTCAGGACAGAACCCCCAGGGTCTCTGTGCCCTCCACGCTCTATGCTCACTGGCACCACCTTGTCACAGCCTTGTGTGGTTGGTGATAACTTTTGCCGTTTTACAGTGACAGGAACTAAGGCTACGGAACTTATGCAACTTTCCTAAAACGATGCAGGTAGTAAGTAGCAGGGATTGGAATCCCCCTGTGACGGGCTGCCAGCCAGGCTCTTCCCTGCTCCGTGGTGCTGTCTGCTGAGAAGGAAGACAGGACCGAAGCGTTTGTCAGTTCTCAGGTGTCTTCATGGGCAGAGGTGTGTTAATATTCTTTTGAGGCAGAGAAATGAGGGCCCTTACAGGGGCTCTGCACCAGCCAAGCTCTATCAGCCCAACTTCACGGGAGACAGGGCAGGCCTCCCGGAGAGACGAACACCCCCATCATCCTGTTCTGTATCCCCCCCCCGGCCTCTCTGCCCCAGAGGCCAGACAAACACATGATTGTACTCAGGCCTGGTTAATCTCAGAATGTACGTAACTCCTTAAAAGAGAAAAAAGCAGAGTTTAATGATTGCTGTATCGGCGCCTTCAGGTGAAGTCTGTTTGCAAGTTGTCATGTTAGCAAGCCCAGCAGTTTAGCCAGTCTGCAGCCTTTGGGCCACTCTCGTTCTGGTTGACCATATGATGGTGTGCAGAGGGCGTTACCCAGCAGCTGGCTTTGTTCCCTGAGAGCTCTTAGTTGTATATCATCAAATACCAACCATTAGCACCAAGCAGCAGCTAAAAAGGATGCTGTAATGCTTGAAGAGACCAGAAGCCAGATATGTCATGTTTAGTTACTGTTTGGAGCTTCAAAGAAGTACATCAAAGTGAAGCAAAGAAGAAGCAAGGGCCCTTTGCAAGCTGGGTCTGGGGACCCGAGTGCGGAGGTGAAGCAGAAGTAACCCACAGGGCCAAGCCAGGACCCAGTGGACCAGAATCAAATCCGAGACGCCAACAGCAAGAATCAGATGAGCCCTCGCTGGCCGCTGGGGTGGCGAGGGATGCCCAGAACTGTGAAGCACCATTACAGCCTTGAGGGAGGGAGAGCTCCGGTCCTCCCCAAAAGAAAACGCAACGAAGACCCATCAACAACATTTTGAATTCGGGGGTAGAAGGAGGGAACCTTCACATTCATTTGTGTGTGTGTGTGTGTGTGTGTGCGCGCAGATATTAGGAAACTATGTGCGGTTATACCTTCGATGTGCTGGCGCTTTTCCAGGTGCTTGGGATAAACGGACAACATAAACCAAAAACCCTTGCTCACGTGGAGATAACACTGAAACCGCACACCTCAGATTGGGACTTGAATCCACGGTCTTTTAACTGAGATCACACATCTGGTCTCAAGACTTAATGAAGCTTAGGTTCTTGATGTCTCATTGCAGAAAGAATTCAGTGAGAGACAAAGTGATAGGTAAGAAGTGGATTTATTTAGAGAGAAACACACTCCACAGAGAGAGCATGGGCCATCTCAGAAAGCAAGAGGCCCTGAAATATGGCATGGTAAGTTTTGTTTTGTTTTGTTTTTTTTTTGCGGTACGCAGGCCTCTCACTGCTGTGGCCTCTCCCGTTGCGGAGCACAGGCTCCGGACGCACAGGCTCAGCGGCCATGGCGCACGGGCCTAGCCGCTCCGCGGCACGTGGGATCTTCCCGGACCAGGGCACGAACCCGTGTCCCCTGCATCGGCAGGCGGACTCTCAACCACTGCACCACCAGGGAAGCCCAGGCATGGTTAGTTTTTATGGTCTGGGTAATTTCATAGGCTAATGAGGGGGAAGATTATTCCAACTATTTTGGGGAAGGGGCAGAGATTTCCAAGAATTGGGCCACCACCCCCACTTTTTGGTCTTTGATGGTCAGCCTTGGAACTCTCATGGTACCTATGGGTGTGTCATTTAGCTGATATATTACAATGAGTGTATGATGAGGCTCAAGGTCCATCATCTTGGACCTGGTTGGTTCAAACCAGTTTTTGTCATGTCCTCTGGCTATGTCATTCTTTGAAAGGTTGTGCCCTGCCCCTTTCTCTCCTGTTTCAACATTATATATATATATATATATATATATATATATATATATATATATATGTATATATGTATATATCTACTTTTCTATGTATATATGTGCAGAATGTATCTGTCTGTATTTATCAAATCACATCCACTTGAGACCATCCTAGCAGCTAATAAAGTATTGATAAACTGCTATTCTTTCTTTAAATAATAGATGATAAACATGAAATAAAGAGCCTTTTCACTGACTTTGAAGATTATATTGCAAAATGCAAAAGCACTTTGTTCCTATAGTTAGATTATTATCTTATTGATACTACAAATTGATTTAACAACTTTTAATGAGAAATGATGCTGTAGGAAGTAAACTTCTGTCCATTGAACACTTGAGCGATTGTGACAGGAATTAGAGTTTTGCACGATCCAGGTTCTACCGCAGGCATTTCAGCACAACAGGGTAGGGCTTTGGGAGGTACTGGGTTTGGACTAGAGTGTTTGAAAGCCTGGGTTGCCTCAAGGTGTTGACGTTCTTTAGACAGAATAAAATATGTACAGTAAATGACTCATCCACTCAGTCAAAGCTTTCTTATGGGAATCCATCTGACTTCCTATTTCAAGACTTGGAAAATAATCCACTGCAGTTGAAAATGTAACCGTTGTCATTTAACAACCACACTTCCTTTCCTTGAAGTTCTTTATCCTTATTTTGTTATTAAGACGTAACAGCATTTGACTGTAATAATATATGGCTGTAATACACTGCGTTTTCCAAAGCCCTTTGCAGAAACTGTGGGGAACTCTTATTCATGCTAGTGGGCAGGCATGATGGCGCAGCCTCTTTGGGAGAAGCTCGCAGTTTCTTACAGAACTAAGAACCCTCTTTTGCCGTATGATCCAGCAATCGTGCTCCTTGGTATTTACCCAAAGGAGTTGAAAACGTCGGTCCACACAAAAAATTGTGTGCAGATTTTTTTTTCATTCTTTTCTGTTTTTTAAATTTTTAAGTTTTTTTGAGGTATAGTTAATTTACAATGTTGTGTTAGTTTCAAGTGTGTAGCAAAGTGATTCAGTTATACATATAATGTATGTATAAATTCTTATGTATATATATTCTTTTCCAGATTCTTTTCCATTATAGGTTATTACAGGATATTGAGTATAGTTCCCTGTGCTATACAGTAGGTCCTTGTTGTTTACCTACTTAATATATAGTAGTATGTCTCTGCTAATCCCAAACTCCTAATTTATTCCTCCCCCGCCTTCCCCCTATGCACTTTGCCATAAGCTTGTTTTCTATGTCTGTGAGTCTATTTTTGTTTTGTAAATAAGTTCATTTGCATCATTTTTTTAGATTCCACAAATAAGTGATATCGTATGATATTTGTCTTTCTCTGACTTACTTCACTTAATATAACAATCTCTACATCCATCCACGTGGATGTTTATAGCAGCTTTGTTCACAACTGCCAAAACTCGGAAACCACCTAGATGTCCCTCAGTAGGTGAACGGATAAATTAAACGGTGGTCCATCCAGACAATGGAATATTATTCAGCACTAAAAAAAGAAAAAAGCTATCAGGCCATGAAAAGACACGGAGGAAGCTTAAGTGCATATTGCTAAGTGACAGAAGCCAATATGAAAAAGCTACCTACTGTGTGATTCCAATGCTATGACATTCTGGAAAAGGCTATGGAGACAGTATGAAGGCCAGTGGTTGGCAGGACTTAGTGGGGAGGGAGGGATGAATCGGAGGAGCACAGAAATCTTAGGGCATTGAAAGTACTCTGTATGATACTGTCATGGCGGATACATGTCTTTATGCATTTGCCCAGAGCCATAGAATGTACGACACCGAGAGTGAACCGTGTGGTAAACGATGGACTCTGGGTGATGAAGATGCGTCCATGCAGGGTCATCAGTTGTTACCAGTGCACCATCTGCTGGGGGATGCTGGGGGAGTTCACTGGAGGGGGCACAGGGGCTGTATTAGAACTCTCTGTGCTTTTGCTCAATTTTTCTGTGACCTTAAAACTGGTCTAAAAAATAAAGTTTATTCGTTTAAAAAAAGAACTTAACAAAAACTGACTGTGGGTTTAATGAAGTTGACCATTCAAAGATGACCAATCAGACAGGCGTTCTTCTCACTTTGCCCGAGTGACCGATAACAAATCTGTACAGAGATGTTTGTGGGTAGGGCCTTCGGCTCCCCGCCGAACACGAGCGTCTTTTTTGCTTTCTGCAAGATTGGCTGGTGCAGCCATGGTGCACGCCCCCCACCCCTTTTGATGCCCTGAAAGCAGCATTGTGTAAGTGCAGCCTCCGTGCCCGTTGGCAATGTTCACTAATTGTTGACAGTGCTCTAATTTTTACACTCTCTTTAAAGGATCTTTGTGTGTGCTGATTGCAGAGGTAATATTTCTGGTATCAGTAACCATGGGAATGAATCATCTGTCAGAATGGGTGCCAGCTGCACCAGTGTCTGGATAGCAGCATCCCCTGCGTCTGCTAACGAGCCACTTCCCTTTTGCTGGAGGGAGGACATTCCCGCTTTTCCACGTTTGCTTGGGTTTGGTTAAGGGCTCTTCCTCGAGAACAACATTAGATAAAATAAATCCCATTTGCTAAAACCTGGATCTTAAGAGGAAAACATCCCTAGTTTCAGAAAGTAGAGCAAGCCTTTTGTAGAACGAAAAGCCCTTGAAGGTTGCGTGGGGAGGCCGACCCACCCGCACTCCCCCTGGGCCTTGTCTCCAGCCCCCAGCATCGCATGGAGTCTGTTCCAGGCGTGCAGAGAGCTTTCCATCAACATTCTCCTCTGGCCATTGGAGAAAGGAGTGTAAATATTTCAAAGATTGCTGTTATGAATAATTGAAGAGAAATACAGAAAAAAGCTCCTAAACTCTCTTTGAAGTATGTAATGAGAGCTTTGAAATATGGTAACATTTTGCCTTATCAGATTGAACTCTTTTCTGTGAGAAGATTGAAGTGGGAATGTGAGCCATTGTTTTCCTCGATGCCACTGACTAATGAGGGGACCAGGAGAGACGGAGAGCTTCCTGACCTTGGCAGAGATCAGAGCCTGCAGGAACGGATGCCCTTTGCATCCATGAACAGACAGGAGACCCTTACCAGCTTTTTCAACACTTGAATCCCTAACCACGGCTGCTTCAGCCCAGTGGCTTTTTTGCACAGAACTAAGGAAAACTGATATCCAGAATACCCGCTCAGTATCCGTTTTTCCTAGTCATTTAGACACGGACACGGGGTCATATGGTCCTGGTGTGGACCCTGGTCTTTATGCTGAGTGCTCACCAGTAGAGCAGCGTGTGAGACGCAGCACGTGTGTATATAAGGCTAACCTGTGGCGCTTTCCACGCCGTCCTGTGTGCTTTACACATGCCCACTTGTTTTCTCCTTCAGCTCACTCTTTGATGGGGACATCATTATTTCCATTTTACAGATGAGAAGGCAGGTACGCAGGTTAAGTAACTGGTCCAAGGTCCCCTGGCGGGTAAATGGCAGCATCAGGGTTCATATCCAGGAAGCCTGAGTGCAGAGCTCTTGATATTATCTATCTCTCTGTCTCTCTATCTCTCTGTCTCAACACTGTACTGTGTAAGGAGGCACCCAGGCAGGCTCGATTTCAAACCTCAGTGCTGCCACTTGCAGCTTGTCCCGTATAAATTCCTTTATCTCACTGCATCTAGGCTTTCTTCCCCATGAAATGGAAATCCTAGGCCCGGCTTCACAGGGTCCTTGGAAGCATCAGATGAGATTAGACAGCGTCTTCCCTGGTGGTCCAGTGGTTAAGACTCCACTCTCCCAATACAGGAAGCCCGGGTTCAATTCCTGGTCGGGGAACTAGATCGCTCAATGAATGCCGCAACTAAGAAGCCCTCATGCTGCAACTAAATATCCGACATGCTGCAACTAAGACCCAGCGCAGCCAAAATAAATACTAAATAAATATTTTTAGGTCTTCCCTGGTGGCGCAGTGGTTGAGAGTCCGCCTGCCGATGTAGGGGACACGGGTTCGTGCCCCAGTCCAGGAAGACCCCACATGCCGCGGAGCGGCTGGGCCCGTGAGCCATGGCCGCTGAGCCTGCGCGTCCGGAGCCTGTGCTCCGCAACGGGAGAGGCCACAGCAGTGAGAGGCCCGCGTACCGCAAAAAAAATTTAAAAAAAAGAGATGAGATTAGGCACATAAAGCCTTTTAGAAAATCCAATGTGCTGTGCAGATGGGTGATGTACAGGTGAAGATGATAACTATAATGATGATTGCTGGAAAGGAGAATCATAAAAAATGCATCCCTAAAGGATACTAAAGTAAGTGACAAGGATTCAAGTTTCTCAGAGTTAGGTGATTAAGAACTCACTTATTTCAAAACATTGTTCCTATTGAATTAGTTCGTGAGTTCAAGATGCATCGTTCCAGGACAAGTCTGAGTCAGACACATTAAAAGTAGGGTCTTGGGCTTCCCTGGTGGCGCAGTGGTTGAGAGTCCGTCTGCCGATGCAGGGGACACGGGTTCGTGCCCCGGTCCGGGAGGATCCCACGTGCCGCGGAGCGGCTGGGCCCGTGAGCCATGGCCGCTGAGCCTGCGCGTCCGGAGCCTGTGCTCCGCAACGGGAGAGGCCACAACAGTGAGAGGCCCGCATACCGCAAAAAAAAAAAAAAAAAAATATATATATATATAAAATAAAAGTAGGGTCTTGGGATTTCCCTGGAGGTCCAGTGGTTAGGCTTCTGCGCTTCCACTGCTGGAGGCACAGGTTCGATCCCAGGTCGGGGAACTGAGATCCCGTGCGGATCGACCAAAAAAAAAAAAAAAAGTAGGGTCTTGCCCTGTCATGGTTATTGTCGGAAAATGTCCATCCTTTTCAGAGGGATTAATATGTCGCTTAAGAAAACAAGCCATAGGTCCTTTTCTATATGCTTTGAGGTAACTTAGTGTAGGAACGAGAAACAACTGGCCAGCGAAGTGAGGCCCTTGATGGGAGCTGGTGGAACCAGAATAGTGCGACTCAGTAGTTAGCGCTTCAGCTGATGCAGGGAGGGGTTACAGCTCGGCTGCAGCTCGGGGACTTGGGGAAGGACAACATGAAGTGGCATAAATGGGACCGGGTACACGGTTTAAGGCTTAGTTAGCAGGATGTGTTTGGGAGGGGAGGGAGGAGTTAAGAGAGGGTGGGGGAAGGGCAAAGAGAGACAGAAATGAGAGAATTTCGAGTTTCAGGCTCAGTAAAGATCTCATGTTCCACAGCAGGGGGCTCATTTTTCTTCCTTGCAGAAATGGTAACCCGACTCTGATTTCCCCTTCGGATGTATTCCCAGTAGAAGAAAGAGCTGCAAGAATATTTGCTATCCTTATGCATTTCTCTTAAGTGAACTCAAATCATCAGTTGCCTTATTATTTTTTTATTTTATTATTTTATTGAAGTATAGTGGGCGTACCGTATTACACGTTACAGGTGTGCAATATGGTGATCCACGATTTTTAAAAGTTATATTCCTTTTATAGTTATTATAGAATGTTGGCTATATTCCCTGTGTTGTATAATACATCCTTGTAGCTTATTTATTTTATACCTAATAGTTTGTACCTCTTAACCCCCTACCCCTATATCGCCCTTCCTTTCCCTCTCCCCACTGGTAACCGCTAGTTTTTTCTCCATATGTGTCAGTCTGCTTATTTTTTGTTATATTTACTAGTTTGTTGTATTTTTTAGATTCCACATATAAGTGATATCATACAATATATGTCTTTCTCTGACTTATTTCACTTAGTCCATCCATGTTGCTGCAAATGGCTATATATATATATATATATATATATATATATATATATATACACACACACACACACACACACACACACATACACACAGACCACATCTTTATCCATTCATCTATTTATGGGCACTTCGGTTGCTTCCGTATCTTGGGAATTGTAAATAATGCTGCCGTGAACAGTGGGGTGAATCTATCTTTTTGAATTAGCATTTTCATTTTCCAGATATATACCCAGGAGTGGTATTGCTGGGTCATATGGTAGTTCTATTTTTAGTTTTTCGAGGAACCTCCATACTGTTTTCCACAGTGGTTGCACTAATTTACATTGCCACCAACAGTGTATGAGGGTTCCCTTTTCTAATAATCACTTATTTAAATGGAGATTTGTTTTTTGAACTTAGCTACTAGTGGCCAATAGTATTAAATCTTTTATTATCATAGCTGTATTCCAGAATCCAATTGACAGGTGGAAAATGTGGAGACTTTGGTCTTTCTAGCAGTGAATCACAGTGGAACCAGCTTTACTGGTGTTATCCTTTCAGAGATCATGACTATATTCCCTTGAAAAGTCAATTTTAGCATTGAGTGCCTGAGTCATGAGTGCTCACAATTTGGAAAAGCAGAGAACAGGTAACAAGGTCTTTTCTGGCACTGGTGAGGGTGGGAACAGAACAGTCCTCTTGGCGGTGGAGCATTTTTGAGCACATTCATCCCACTTCAAAACCTTTGCATGTCTTAGAAGGGATCCATTGGTAGAGACGCAAAAGGACAGATGGTGCGTGAAGGAGAGAGACCGATACCATAGAACATGAATTTGCTTATTAAGAAATCAGCTGCTTGAGATACCATGGCAAGGTTCCACGGAAGATGCATGGGGTGTGATTCAAAGAGGAGAGGGATTTCCCAGCTGCTCGCTCTGAAGTCAGGGTTTGTCTTTGGATCACCATAATTTACAGTCACTTTCTGAAAGGCTCCTCTGTGAGTCTGGGATTCTCGCGTCGATTCCTTGGCCCTCACTTCCAGGCCACTCCTCCCGGGCCCTGCCCCTCCCATGGATGCCCGGAGTAGGTGCTGAGAGCAGGAAGCACTGATCTGGCTTCTCCCCCGCTCTGGGCCCCGCGCTGGGCTTGGAGGGGGGCACGGGTGACTAGGAGACGTGGCTCTGTGAGCTTGTAGGTCAGAGGAGACTAGGGGGTGGGGGAGATGCCCTGTGGAGGTGGAGACAGCAGATGTGAGCACACGAAGTGGCCTCCCAGGCGTAGGACGTCAGGGAGCCGGGAGGGGGGAGGACTGAGGCAGCAGATGTGAGCAGGGAGATTTTTGTGCGCAGACGTCTGGCTTTTAAAACACCTCTGGTGAAGCAAAACACACGGGGGGCTGAATCGACCCCCTGGCCGGCCAGCTCTCACATCGCCATGAGATGTGGGAGCCCAAGAGGCTGGAGGAAGAACCGGTCCAGGACACACCTGTCCTGTCCCCTTCCCCCTCAGAGCAGTAGACTTAGGATGTTAATATTAACAAAGAAAACACTCCAAGGAGAACAAAAAGCAAATATGAACAGCTTAAGCTCCTACACAGCCTCAGCACACGGTGGTGAAGCCTACGGCATCGGGATGTCGGTTTGAATCCTGGTCTGGGGCTGGCTGGCTGTGTGCATATGGGGAGCCACGTCACCTCAGCCTCTTGGTTTTCTCATCTGCGAGATGGAGGTAATAGTAATCACCACCTTACAGCTGTCACGAGGATCAAATGAGTTGATACACGTGAAGGTGCTGGAAGTGTGTCTGGCACCATAGAAGTGTTAGCTGTTGTCAGAGTTATGGAGACAGATGGTTTCAGACAGGGGGGATCCCAGAAAAAGCACGAAGAGGCGACTCAGCTCCAGATGCCCTCAGTCCCCAGGCATCCTCTCCACCAGCATCTCCTCGGCTGGCTTGCGTGGTCCCTCCCCTCCCGTCCTTGTCTCCATCCTTGGCTGCGCCTTCTTCCCGGATTTGAACCAGCACCACTGGCGCTGTTATGTGTATATGAGCCACCTGGAGATCTTGCTGAAAAGCATATTTGAGTTTTATGGATCCGGCTGAGACCTGGGATTCCGCACGTGTAACAAGCACCCAGGTTTTGGCAACTCTGAGAAGCGAGGAACTGAAGGACACGCCACCCCCACATCCTCTTCTCAACAAAATTTTGTGTCCGCTCTCGCCTTTTAGTTTCAAGTCTCCTTCAGCCCCCGAGGTGCAGCCCGCGTGCAGCGTCCTTCCCCTCCCTTTGCACAGCTGTCCTACGCGGCAGCCGGGAAGGTGGACCCTGCACCCACAGAGCATCCCAGCTCGGGGCATCGCTCCATCCGCCTCCCCGGCTCCCCGTGACTCAGGCCGCACGTCCTGCTGTGGGAGCATCTCGTGTGAATAGAGTTTCAGAGCCATCCTCCGATCTCAAGCCACTGTGAAGAGAGTCATTTTTTCCCCAGAATAGACACAACACAACGGAGCCTTATGCCGTAGGCTTGCTCCCCCGGGACGCCCACCTTCCTGGCTCTGTTACACCCGCCGCGTGCAGTCTGCGTTCGGCAAACGTGTGAGGAGAGTGTGAAAGCATCTCCACCCCACGTGAGCGACTTGGACACAAGCCACACCTCATTTTTGCCCCAAGATGCCCAAGCCGCAGATATCCCATGAATTTATGAGAATGTCACAATTCTCTAGGCTAAAACTACCCCCCAAATCCAGGAATATGGGGCCATAAGGCCTCTCTGTGTGTTGGTACTAACTAACCAGCATCCCAGCCACAAAGTAGCAGAAAAGAGTGTTATCAACAGAAAGAAGACTCTGTGAATGTATTTTTTTAATGGGAAAATGGCAATTCTCAAAGCACAATAACATGGCATTGTATTCCAAAGTTCCAGTGTAGGTAGCCTCAGTGCCACCGATACTTTGTCAGGGTCAAGGTCTCTTAGGGGAGTTTTACGGTTGGTCTCCATCCCCACCTGGACCCCATACAGCTTCAGGAATTAGCTATCACATCAGTGACCCTCCTGGTCAGTATCTTGTTTGATCGTGGACCTGTCCATTCTGCAAACATTTATTTCAGCCTGTTCACTGGCTGACGTGTGGGAGTGTAGACAAGAGAGTAGATTCGAGGTGGAACAAAAGGAAAGGAAAACACAGATGATGTGGGTGTCGTGTGATGGGAAGTTTGGGAAGAACAGAAATGAGGTCTGGTATGGATCCTGCCCCCCAGCCCAGCCCCTTGGGAAGTGTGCTCTACACACCCAGGGAAGATTCTAGACCATTCTGGTGGAGGATACAAAAGGTTTCGTGTGGAAAAATGGGATTTTAATTACACAACGATCCTGCAGGTGCAGGAGCGCGTTTCCCATGTGATGTTACAGAGACTGGCTCCTTCGTCCCCACTGAGGCCCCAGGAAAGACTCAGGGAAGGTCTGATTCTAAGCTAACCCATGAGAAACCAATCTCAGTTTTCCTCAAATTACGGCCCAGAGACCGTCCGCCTTGGAATCACATGGGAGCATTTGTTTAAAAATTGGGTTCCTGATCTCAGTCAGAAGCTCTGGGGTGGGGCTCCGGAATTTGCATTTTTAATAAACTCTCCAGGTGATTTGTCAGCACATTCAAGTTTGAGAACCACTGGCTCCAGAGGTGGAGGAACTTGCCCGCCACACACACACACACACACACACACACACACAGACATAGACACACACACACACAGACACACATACACAGACATAGACACACGCACATACACACACAGACACACACACAGACACACACAGACACACACACAGACACACACACAGGCACACACAGACACACACACACAGCCAAGACCAGGACTCAGCCCTTCTGGTCTGGTGGGCTTCCCACTAAACCCTTCCATCACTCACTAAACCGGGGTGCCCAGCGCCATCCATTGACACTGGTGTTTCTAAGATACTTGTCAAAATTCAAGTTCTCTCTTTTTCTTTAGGGAGCAGGGTTCAGATGATGTCTTGCAGGGCATATGAGTAAAAGAAAAGTATCTCCAAAGAGAAACCCAAAGGGAATGGGTTTGGTAAATGGGTGCAGCCACTATGGGGAACAGTATGGATGTTCCTCAGAAAACTAAAAATAGAACTACCAGATGATCCAGCAATCCCATTCCTGGGCATATATCTGGACAAAACTCTAATTCGAAAAGATACAAGCACCCCAATGTTCATAGCAGCACTATTCACAATAGTCAAGAGATGGAACTAACCTAAATGTCCATAGACGGAGGAACAGATAAAGAAGATGTGGTACATATATACAATGGGATATTACTCAGCCATAAAAAAGTATGAAATAATGCCATTTGCAGCAACATGGATGGACCTAGAGATTATCATACTAAGTGAAGGAAGTCAGAAAGAAAAAGACAAATACCGTATGATATCACTTATATGTGGAATGTAAAATACAACACAAATGAACATACCTATGAAACAAAGCAGACTCACAGACCTAGAGAACAGACCCGTGGTTGCCAAGGCAGGGAATGGAGCAGGGAAGGATTGGGAATTTGGGATTTGCAGATGCAAACTGATATATATAGAATGGATAAACAAGGTCCTACTGTAGAGCACAGGAAACTATATTCAGTATCCTGGAATGAGCCATAATGGAAGAGAATACGAAAAAGGATGTGTATATATATATATGTATAACTGAGTCACTTTGCCGTACAGTAGAAATTAACACAGCATTGTAAATCAACTATGCTCCAATAAAATTAAAAAATAAAGAGAAACTCGTTTGTTGAGAGTGGCCCCTGCCGTCTTGGTCAGTTGACGTCTTAGAACCTGCCCCTCCATCCTTCTTTACCACCAAGGGAAAGAGGTTGGTTGGACCTAGAAGTTAAGTTCTACGTTTCGTGGTGAAACTCTTGCTTTACTTGTGAAGCCTGCATACTACATGCTGGGATGAAGGTTTTCCTCACGTGGGATGTCTTGTTCTTGGTGAAGGAAGCGCCTTAGTTTGAGCCTCAGCACCCACTCTGGTCCTGATGGTGACGTGGGTGACGCAGCTCCACCCCCTCTCCTCTCAGGGCTGGCTCCCAGGTGGGACATGTCCTGCAGGGCCCCTGCAGGCTTCAGGTTTCCTGGGGTGGCCCTACCTGGACAGGGTGGGCACAGCACCCTCATTCCGGGGTCCGACACGAGGACGCCCACTCTTCCACGGCCATAAGCCCCATCCTCCAGTAATGGCCTTGTCTGTGATAAACGTGACATTTTGGTGTCCCGTCAGCCTTACTCTCTCTGTTTGAACTGAATTACCTGCATTTGATTGAGTTTGTTTCCTTCTGGAGCTAAGATGAGACAGAAGCTTGCCACCATGAGTTGTGTGAAAGGACCCCAGGTGTTCTGATGGACAGGGAAACACGGATTTGTTTAGTGGGCAAGGCTGTTCTTCCACGTGGCCTGCTGTTACTGAAGCCACAGAACCATGGCAGCCCCGAGCCCGTGGCAAACATCCCCCAACAGCTCTTGCAAAAAACAAGTCCCAGAGTCCAGGCCGTGAAGACAGGTGATGTTCCTAAGAGGGGCTGTGAGTCCCTGGTCTGGGAATGGTCTCCCTCAGAGCCTGCACTCTTTGACTTTTTTCACGTGGTCTAACCTTAAAAGTGATGTCATCTCCTGCTCTCGCTAACACATCAGGCCTTCTGGGTACCGACTAGACTGTTACAGATGCAGGATGAGTCAGGCATGACCCCGTAAGCGCCATATTCTAATGTCCCGAGCACAGGACGCCTGTGACCTGCTTTCCTGGCCTGGGGTTTGTCACTTCCAGCCTGAGACTCCACTGGGAGGTCAGGGACCCTAGGCTGTGTTGTAAGCCTCATGAATATGCTGTTGTCTGACTCTGAAGTCTGCCTGGCCCCTGCCCTCTTCCAGAGGAAAACTCCTAGAGGCTTCCGGCTGTGCAAATGTGCGGGGAAATCATTCCTTCAAACACACATCAGAGTTGACACCTGTGCACATCTGGATGCTGAGTGGACAGGCCTGTATCCCAGCTGGAGAGTTGGAGCTGTGCCATGGTGAGAGCAACAGGGGAGCAGAGGGTGCCCGGCCAGCAGCGAGAGGCAGGTGACAGTTACGACAATGAACACGGCAGGTGTGGGAGAAGGGGTCCCGTAGACTGGAGTGCCCAGAGGGAGGGTCTAGGGGCCACGGCCCTGTAGAGGGGATGAACTGAGGCCTGGAGTGAGGAGGGGCTGCCATGCAGGTCGCCGGCCCTGCTGGTCTTGCTTCCCCTTCCTTTTTCCCTGCCAGCTCCCACCCGACCATCACCTTCACCTTTTCAGCTCAGGAGCCGGGCAGAGGTGACCCAGCCCCCAGGGAGCACACGTCCCATGCCCTCCCCCGCTCACCTTGATGTCCCCTGGGACGCCGTCTACCGTGTGATGCTCCTGGTTTGCACTGGGGGAGCTGATAACAGCGGGACGGCCGGGCCCTCCAGAGGCCTCCCTCCTTCCCGCCCTGTCCCCTAGGTGCCGCCTCAGATTGGAGGTGACGATGCCGAGTTCCTTTATCTGCTAGGAATGCTGGGACCAGGGCCTGGAGAGCCAGGGGTGGGGGGGGATGAGGGATTGTCGTCAGAGGGCTGGGGTCCTAGCCAGAGCCCTGGGGCCACCTGAGGGCTGGGGCACGGGTTGGGGTGGTGGTGGACCAGGCCCCGCCTTGAGGTGCAGAACGATGCCTGTGGACAAGCCGGGCTGCCATGTCCGCACAGGTGATCTGCGTCACCTTCTCTGCGACCGTGGCCACATTTTATTAATTCCAGGGCTCAATAAATGACTGTCCGTGGAATGAGCGAGTGGGTCATTTACTGCAAGAACTTTGGGGGTTTTCTTTGTTTCCTTTGCTTTTTGAATAATCTAAGAACTGGACAGAGTTTCTATGGAACTTGTTGCCCAAGTGGTGTTTCTTAGTGCAGGAGCCACGGCCCCTGAGTTCCAGCCCAGATACACTGGGTTCCTCTCCTTTCTCTGCCTTGATTCCTGGGCAGGTGGAGGGGGTCCAGCTGCCTTGTGGTCCTCAGCAGCCTGCCTGGAGAGCGTCCAGAGGCAGTGTCAGATGTGGTCCAAAGGGCAAACCCTACTTTACCCGTCTCTACCTTGAGGATGTGTGCTGGTTGGATGCACCTCTTTGGGCCTCAGTTTTGTCCTCTGTAAAATGGAATAGTAATCTCTCCAGAATTGCGGTGCGGGAGCCGGGCACCCAAAGGCAGGCAGTCCCCGGCACCATTCTGCCCAGTGGTGCCAGGGACACAGCCAGACCTTCGTGGTGTCATTTATTTGCACACCTGTCTCTTCCGCATAAATAACTCTGTCTTTGAAACCTCAGTGTCTGACACAAAGGAAGGGCTCAGTAAATGTTTGTTGAGTGAATAAATGATCTTAAGAAGAGGGAGAGAAAGGAATAGATGAAGTACAGCAGGACCTTCAACAGGACCTGTGATGTATTTTGTTGCGCTTTGTCAATGAGCTTTTCAAATCTTATTCAGATGTCGAATCACTGGTACCAAATTTCTGAGTATGTAGGTCACTTTTAGAGAAGTGGAACTTAGCCCTGTGGGGTTTATTTCTCACCTAGAGAAAGCTGTGCCTTCTGCAGGCCCTGAGGGAGAGAGCCTCTAGAGGGTGGGTGGTGTCCTCAGAGAAGTGGGTGGGGATGAGCCAGTTCTGAGGGAATCTTGGTGTCAGAGTTTGGCCCCGGAGCTGGCCCTGCGTGGGAACCGGGTGGACCGCGTGGAGGGGAAGCAAGTGGTCATGCCCTCGGCTGTACTTGGACTAGAGGTTGTTGCCCATCGGTGCCTGAGGCGCCCTCCCCGTGGTTCTGGGGACTGTGCCCTGTGTGAGCTACAGCAGATGCCCTCACCTGGGCCTGGGATTCATTGCAGGACTGCTGTTCCTCTCAACGTCTCCTTTCAAAATCTGCATGGGGAGTTTGCTGGGGAAAGAGGCCTGGATAGAAAAACGCTTCCTCCGAAGTGAGGGCGTGCCACTGCGGAATCTCCATCACCTCTGGCTGACAAACAAAAATACAGTTCTGACCGTGTGAGGTCAGGGGCCACGGGGGCACCTAGAGCATTGTGACCTGGCACAAAGGGAAGAAGCAGCTGCCCCAGTTCCAGCAAAGCCTCTGGCTGCTTTGACAGCTCTATAAAATACAGGGTTATCTGCAAAGACGGTCAGAGGGGAACCAGTGTCTCCACCACTAACACCTCAAATACCGATGGCACACAGGAACTTGGGGGTTCTGAGCTACTTAATCACTTCACAGCAGAAGGGAGTGATTTTTTTTTATTTTTTTTTTTCTCCCCCCATCCCCGGGAGTGATTTTTTAAAAGTCCCAGTGTGGCAGAACATAAAGGAACCTGAGGGAAACATCTGGTCCAACGCCTTACTTCTGGCTGAAGGTGCAGAGGCATGGGAAGGCCCTCGGCAGGTGCAGAGCCCCCTAACTGCAGAATTGGGGTTCGAATCCCTAATTTGGGGCTCTGTCTGCTCTGCTGTTGCTTCCCCTCACTAAGATGGGGTCAAACTGTCTACTTTGTGATTTCTAAACCTACATCTAGACATGCCCATAGACCTGTGGCCTTCTAAGTTCCGCTTGCAAGTTGCACTTCATAAATTTTGCTGAAATGAGATCATCAGCCTTTGTAGGAACAGAGTCTTCCTGAAAGGACTCAACCTGACATAGAACTTGTCCACTGGCGCCTCTTCTGGGGCATTTCACTGAGAATATGGGACTTTTCTGAGGAGTCCAGACCAAGAAGGTGCATCAGGTCGCGGAGGGACAAAGGCCCACCGGGCAGGGGCGGTGCTGGGCCTGCTTCAGAGATGAGGGAGGGGTTGAGGGCCTTGCGGTCCACCGAGCGGGGGGCTCTGCAGCCCCAGCAAGCGGGCTCCAGACTGTGTGGGCCCCGGAGGCCAACCCAGCTACGGCAGGGGGAGGGGGGAGGGGGCAGCTCTTCCCAGCAGAGGGCACCTGGTGACGCTGCAGGGCGTTCAGCCGGCACTGATGGCCCTGGATGGAAACAGATACCACCTCCCACATCCTCGACCCACTGAGAAAGCTCGGCAGCCAGCCTGGGGCAGTGGGCTGGACCAGGTGAGACCTGCAGACGCACAAGGCAAACGAGAGGGATGGCACCAGGCAGGAGAGGAGAGATGTTGGGATTTCCAGGAGGCAGATGGGACTTGGCACCAGCAAAACCGAGGCCCAGAAGTGCAAAGCATTCACCAAAGGCCTGACTGGGCAGTAGAAATATAGAAAAGGGCCATTTTGATTTCCACGTACCTGCCTCTGCGTCTTGTGCGGCTGAGCACTTGTGCATTTATGTGGCACCGCGATGCTTTCCGTCTTAGGGGCTCCAAGGCCTCAACTCGTGGCTGGGGATGAGGCCGCCACGAGTTAAGGGCTGGAAAGGGAAGATGAAGCAAACCGCTTCGGGCGGGGGGCTCAGGACCTCAGGTGCTGGAATCCGGCCCCCACCAGCCTCCCCTCCCCTACCCTACCCCCTCCCGCCCCAGCCTGAGCTGGGTTAGGATGTGAGATGCCCCAGTTTTGCCAGGATTCAACTCACTCTCCCTGCCTTCTCATACCCACGCCCTCCTCCAGACTCACACTCGTCCCCTGGCTCAGAAGGCAGGTTTGGCCCCGAGCTTTGGTGCCTGACATGCTTTTCCCAGCTTGTTGCCCACTGACCAGGGGTGTCTGGAGGAAATGACTTTGCCACAGTTACAATCATGGTGTGTCTCTTCCTATCTCATCTCCCACCGCTTTAATTCACCTTCGTACAGATTTTCCCAAATACCCTCTCTAGTCTGACCCTGCCCGCTTGACCCAAACCCAGTCCCTTGTGTCTAAGGGCCAGTTACACCGTGTCTCCCTGTCTTTTAAAATCATTGTGTTTCCAAATGAACTATCATCCTCATGACAGTAGCTCTGCTGGCTTCTCTGTGTCCATCCCAGGCACCCCATCTCCTAGCCACCTAGCGTTATAACCAAAGATCATTTTTGATTTTATCTTAGCATTTTTGTGCTGTAAATCCTTCCTTCCAATGTCTCATCACATCTGCATTTTCCTTTCTGGAAATAAAATTGCTGCAAGGATCCCGGCCCTCGCATGAGTTCATGTTTGGCAAGGATCGGTTATCAGTTGGTAAATGTTTGTTGGCAGAAATGATGAAGAGAGAGTCTGCTAGTTTGCAAGCCCTCGTTAGACGGTGAGTGACCGGATGTCAGGGGCAGTGTCTCATCCCCAGTGTATGACAATGTGATGGCACGGAGTAAGCCTTCTGAACAGGTTGATGGATGCTGGTTAGAAGGAAAAGACACATCTACCTGGTCCTGTTACCGAGTCCAAGCTGATGCTGCTTGCCACATACAGGCCAGTAAATTGAGAGACAAGGTGCTGGGACAAGGAATCGTGACTTCATTCGGAAATCCAGCAGACCAAGAGGACGGTGGGCTTGTGTCTCAAAGAACCATCTTCCCTGAGTTAGAATTCAGGCTTCTTTTATACTAAGAGAGGAGGCAGTGAAGTCCTGGTTCCGGCCAGACTCCGGAGGGGATGTGTTATTTCTTCCTTCCTGAGGTCATTCCTACCCGGGCCTAGTCAGAATGTTCCCTGTGAGCTAAGCAAAGGTGTTTTAGCTTAATGCTCATTACCTGGGGGGCAGGGGTCCCAGAGACGGGCCGTTATGTGTAATTTAAGCTTCTAGGCAACATCCCTTTAGTGATGAACTTGTAGTAGAACACAGGCTTCTCCCTGTTACGGTCTCTACCCCTGCTAATCCACCTATGGAACTTCCATAAATAGGTTTTTTTTTTTTTTTGTGGTACGCGGGCCTCTCACTGTTGTGACCTCTCCCGTTGCGGAGCACAGGCTCCGGACGCGCAGGCTCAGTGGCCATGGCTCACGGGCCCAGCCGCTCCGCGGCATGTGAGATCTTCCCGGACCGGGGCACGAACCTGTGTCCCCTGCATCGGCAGGCGGACTCTCAACCACTGCGCCACCAGGGGAGCCCCATAAATAATTTTTATTTTCAGGTTTTCTCCTTCTTCAAAAATTTCAGTTTTCTCTTAAAAATCTTTGAGTGTCTTTTGAGAACTCGTGCATTTGGCTCAAGGCAGAGGAGAGAGGAGTGAGTGTGTGAGCGTGTGTGAGCGTGAGTGTGTGTGGTTAGAAAGACGTTGAGACTAGGCTGTATGAGGAGATGGAGTGAGGACAGAAAGCAAACTGCCCATCTCACACATTTCCACCCCCTTGGAATTCAATCACTGAGGTTCTGAGCTTTGGAAATGATGACTTGATTGGTCAAGAAGCAGTTCTCTGTTTATTTCCACGGCAAGTTCTCTCTTGTGCAACCTCCTAGGATGGGATTTACATCCAGGACTTACCTTTGAAGGATCTGCCTTTGGTAAAGGCTGAGGCTTTACCAGGTGGATTGGTGACTATGGGCTGGGCCTCTGAGAACGTCTCCTGTGCTGTCACTGAGTTAGAGAGGCCGTGTGGAGGAGGGGACGGTCAGAGCTGACCACTGAAGCAGGGCACAGAGCGCTTACCTAGTGAGCTCTCCCGACGTGGGCTCTAGCCTGCACAGAGGGAGGAGGAAGAAGCACCGCTGATGACGAAGGTGCTGACAAAGATGGAGATGATGATTTCAACAACAGAACCCTATCAGGCAGCCTGACATCCTGAGAATCAGGTGGGAGACCAATTCTCCAGCCCCATCAGTATCACCAGGAGTTGAAGCAGCCTTCAGGCAAAGAGCATATTCCCCCTTGTGGCTGCCGGGCACAGGGCTGTTTCAGCTCCTGTACTTGGAAACAGAAGCAGAGGCAGCGCGGGAAATGATTTGGAGAACTCTGATCCCATTTCTGATTTAAGTGGCCGTAGGGAAGGGAGAAGATAGGAAGGTGCTTTTACATCAAGATGGGTTCTCCCATGAGCTACAGTAGTCATTTATAGGACAGAGCAGGAATGGCGCCTTCTATTCTATGATCAGTCCTGTGTGATTTTCCTTCCATATTTCAGGAAGCCAAGCCTTTCCCCCATAAACACCCTGAAGCCACAAATGTAGCCCTGTTGGCTTTTCCAATAAGTGAGATTAATTATTCGGAGGTAATTTGAGTTTTAAAACCGTCTGGTCAATATTGCAGAGAATGGAGTGTCCAGATGATGGCAGCAGGGAGACACTCTCGGCCCACAGTCTTGGAACCTGCATGACTACTCACGCCAATGAAAACAATCACTAGATATAGAATAATAATAACAGGTAAGTCTTTCACTCAGTATTACTGAATCACAAAATGTGAGAAATAGGGAAAAACACATTTCCTGTGATTTCCCAATTTCCAGAAAGTAAATATTGCATATGCTGTCGAAATTCATTGCTTCAGTAGTGAATGAGGTCTACTGCTTAGAAATCTGCTTTTGCTACAACAGCTGGAAAACTGGAATTTTGGAAATATCCTATCAAATGTAAACTTTTGGGGAGAAGGGTTTTCTGTATTTTGGTGCGTCTCAGAAAGGGCACCAGTCTTTTTCTTACACAAGGAAAGACTGAACTTAGTTGTTTTATTGCCAGTATAAGAGTTAATTTTATTCCCAGAAAGACATCATTATGTGGGATTGTATATGCTCTTCTTGTTAATGTAAATAGGCTGAAGTATAAACTAATTATTATTCAAAAAGAAATGCAAGGTGTCTTCAAGAAAGTTGCCTATATAAGCATGTATATATGTAAATACATATATTTATAGTTTAACACACTTTTCTACTTTAAGAATATTTAAGAGATATATATCCACCATAAATGTCCGGTATACAGATATAGGTCATAATTCACCTAACAGGAAAGTTCTTTTAAGCCCAATTTCATTTTATATTAAGATTGCAGGGGCTTCCCTGGTGGCGCAGTGGTTTAAGAATCTGCCTGCCAATGCAGGGGACATGGGTTCGAGCCCTGGTCCGGGAAGATCCAACATGCCTCAGAGCAACTACGCCCGTGCGCCACAACTACTGAGCCTGTGCTCTAGAGCCCATGAGCCACAACTACTGAGCCCGTGTGCCACAACTACTGAAGCCCGCACGCCTAGAGCCCATGCTCCGCAACAAGAGAAGCCACCGCAATGAGAAGCCTGCGCACTGCAACGAAGAGTAGCCCCCGCTCGCCGCAGCTAGAGAAAGCCTGTGCACAGCAACGGAGACCCAATGCAGCCATAAATAAAGAAACAAATAAATAAATAAATAAAAATAAATAAAATAAAAGATTGCAGATGGCTGCTGCTTTGGAGGTCTGTACCTTAGCTCAGTGGTATTTTTTAAAGCAGCTGGTCTCCATCTAGCTGTTTGTAGCTGGCAAATCCTGAAACTCATTGTGAAGCAGAGGGCACCTTACCTTAGTGCATGGTCCTGAGTGATGGAAATTGCAGTAGGGACAATGCCCATTAGTCTGGATGTACCTGAAACTCCTTGGAGGGCCACAGTGGGGATGATCAGTTGTTCTTTGGAACGGACTCCGCTAACTCTTACTGTCAGCGACCCTCTGTGTGTTCCGTGCTATTTTGTTATCATTCGTATACATAGGAACATATACACACATAAAAACATACCAACCCAGAACATACACACACATGAGAAAATCATTTCTGCATTTGTTTCGTCTCAATTGCAAAGGACCCAAGTTCCAGTCCCACCAGCAAAACTTCCGGGCATCGCTTCTAAATGACAGACAGAAAAGCAGGGATGACAAAGGATCCAGAAGCTTCAACCAAAGTCCCCTGCAACCTTTGCCTCCATTTCATTTCCTTGTCTGTAAAAATAAGGGCTGTGGATGACATGGCTTCTGAGGGCTCTTTCAGGTTTAACATTTCAGTATTTCTTTTTCTGGAGGCATTGTGAGAGGATTAAGGATTTACTTCCTCCCCTGACTTCTGCCCAGCGCTACCAGAGGAAAGAGAGCACACTCTCTCTGCTTCAGCACATCCAGACAAGCCAGCTGAAGAGACACCACACCAAGGAAATATAGGACTTCCACCGACTTCCCAAACCTACGTTCTCATTTGGAACATACAGCTTTTACTTTTAGATTCATAAGTCTCAGATCCCTACAAAGGTGAATGTTGTATTTTCCGTAACTACATTCAGAAAAGCAATTCTTCCTATCAGTGCATATTACCACTGGCAGGAAGCCAGTGTCAGCTCACTCCTGTGTAATTGATCTGTGGCATCTTAGTTTCGAGGCTTAGCCAAAGTAGTTACTAATAGATTTTAGATGACAGATACGGAATTTTCTTCTCTCATCCTTCAGTGGGAGAATAAGAAGGATGAACTGCAATTAGGTTTTACGTCTTGATGGTAATTTTTGGAAAGCTTAAAATAATATTAAGAAAAAATATTGGAATAGGTATATATGAACAATGTTTTAGTAGTCTGTTTAATGAACACAAATTTATTGAATTGACTTGGCAGGTAAAGTGATTATTTTCTTTCATTATTATCGAATTTCACTCAGCTGAGGATTATGTATAAAAGCACCAGAACAATGCATGGAATGTAGTCACTCAACAAATGTTAATGCCATTTTTTTGTAGAATGTACTCGAAGGGTGATTATTTGTAATCATCTCAGGAATACCCAGATTATTTATGTGATAGCAGCTCACATTAGGAGACTAAAGATCTACAGATTGTCTTAAATCAACGTTGGCTAGTTTCGCAAAGGATTTTCTTAAACTAAGGTCTGCTGAGGCCTAAGAACTTTGAAGATGAATCATCCTGGCAGTGAGAAAGTGTTCATGGTCTGTGGAGCCCATTTTTTCCCATCTGGTCTGCTTTCCTTTAATTTCGGCTACAAAAGCTCAAAGACCAACGTCTCCAGGAAGTTCTGTTCTTGAAGCTTTCCTTGTAAACTCTGGAAGGTACAGGAAGCGTCACATAGGTACTAAGGGTTCATCAGATTTTCTAGTGTCACGAGATCTCTAGAAGAAATAGAATGTATATTTTACTATAGTAAGAAACGGACCTGCCTATCTCAATAGTTAGGAAAACTTGTGAGTAGTTGTTATATTTCCTCAAGATCTGCCCCAAAAGAGCCCTCTTTCTTTAAAAAATTTATTGATGTATAGTTGATCTACAATGCTGTGTTAAAAAGAGCCTTATTCTTGATGGACAGCTGAAACTTCTCTCAATAAGTACCAGATGGCAGAGTCTCAGCATTTGTGACATGGGTGGAGGGACAGCAGGTTCTCTACTCATCCCCAAGGTGCCTCGAGATGTGAGCAGTAGAGCGAGGAGTACTGAGCACAAAGATGCTGGGACTTGGGGGCTCACTGATTATGACAGAGGCGAATTCAGTGAACCTTTGACAGAGAGACAGTATGTATTTTTCTAAAGGGAAACAAATGCCTTTTGGATTGTGAGATTCCTCTGACAAAGTAAATGTCAGGGTAATGCAAGTAATAGCCTGTGCTATCTTCTATCACCATGGTTACTGATGTAGTGAGTCATCTTAACTCTTTGGAGAATCAGTATTGAACGGCTTGATTTTTCCATTAACAGCCCTTAGCTGTGCTCTGTTGAACATCACACCTCCTTTCTCTCTGTGAGGAGCCAATCCGATTACATAAAACTTTAGTATTTCCAGTTATTAAAACAATCTCATTCTAAAAATAACCAGTCCTGTTTATTTGCTTTAAAACCGTATGTTAATATTTTTTTACTGAGGTAAACTTTATGAAGTAAAGTGCATGTAGCTTATATGCAAGATTCAATTACTTTCAACAAATGTATATACCTATGTAGGATACAAGATTAATATCCAAAAGTAAATTGTATTTCTGTGTACGAGCTCTTAAAAATCTGCAAGTGAAATTAAGAAAACAGTACAGTACTGTACTGTTGCTGACAGAATTTAAAGAAGACCTAAATAAAAGAGAAGACATCCCATGTTAATGGATGGGGTGACTTAATACTGTCAACATGGCAATATTCCATGAATTGATCTACAGATTAAACATGACTCCTATAAAAATCCCAGCTACCTTTTTTGGGGGGCAGACATTGACAAGATGATTCTAAAGTGGAAATGCAAGGGACCCAGAATGACCAAAATAATCTTGAAAAAGAAGAACAAAGTTGGAGAACTCACACTTCCCAATTTCAAAACTTACTTTAAAGACCCAGTAATCAAGACAGTATAAAACTGGCATAGGATAGACATATAGATCAATGAGATTGAATCCAGAGTCCAGACATAAACCCTAACATTTATTGTCAAACGATTTTTTAAATAGGTCTTTATTGGAGTATAATTGCTTCACAATACTGTGTTAGTTTCTGTTGTACAACAAAGCAAATCAGCCATATGCAGACATATGTCCCCATATCCCCTCCCTCTTGAGCCTCCCTCCCACCCTCCCTATCCCACCCCTCTAGGTCATCGCAAAGCACCGAGCTGATCTCCCTGTGCTATGCTGCTGCTTCCCACCAGCTGACTGTTTTACGTTCGGTAGTGTATATATGTCGATGCTACTCTCACTTTGCCCCAGCTTCCCCCTCCCACGCCATGTCCTCAAGTCTATTCTCTACGTCTACGTCTTTATTCCTGCCCTGTAACTAGGATCATCAGTACCTTTTTTTTTTTTTTTAGATTCCATATATATGGATTAGCATACGGTATTTATTTTTCTCTTTCTGACTTACTTCACTCTGTATGACAGACTCTAGGTCCATCCACCTCACTACAAATAACTCAGTTTCGTTTCTTTTTATGGCTGAGTAATATTCCATTGTATATATGTGCCACATTTTTTATTTATTTATTTTTTTTTTGCGGTATGCGGGCCTCTCACTGTTGTGACCTCTCCCGCTGTGGAGCACAGGCTCCGGACGCGCAGGCTCAGCGTCCATGGCTCACGGGCCCAGCGGCTCCGCAGCATGTGGGATCCTCCCGGACCGGGGCACGAACCTGTGTCCCCTGCATCGGCAGGCGGACTCTCAACCACTGCGCCACCAGGGAAGCCCCATGTGCCACATCTTTATCCATTCATCTGTCGATGGACATCTAGGTTGGTTCCATGTCCTGGCTATAGTAAAGAGTGCTGCAATGAACACTGTGGTACATGTCTCTTTTTGAACTCTGGTTTTCTCAGGGTATATGCCCAGTAGTGGGATTGCTGGGTCGTATAGTGGTTCTATTTTTAGTTTTCTAAGGAACCTCCATACTGTTTTCCATAGTGGTCGTATCAGTTTACATTCCCACCAACACTGCAGGATGTTCTCTTTTCACCACACCCTTTCCAGCATTTATTGTTTCTAGATTTTTTGATGATGGCCATTCTGACCGGCATGAGGTGATACCTCATTGTAGTTTTGATTTGCATTTTTCTTATAATTAGTGATGTTGAACATCTTTTCATGTGCCTCTTGGCCATCTGTATGTCTTCCTTGGTGAAATATCTATTTAGGTCTTCCATCCATTTTTTTAATTGGATTGTTTGTTTTTTTGATATTGAGCTCCATGAGCTGTTTGTATATTTTGGAGATTAATCCTTTGTCTGTTGTTTCATTCGCAAATATTTTCTCCCATTCTGAGTGTTGTCTTTTTATCTTGTTTATGGTTTCCTTTGCTGTGTAAAAGCTTTTAAGTTTAAGTCCCATTTGTTTATTTTTATTTTTATTTCCGTTACTCTAAGAGGTGGGTCAAAAAAGATCTTGCTGTGGTTTATGTCGAAGAGTGTTTTTCCTATGTTTTCCTCTAAGAGTTTTATAGTGTCTGGTCTTACATTTAGGTCTTTAATCCATTTGGAGTTTATTTTTTGGGTATTTTTGTGTATGGTGTTAGGGAGTGCTCTAATTTCATTCTTTTACATGTAGCCATCCAGTTTTCCCAGCACCACTTATTGAAGAGGCTGCCTTTTCTCCATTATATGTTCTTGCCTCTTTTGTCATAAATTAGGTGCCCGTATGTGCATGCGTGTATCTCTGGGCATTCTATCCTGTACCATTGATCTATATTTCTGTTTTTGTGCCAGTACCATACTGTCTTGATTACTGTAGCTTTGTGGTATAGTTTGAAGTCAGGGAGCCTGATTCCTCCAACTTCATTTTTATTTCTCAAGATTGCTTTGGCTATTTGGGGTCTTTTGTGTTTCCATACGAATTGTAAAGTGTTTTGTTCTAATCTGTGAAGAATGCCATTGGTAGTTTGATGGGGATTGCATTGAATCTGTAGATTGCTTTGGGAGTATAGCCATTTTCACAATATTGTTTCTTCCAATCCAAGAACATGGTATATTTCTCCATCTGTTTATGTCATCTTTGATTTCTTCCATCATTGTTATACAGTTTTCTGAGTACAAGTCTTTTGCCTCCTTAGGCAGGTTTATTCCGAGGTATTTTATTCCTTTTGTTGCAGTGGTAAATGGGAGTGTTTCCTTAATTTCTTCTTCTGATTTTTTGTTGTTGGTGTATAGGAATGCCAGAGATTTCTGTGCATTGATTTTGTATCCTGCAACCTTACCAAATTCATTGATTAGTTCTAGTAGTTTTCAGGTGGCATCTTTAGGATTTTCTAGGTACAGTATCATGTCATCCTCAAACAGTGACAGTTTTACTTTTTCTTTTCCAATTTGTATTCCTTTTATTTCTTTTTCTTCTCTGATTGCCATGGCTAGGAATTCCAAAACTATGTTGAATAAGAGTGGCGAGAGTGGACATCCTTGTCTTGTTCCTGATCCTAGTGGAAATGCTTTCAGTTTTTCACCATTGAGTGTGATGCTTGCTGTGGGTTTGTCATATATGGCCTTTATTATGTTGAGGTAGTTCCCTCTATGCTCATTTTCTGGAGAGTTTTTATCATAAATGGGTGTTGAATTTTGTCAAAAGCTTTTTCTGCATCTATTGAGATGATCATATGGTTTTTATTCCTTAATTTGTTAATGTGGTGTATCACATTGATTGATTTGCATGTATTGAAGAATCCTTGCATCCCTGGGATAAATCCCACTTGACATTGATCATGATATATGATCCTTTTAATGTGTTGTTGGATTCTGTTTGCTAGTATTTTGTTCAGGATTTTTGCATCTATGTTCATCAGTGATATTGGTCTATAATTTTCTTTTTTTGTGATATCTTTTCCTGGTTTTGGTATCAGGGTGATGGTGGTTTTGTAGAATGAATTTGGGAGTGTTTCTCCCTCTGCAATTTTTTGGAAGAGTTTGAGAAGGATCGGTGTTAGCTCTTCTCTAAATGTTTGATAGAATTTGCCTATGAAGCCATCTGGTCCTGGACTTTTGTTTGTTGGAAGATTTTTCATTACAGTTTCAATTTCATTACTTGTGATACGTCTGTTTATATTTTCTAATTCTTCCTGGTTCAGTCTTGGAAAATTGTACCTTTCCAAGAATTTGTCCATTTCTTCATGGTTGTCCATTTTATTGGCATATAGTTGTTTGTAGTAGTCTCTTATAATCCTTTGTATTTCTGCAGTGTCAGTTGTGATTTCTCCTTTTCCTTTCTTTTTTTTTTTTTTGCGGTACACGGGCCTCTCACTGTTGTGGCCTCTCCCGTTGCGAAGCACAGGCTCTGGACGCGCAGGCTCAGTGGCCATGGCTCACGGGCCCAGCTGCTCCGCGGCATGTGGGATCTTCCCGGACCGGGGCACGAACCCACGTGCCCTGCATTGGCAGGCGGACTCTCAACCACTGCACCACCAGGGAAGCCCCGATTTCTCCTTTTTCATTTCTAGTTTTATTGATTTGCATCCTCTCCCTTTTTATCTTGATGAGTCAGGCTACAGGTTTATCAATTTTGTTTATCTTCTCAAAGAACCAGGTTTTAGTTTTATTGATCTTTGCTGTTGTTTTCTTTGTTTCTATTTCATTTATTTCTGCTCTGATCTTTATGATTTCTTTCCTTCTACTGACTTCGGGTTTTCTTTGTTCTTCTTTCTCTAGTTGTTTTAAGTGTAAGGTTAGATTATTTATTTGAGATGTTTCTTGTTTCTTGAGGTAAAATTGAATTGCTATAAACGTCCCTCTTAGAACTGCTTTTGCTGCATCCCATACGTTTTGGGTTGTTGTGTTTTTGTTGTCATTTGTTTCTATTATTTTTTAATTTGTTCTTTGATTTCTTCAGTGATCTCTTGGTTATTTAGTAGTGCACTGTTTAGCCTCCTTGTATTTGCTTTTTTTTACAGTTTTTTTCCTGTAACTGATTTCCAATCTCACAGCGTTGTGGTCAGTAAAGATGCTTGATGTGATTTCAATTTTCTTAAATTTTCTGAGGCTTGATTTGTGACCCAAGATGTGATCTTTCCTCGAGAATTTTCCATGTGCACTTAAGAAGAAAGTGTATTCAGCCACTTTTGGGTGGAATGTTCTATAAATATCAATTAAATCTATCTGGTCTATGTGTCATTTAAAGCTTGTGTTTCCTTATTTATTTTCTGTTTGGATGATCTGTTCATTGGTGTAAGTGACGTGTGAAAGTCCCCTATAATTATTGTGTTACTGTCGATTTCTCCTTTCATGATTGTTAGCATTTGCCTTATGCATTGAGGTGCTCCCATGTTGGGTGCATAAACACTTATAATTGTTATATCTTCTTGGATTGATCCTTTGATCATTATATAGTGTCCCTCCTTATTTCTTGTAACAGTCTTTATTTTAAAGTCTATTTTATCAGATATGAGTATTGCTACTCCAGCTTTCTTTTGATTTCCATTTTCATGGAATACCTTTTTCCATCTGTTCACCTTCAGTCTGTATGTGTCCCTAGGTCTGAAATGGGTCTCTTGTAGATGGCGTATATATGGGTCTTGTTTTTGTATCCATTCAGCCAGTCTGTGTCTTTTGGTTGGGGCATTTAATCCATTTACATTCAAGGTTATTATAGATATGTATGTTCCTATGACCATTTTCTTAATTGTTTTGGGTTTGTTTTTGTGGGTCTTTTTCATCTCTTGTGTTTCCTGCCTAGAGAAGTTTCTTTAGCATTTGTTGTAAAGCTAGTTTGGTAGTGCTGAATCCTCTTAGCTTTTGCTTGCCTGAAAAGCTTTTGATTTCTCTGTTGAATCTGAATGAGATCCTTGCTGGGTAGAGTAATCTTGGTTGTAGGTTTTTCTCTTTCATCACTTTCAATATTTCCTCCCACTCCCTTCTGGCCTTTAGAGTTTCTGCTGAAAAATCAGCTGATAACCTTATGGGGATTCCTTTGTATATTATTTTTTGTTTTTCCCTTGCTTCTTTTAATATTTTTTCTTTGAATTTAATTTTTTGTTAGTTTGATAAATATGTGTCTTGGTGTTTTTATCCTAGGGTTTATCCTTTATGGGACTCTCTGTGCTTCCTGGACTTGGGTGACTATTTCCTTTCCCATGTTAGGGAAGTTTTTGACTATAATCTGTTCAAATATTTTCTCAGACCCTTTCTTTTTCTCTTCTTCCTCTGGGACGCCTATAATTCAAATGTTGGTGCATTTAGTGTTGTCCCAGAGGTCTCTGAGATTGTCTTCAATTCTTTTCATTCTTTTTTCTTTATTCTGTTCCTTGGCAGTTACTTCCACCATTTTGTCCTCCAGCTCACTTATTCGTTCTTCTGCCTCTCTTATTCTGTTATTGATTCCTTCTAGTGTAATTTTCATTTCAGTTATTGTGTTGTTTATCTCTGTTTCTTTGTTCTTTAGTTCTTCTAGATCTTTGTTAAACATTTCTTGTATTTTCTCAGTCTGTGCCTCCATTCTATTTCTGAGATTCTGGATCATCTTTTTTTTTTTTTTTTTTTTTGCGGTACACGGGCCTCTCACTGTTGTGGCCTATCCTGTTGTGGATCACAGGCTCTGGGCACACAGGCTCAGCAGCCATGGCTCACGGGCCCAGGGAGACTCTCAACCACTGCGCCACCAGGGAAGCCCCCTGGATCATCTTTATTATCATTACTCTGAATTCTTTTTCAGGTAGATTGCCTATTTCCTCTTCATTTATTTGGTCTTGTAGGTTTTTACCTTGCTCCTCCACCTGTGACATATTTTTTTGCTGTCTCATTTTTTTTTTTTATGAGTGGGATTGTATTCCTGTCTTACTGGTTGTTTGGCCTGAGGCTTCCAACACTGGAGTTTGTAGGCTGTTGGGTAGAGCTGGGTCTTGGTGCTGAGATGAGGACCTCCTGGAGATCTCACTCTGATGAATATTCCCTGGGGTCTGAGGTTCTCTGTTAGTCCAGTGATTCCAACATTGAACTCCCACCACAGGAGCTTTGGCCCAGCCCCCAGTTCATGAACCCAGATCCCGCAAGCCATATGGGGTGGCAAAAAAAAAGAGAGAGAGAGAGAACAATAACAAGGTAAAAAATAAAATTAGACTAGGAAACTAACAGATGTCTTAGAAAGAATATAAAAATAAAAATACACATGAATCAACAACTGGAAGGTACAACACTACCACAATAGTAAAAAAGGGGAGGAGGAAAAAGAGAAAAAAAAAAAAACGAAGGGGGAAAAGCTCTTGGCTGTGGAGGGCGGGGCCTAAGCACGGGCGAGGTTTGGGCAGTGGGCGGGGCCAATGCTCAGGACCCACAAGGCTGGAAAAGGCCCTGGGGGCCATGGGGGGGGTGGGGCTTAGGCTCAAGGAACAGAAGCGGCCCAGGCGTGCCCCCGACCCCTGGTCTCAGAGGGCAGGGACCTCACCTGGGAGCCCAGCAGGCTTCCTGGGCTCGAGTGGGCGGGGCAAATGCCCTCCTCTCCTGTTCCTCCGTCCTGGAGGGCCCCTCCGTCCTGCCTTTCCTGATCTCCCCGGCCTCCCTCCTATGCCCCCAAGGACCCACAAGGCCTGGAGGGGGCTTTGTAAGGGGCGTACCGGTCTGGGAACTCAGCAGGCTCTCCCGCCCGAGTGGGCCAGGCCATCGCCCTCTGTTCCTCTCCCGCTCCTCCCGGAGGGTCCCTCCCGCCTGCCTCTCCTGATCTCCCCGGCCTCAGGGGCGCTGTCCCTGTCTGGCCTCTACTTCTCCTCCCCGCTCAGTTCCCCTAGTCCTACTGGTTCACTTGGGGATTCCTCCCGTCTCCTTGGGCGTCAGGGTCCCCCACCAGCAGCTGGCAGGCGCCCTAGTTGTGGGGAGATGCTAACTCCCTGTCTTCCCACACTGCCATTTTTGTCGATCGATTTTTTACGAGGGTGCCAAGACCATTTAATGAGAAAAGAATACTCTTTCCAACAAATGGTGTTGGGACAATTGGATATCCACATTAAAATAAAGTTTGACTTTTACCTTATACCATATACAAAAGTTAACTCAAACCATATCATAGACTTACATGTAAGAACTAAAACACCCTGAAGCAAACTCAGGACTAAATATTCATTACCACGAGTTAGGCCTTGATTGCTTAGATATGACACCCAAAACACAAGCAACAAAAGAAAAAAGTAGATAAATTGAACTTCATCAAAATCAAAAACTTTTGTATTTTCAAAGCACACCATCAAAAGAATGAAAAGAAAACCCATAGAATGGGAGGAAATATTTGCAAGTCATATCTGACAAGGGGCTTGTATCCAGAATATATAAAGAACACTTACAACTCAACAGTAAAAAGACAACCTGATTAATATATGTTATAAAAAATGTATACACCTATGTAATCACTGACTTGTTCATTTTTAAGCTTCAAGCTCGTGTTCAATCCATATCCTTACTCCAACTCCAAGCTAGACTTCTGTTCTCTCCTTCTACCCCATTCCAGATCCTTTACTGGGAGGGCAGGGAGAAGGGAGAGAAAAAGATATTGTCTTCTTAGTTGACTGTCTGTTGCAGGTTATGAGGTCCTCCTTGATTGGCTGTGACTTCTCTTCTAGCCCATTGTCTACAGGCTTGATATGGACAAGGCTCTGTCCAGTAGGAGCTGTTGTCTTCCAAACTCTTCTAAACTTTGGGACGCTCTTGGGAGCCTTAGCCACATCTCTGGACTATTAGCCAGCTGATGGCATCAGCTGCTATTCCTCTGATGTGTGGAACTCTGAGGTCCTACACACCCCTGTCTCATCTGTCTTTCATGGTCCCCAGACAGTACAATATTGTGGGGATAAACACATTCACTGATACCTAGGTGCTTAAAATCTTGTTGAGGGAATGGTATTGAATATCACTGGTGGTCAAACCAACATCCCTTTTCTAGGCCCCCTTTCTCTTTCTAAGCAGCACCCTGATTTTTTCCCCCACTATCCAGCTCATCATCAGTCCTAGGGTTGGTACTCCTTAGACCAAACCCATCTTTGCAATCTCACTGATCCTTCCCTCCTCCAGCCAGCACTTGGTTTAGATGGAACTAGGACAAAACTTGGGCCAAGTCTCACTTCTCACGAGAAGTGATTTGCTGGAGGTTCTGGGGAAATTCTTCCTTACTATTCTGGGAGATCTTCCAGTAGCAATTCTGCCCACAAGGATGAGGAAGAAAGTAGCCTCCCCTGCAACTGTCTCACCCCCATGCATCCCTCTGGTGGTACAGAGGTGAGATGGAATGGTGGGATACCTTGGTGCAACTGGTCAAACAACCAAGAAGACCTTAGGGCTTTCCTTTAGGGAGGCCATATATTTCTTGGCTATTTAACCCAGTTGGAGTTGGATTTTCTGATGTTTTCAATCAAAAGCAAACTAACTGAGTCAGAAGCAAAACAGATATGAAGGGCAAAACCATCACTTACAGGATGGGGGAGATCAAAACTCAAAGCTGTTCGCTCTTCCATCTCACGCTACGAACCTAACTAGCAGTGTATCCTCACACTTGCAGACAATTAATTTGGGGTGCTTGCTACTGAGCGTGATGTTCCCCTTACTAAGAAGGTTTCTTGGTTTTAGATTAGTACCAGCCTGTCACTAGGGCAGGAGCTTGGTTTCGCAATTCTGAGGGGAATGTGTTGCTCTCACTTCTCCTCCTCCTTTAATTTTTAAAAGTCAATGCATAACTTACAAACAATATGGTGCACACATCCTAAGTGTACATCTTGGTGAATTTTTAGTTTTACTGTATTTTAAAAAAATTTTAATTGGAGTATAGTTGATTTACAATGTTGTGTTAGTTTCAGGTGTAATTTTTAAACACGTATATACTTATTCATCTACGACCCAGATGAAGATATAGAAAGTTATCAGCGTTCCAGAAAGTTCTCTCTTATCTCTGTTAGTCAGTGCTCCCACCCCTGCAAAGTTTAGCTGCTATTCCTTTTCTTTCACCATAGATGACTGTGGCCTGTCCTTGACCTTCATAGAAATGGATCACAGAGCATAGACCTTTTCAGTTATGATTTCTTCAGTTTAACACAATATCTGCGGATGTCATCCATGTGAATGCGTTCATCGTAGTTTGCCTTTTCGCCTCACCGCTGTGTGCTGCTCCATTCTTTAATATCCCTTTAATTAATTTATTTATTTTTGAATTTATCCATTCTTCTTCTGATGGGCATTTGGATTTTCCCGTTCCAGGGTGTTATGAGTAAAGCTGCTACGAACATTCTTGCACGTGTCTTTTGGATCTAGGAACTCATTTATGTTGGGTAGACGCATACAGATGGAGATGCTGGATCATGGTACGTACATCTGTTTTTGTAGAACGGCAAGCAGCTCTCCAGAGTGGTTGCCTCCATTAATACTCCACTAGCAATATAACCACATTTTATTTGCTTCACGCCCTCTCACTTGGTTCTGTCAGTCGTTTTAATTTTAGCCATTCAGGTAGGGACGTAGTGATCTAACTGTGGCTTTAATTTGTGCTGTCGTGATGACTATACATGATGTTCAACATCTTTTTAGTACTTTCTGGCTATTTGGATATTTGTTAACTGCCTGTTTGAGTCTTTTCCTCATTTGATAAAGTAAAAATGAAATAAAATTGGATTGAATTTTACTATTATTTTGTAGTTCTTTGAAGAGTCTGAAATGAGTACTTCATCAGACATATGGACTGCAAATATCTCCTCCCCGTCTGTGACTTGCCTTTTTGCTTTCAATGTTGTCTTTTTTCAACAGAAGTTCTTAATTTTTTTTTTTTTTTTTTTGCCACATTATGCAGTTTGTGGGATCTTACTTCCCTGACCAGGGGTTGAACCCAAGCCACAGCTGTGAGAGCGCCGAGTCCTAACCACTGGACTGCCAGGGAACTCCCAGAAGTTCTTAATTTTAATGAAGAGCAACTTATTAATCTTTTCTATCATGGCTACTTCTTTTTGTGCCTTGGTTAAGGAATTTTTGCCCACCCTCAATCCTAAAATTTGTATGAACCGCAAAAGACCCCAAATAGCCAAAGCAATCTTGAGAAAAAAGAACAAAGCTGGAGGCATGTCTTCCTGATTTCCAACTATATTATAAAACTATAGGAATTAAATGCATTCTTTTTTCTTTTTCTTTTTTTTTCTTTTTTTTAATTTTTTTTATTTTTTTGCAGTATATGGGCCTCTTACTGTTGTGGCCTCTCCCATTTGCGGAGCACAGTCTCCGGACACGCAGGCTCAACGGCCATGGCTCACGGGCCCAGCCGCTCTGCAGCATGTGGGATCTTCCCAGACCGGGGCACGAACCCGTGTCCCCTGCATCGTCAGGCAGACTCTCAACCACTGCGCCACCAGGGAAGCCCCTCTAAATGCATTCTTTACATGAAAAAAATTCTGACTCTACAGGTTTTTTGTTCAGTGTTATTAAGAAATACCTAGCCCACCTCACTTCCCAATATCTTTTAGTCTTGAGGGAGCAGGGGAGTTGAAATCCTTCTCCTTTGTGAACCTTGTCGATTTGCACGACCTATCCAGAGGACTCCGCGCTGACGGATGCTACCTGGACAGTGATCTAGCCTGCAAAGTTTGCCCAGTTTTCAACACTGGCGTGATACCTAGACCTGACGGAAATTCTGCTGTGCATCCAAGATGTCTGATTAAGACAAGGTTAACAACTAGCTGTGTCCTTATGCCAAGTTCATTATTCCTGCATCCGAACAGGAGGTAATTTCTCAACCTGCTTGGCAGCCTTCCCTAGGAAGAAATGAGCCCTCACGTGGAATTTCTCTTGGCCCCTGCACTGGAGGCGAGCAGTGGCATTTGTATTTGGTGGGTGAAGCCCAAGAGAGAAAATCCAAAATGGAGCTCATGCAAATGAGTCAGTATTGGGCAAAGACGTTGAAATGAACTCCGTGCCTCCTGATTCCCTTTCTGTGGAATGCGTCTGGGGAATCTGGGTACAGCAGACAGCTCTGGGGCTGTCCTATCCTGGTGGCGTCCATGGCTCTGGAGCGAGGGCTCTTGGATTTGAGATCTTCTTCCTTGATCAAGGAACCACTACTCAAGTCTTGTCTGTTTCCTGATCTTTAAAATATGCAAAGAAATAGTATCTGGGGGTGAACTAGATGAGAGAATTAGTATAACATGCTTATTATGGTATCTGGTAAAGTAAATGCTTAATGAATGATAGCCATCATTATCTGCTCAAAGATTTTTGTGCTCCTTTTTTCTAGTAAAATGGGTGTGGGAAGTAGATGCCTCAGCCTTGCTGTCCAATATGTGACACTAGCCGCTTGTGACTACCGGGCTTTTGAGATACGGACATCTGAATGGAGATGTACTGTCAGTGTAAAATTACCGCCGGATTTTGAAGTCTTAGTTTGATTTTTAAAAAAGAACGTAAAACATCTCATGAATAATTTTTATATTGAGCACACGTTAAAACAATATCTTGGATGTATTGGCTTAAAGAAAACAAGCTATTGAAATTAATTTTACCTCTTTCTTTTTATTTTTTAATGCAGCTACTAGAAAATTCAAAACGAAACACGGGGCCACTTTACAGTTCTGGCCCCAGAGCTGGCTTAGGCGGTGTCCACGCAGACCTGGGCCGTGGAGGCTACGCGTCCCACCTGCGCACCAGTGAACGCGTGAAAGGTCACCCCGCACTACTGAGTCGGACCCGTGCTCAGCTCTGGCGTAAGTATGACGTGTTCTTGCGCCGACATGGTTCAAGCCCCAGGGAACCCACGTTTTACATCCTCATGCATGCATGTTGGGGGCACTGCCGCTGACTTTGGAGATGGACCTTGCTCCAGATTAACAGGAGGGATCGAGGGCCAGGGGTTGGGGGTGGATGAAGTATTTTGATAAAAGACACCTAACTTAACAAAGGCGTCCTCTCAGCGAGCGTGCGATGGGTCTTGTGTAACAGAGCATCACTTGCCCGGGGTGCGCACATCTTCCTTTCCCCGCCGCGGTCCTGAAGCATCGTGAATGCATAGATGCATGCTGGGCGGAGGAACCCAGTGGACACGCGGGGCCCCAGATCCTCTTCCCAGCCGCACACCCTACCCCTCCCTGGGGTCTCTGACAGGTGCTCACACCTGTGACCATCCCAGACACCTGTCCTCGGGATCCTGGGAGGTTCCGGAGCCCCCATAGATGTGGCCAAAGCTAGACTTGCCGTCCCTAACGCAGGAGTATTCTACAATATTAACGTGTATGTGTATATATGTGTTTCGGTGTATACATAACGTGTGAGTATTTATCAACTTTACATTAGCAGCTAGATGGGCGTGAAACACTAGACCTGTGATAGCTTCATTTGTATAAATATGGTATATGTTTATATATTTGTATATATATTATCCTTTGTGATAATATTTAATGAAATTTTGGAGAGAACATGATTTTTAGCTTTACTTAATTTATTTTGGATTAAAATTTTGATCTTAATTAACTATAACTTATATCTTGCCTTTACATTTTAATAGTCAATTTTAATATGATAAAACTAACTTTTTTGGGAAATTGTATATTAAAATAATTTAATTTCTTCATGTACTCTTCATCATATATATTTAAAATGTTCACACTTCAGCTACACTTACATTTTATTTTTAATCCCTTAGACAATAATTGTCGAAGAACACAAATTCTGTAAATGGCTTGATGACGAAAACCTAAATAGTGATTTTTGGACTTGAGTCCAAAATATAAAAATCGTAACTCTACACATCTTTTTCTGTTCTCCTGTTATGAAGCTCTATTTGACAAGGCAATGGATAGACCATTTTATTTATCTGTTGGTTGAGTTATAACTTTTAGTATTTATAACTTTTAAATACTTGGACAGATAGTAGGTGAGCCTCTTTTCCCTAACTGCAGGCCTGTAAATATCAGGAAGTGCCAGTCTGGGAGGCTAGATGGGCTTTTGGTGGCATAACTGATTTTTGACGTTTGTTCCATAAGCTATTTTATAAAATGCATTAGAAGGAAATAGTTCCTTTTAAATTGCGGTGACATTTCCTTGGAGGATGTGTGTGTTTCTCCCCAACTTCCTACGTAGACGCGTGTGCCTGGTCACTGCAGCCTCCTGGGCCATGTTCTCATGAGTGTCCTGGTGTCATGTTAGTCATATCATGGTATATTTCTAAGAATGCGTAGTGCCTACGGATTCTTTTTTTTAAAATAAATTTATTCATTTATTTATTTTTGGCCGCGTTGGGTCTTCATTGCTGCACGTGGGCTTTCTCTAGTTGCGGCGAGCGGGGCTACTCTTCGTTGCGGTGCGCGGGCTTCTCATTGCAGTGGCTTCTCTTGTTGCAGAGCACGGGCTCTAGGGGCGCGGGCTTCAGTAGTTGTGGCACGTGGGCTCAGTAGTTGTGGCTCGCGGGCTCTAGAGCACAGGCTCAGTAGTTGTGGCGCACGGGCTCAGTTGCTCCGCGGCATGTGGGATCTTCCCGGACCAGGGCTCGAACCCGTATCCCCTGCATTGGCAGGCGGATTCTTAACCACTGTGCCACCAGGGAAGTCCCATGCCTACGGATTCTGTTTTTAATAAATTCCATTGGAAGCTGCTTAATGGTTTCTCCTGCTTACTGACTTCCTGCCCCTTGAAAGCACATCTGTGTCCACTCCTCAAATACCGTGAATACTGCATGAGGTAGAAAGCCCATGATACCTGTATTGATGCTGTAAAAGTACCTCCATCTTTCTTTGGTCTAAATGCACTAATCTAGGTGCACTCTGTCTATTTAGGCAGGCGTATTCTGGGGAGTCATGGCTGGACCTTCTGAATTGCCCTCGATCGAAGCCCCAGATTTCTCGTTCCTTCGGCCAGGAGAGCTCATCACCCAACAGATACAATCCCTTTCTGACATACACAGTTTCTTGCCTTTTGCAGGAGAATGCTTGTCTCAAAAGCTGTGTAACCTTCTCCTTGAAGTGACAGCCATCGTATTTATATGTACATACATTTAAAAGGCCAAGCAATAACTCTTGAAAACATTCTGTCTCATGGCAAATCCTGGTGAAGCAGAAGCACTGACAGGTCCTTAGCAAAGTATGTTCTGAGCCTTTTTCTCAGTGTCTGTCTCCTTTAGGTTGACTGTTAGGTGGTATTTGGTCACCACTTTCCTTTGGTTGGAAATAAAAACCAAGGGACAGGACGGGTAGCTCATCACTTTTTTATCCAGGGTGCTTAACCACGTGACTCCTCTCAAATTATTTACAATAAAAATGATATGTTATTATAATGGCCATTAGCCCGGTGGTAGATCCCAAATGTGTCTGGATTTTCATCTAGCCCCGGGTGTTTTGTGTCAACATACGTATGTGTATGGACCCGAGAAGAGTGGCTCATTACAGAGGTTTGGGTGCAGTTCTATGTATGTCTTAATGGGCGTGTGATTTCGGAAAGGAGTCCCTATTTATTTAGAAGCTTCTTCTTTTCGAATGTCTTAGACTTGACGTATTCTAAAGGCTAATGTTAAATGTTAACTGGCTAGTGTCAACTTAAGTCTAATGATAAAATCAGACTTGACTGTAAGTTTCTGATCGAATTGCCGGCCTGTCTTTCCCAAGGCAGGCCTGTCCCCTCCGTGGACTTTGGTCTCCTTGGAGCAGCATAATTACTTCCCATCTCCCATCAATTGCATTGCCCAGAAAGCCCTGGTAGCTTTGCCTTTTGCCGTTAGGCGTGATGCCCCAGGCAGGGATTCCCCAGCGAGCTCTTGGAAAAGAGGACAGTTTTGCTTACCATCCAATGACCCAGTTTTCCCAGCGGTAGTAGCAGCCACGGACAGCCCAAGGGAAACTAAAAACTAAAACTGAGGTTTGTCAGGTACAACCTCTGGCCGTGGTGGGGAGAAATGAAATCATCCTTTCGGGGGTGCCTTTTCTTCCCTTGCCCTCAACTTTCAGACCATGCCGTTTCCAAACACCTCCCACATCCCAAAGGACATATTTTATGGGAAGATTGTAGTGGAGAAGATGAGTATTTTTTCTTTCAACATTTTAACAGGTTAGAAGCTTGTTGGTTTAAGGGTCTCTTGATGTCTCTCCCCCTTTGAGTGATAGATGTAGTGTGCTGTGATGATGTGACCGCAGCCCGTATCGCTCACTTCGTGCTTTCTTTTCTCTCCAGTTCAAGGAACGTGTTCCTAGTTGCTGAGCAGCTTTGTTCTTGGAGTGACTCTGGGGCCAAAGATTCTGTCTCTGACTCCTCTTTCTCTTAGGGGATTGGAATGCTTCAGGAGATGGGGGGAGAGAGAATGGAAATACACCTGTTTCCTAGCTGCCCATCACTCCTTGGGAGAGAACTAATGACATGGCCATTTCTAGATGTAACAAGGAGCTGAGAAGGACAGCCTTGGGAAGGGCAGCTACTTTCCAGAGACGACTCTACTCCACGGAAGGGAGAGGATGGTGAGGTTTGGCGAAGAGCCATCTGCCTTTGGACAAATCCCCTCAGCCTGTAACATCTAGTCTCCTCTTTAGCATCTAGCAAAATCCTGCTCACCTTAAAGGCTCGGCTTCAGTGCCATCTCATTCACCAGGTCCTCCAAAGCTCTCACTTTTGGAATTAATTGTCCTTCTCCCGTATACTGGGCTCGTGCCCCGTTACAGACCAGGAAGCTTCTTGTTTCCCTGTCTGCCTTCCCAACTGTAGAGGGTGGGTCCTTAAGACCAAGGACCAGAAGCTGTCTCTTCCTGTGCCCCCCATGTCACCTAAAATCGCACTGCACGCTCAAATCAACGTTTCCTCAGTTATCCTGAGAAATATTATTAGAACTGACGCACTTGAGCTTTAAGTATATAACCTTCCTCAGGAAGTATGATACCAGCCAATCGATAGGCACTTGTTAACTACTGACTACGCCAAAGCCAGTTTCTGTATTTAGGATGCTTATAACCTAAAAGAGATGTAAACTGTAAGCCCATTTTAAAAAAAAAAGAAGAAAATATTTAAACTCTTGAGGTACTGCTTTCAAAACCATCAGCAGACTGGTATTTAACAACCTGGAAACTGGGGAGGTCTCAGGGTTGCAGCACTGCTGTGTACATGGTATGTACATCAAACAGTATCTGTCAGTGAATAAATAACACAACCCAAATCCTTTTTTATGTTTTTTGTGATATAAATGTTCTGATTTCATGAGTTTTAAAAATCCTTTAAGTATAACTGCACCATATATAAAGTATATATAACCATAATTAAGTTCTCTATAACTTACCTATATATTGAATCCAAAAGTTGAAATCTATAAAAAACATTTATATCATTATGATATATATATACTCTATATGTACATGTTTGTGTACATATGCACACATTGTATTTACATGGTGATTCTCTATATATAGCTTATTGCAAAGAATATATGATTACATATAATGCAACATTATAACCTCTGTTCATCTCAAAGGAAAATGCTCATATGAGCTGTCCTTTTATACATTTCACCATTAGTGATGGAACATTAGTTAATATAAAGTAAATGTCTCTGTTAATTAATATAACCAATAAAGTAACTAGAGATGTGATAACTTATACTGGGAAGAGCGGCAGGAATGGTAGGAAGTGGTAAATAAAACATTCTCATCTATCGTAGCAGGAAATCAATAGTTCCATTGTAAGGCTGATAAAACAATAAATAACCGTGTATACTTATTATTAGAGAAAACCAACTGCTAGAAACACTAAAATCAAAACGTTAAACATCTGATAAGAAGTCAATATCAAAAATGTATGAGCACCTCCTACAAATCAGTGCAAAAAAACAAATAAGATGATTAAAAGTGGGCAAAGGACCTGAATAGACATTTCACCAAAGAAGATGTACAAATGGCTAACATGTATATGAAAAGATGCTCCACATCACTAATCACTAGGGAAACGTAAATCAAAACCACAGTGAAATATCACCTCACACCTGTCAGAATAGCTATCATCAAAAAGACGAGAACGAGAGGGCTTCCCTGGTGGCGCAGTGGTTGAGAGTCCGCCTGCCAATGCAGGGGACACGGGTTCGTGCCCCGGTCAGGGAGGATCCCACATGCCGCGGAGCAGCTGGGCGCGTGAGCCATGGCTGCTGAGCCTGCGGGTCTGGAGCTTGTGCTCCGCAACGGGAGAGGCCACAGCGGTGAGAGGCCCGCGTACCGCAAAAAAAAAAAAAAAAAAGAAAAACGAGAACGAGGGCTTCCCTGGTGGCGCAGTGGTTGAGCGTCCACCTGCCGATGCAGGGGACACGTGTTCGAGCCCTAGTCCGGGAAGATCCCACATGCTGCAGAGCAACTAAGCCTGCGAGCCACAACTACTGAGCCCGTGCGCCACAACTACTGAAGCCCGCGCGCCTAGAGCCCGTGCTCTGCAACAAGAGACGCCATCGCAATGAGAAGCCCAGTCACCACAACGAAGAGTAGCCCCCGCTCGCTGCAACTAGAGAAAGCCCGTACACAGTAACGAGGACCCAATGCAGCCAAAAATAAAAATTAATTAATTAATTAATTAATTTAAAAAAAAAAAGAAAAGAATTACCACTTGACCCAGCAACTCCACTCCTGGGTATTTATCCAAAGGAATTGAAGTCAGGATCTCAAAGAGATACCACATTCCTGTGTTCACTGCAGCAATATTCACAGTAGCCAAGAGGTAGAAGCAAACTAAATGTCCGTCACTGGATGAATGGATAAAGAAAATGTGGTATACACATACACAGAACATTATTCAACCTTCAAAAGAAGGCAATGCTGCCATCTGAGACAACGTCGATGGACCCAGAGGGCATCACACTAACTGAAATAAGCCAGACAGGGAAGGACAAATACTGCGTGATCCCACTTTTATGAGGAATCTGTAATAGTCAAACTGATGCAACCAGAGAGTAGAATCGTTGGCACCAGCGGCGGGAGTGGGGGACATGTCCGTGACAGGTTACAAAGTTTCATTTGTACAAGAGGGGTAACTTGGAGATCTCTGTACAACTAGAGCCCCTGGTTACAACACTCACTGTGCCCTTAATTTGGTAAGAGGCAGTCGTTATGTTAAGTGCTCTTACTGCGAAAGGAAAAAAAGCTATTAATGAAAGTAAATGAATAAAGGAGGCAGAAAGAAACTTCAGGAGGTGATGGATAAGTCATGGCCTTGGTTGTGATAGTTTCAGGGATGTAATACTTATCCCCCAACTCATCAAGTTGCATACATTGAATGTGTACAGCTTTTTGTGTGTCCATCACACCTCAGTAAAGTGGTCTTGAAAAAAAGTGGTTTAACGTGATTACCTTGGGACTTCCCTGGGGGTCCAGGGGTTAAGACTTTGCCTCCCAGTGCAGGCGGTGAGGGTTTGATCCCTGGTCGGGGAGCTAAGATCCCACAAGCCTCGTGGCCAAAAAACCAAAACATAAAATAGAAGCAATATTGTAACAAATTCAATAAAGACTTTAAAAATGGTCCACACCAAAAAAATCTTTAAAAAAATAAAATAAAGTGATTACCTTTGTTATCAGGACAAGGCATGCCCCCTATTCAACTAGACTTTAAAAATTACGTGTGTATTTATCTTTGATTAATTATCTTTAAAAAAACATAAAATTTAAAATTAATTCTTATGATTTTTAAAAATGTTCCTGAATTTATAATAGCTATTTTTCATTACATAGTTATGTATCCTCTTCATTTATGAATATTAAAAATAAAGTCTATCATGTAAAGATCTGAAATTTTGGTTGAAAAAAGTGATTTTCATTTTGGAAAGATATTGGGGGATACAAAAATCATAGTTCAGAAAAAGTAGAGAAAGGCCAGTAAAATTAGTGATTTTCTGAGGATAGCTTTCAGACCCCAAATTTAATGTATCTAGGAAAAAATAGATCAAATGAAAAATTTTCTTTTTCCTTCCTACTTTATTAATATACACATTATGTGGGTTTTCAAATGTTTTAATTTGTATATATATAATGCATTCTGCTTTATATATAATATAAATGTATAACTATATAGTAAATATATGACAATATGTAATGTTAATAATATAATATATATGTGTTCTCTTGGAGTCAGACTGGGAATTCACATGTTAAGTATGAGTTTTATACTCAAAAATACACAGCCTTGATCTTGGGACTTAATGTTGGTAGGTATCTAAGTAACTGACAATCTGAAATAAATCTGTTAAGAAAACCCTTTTAAAAAGGTCCAGTCCTGCAAAGAAGATCAATTAGGAGGATCTGTTCTTGTTACAAAGAATCCATTACAGAGCTTCTTTAAATAATGGTCTTCACGAATATAAAATTCAATTAAAGTTTTAAAAATTAGATTTATACACAGCTTTTTAGGAACACATCATTTGAAGAATGTAGTCTTGGAAAAAGCAGGTGCTAAGCAGGGTGTGATTAAGATGTGTGATGAATTTTCTGCCTCATTAACAAATGCAAAACGCTCTTTTCTTTCAAAGAAAGGCTGCATAGTAAAGCCATTTCAATGTGTAAATGGATAGGAAAGCAGATTCACAAAGATGTGAATACAGACTGGCTTTTATTCCCTAGACATGCTGCTCACGGACTGTTCACGTGAGTGGAGACCTATGATTCAATCTGTTAACTTCGTTTTCAGATTTTCCAGACGTTTGGAGGATTGTAATCCCATGCCCAGGGACACTAAGGCATTTGAAACAAGGCTAGACTAGGCATCGGAAGGGCATTTCTGCTGGGCAACTAGTCGGTCCATTGTATTTTGGTTTATAGAAAACCTGACAGTGGTTGGCAAATGTCGATTTCTGAGGAAAATTTTTGTCTGGTAGGAAAAGGAACTGAACATATCAAAGGGATATATTCCTTCCAAGATGCTCCTGAGTCGTTGCTGGTGTATTGTATGGCTTCATCAGAGCTCTCAGTCACCATGGTTTCCAAAATAAAAGGAAAAACAGATTCGCACGTCTAATTCCTACAGTTTCCCTCTCCCTTTTGTGGAGTTTTCTGTTCATTTCATGATTTTCTCCAGTGACAGATTTGAATGCTCATCTGCTGGAGAGCCCACGATCTGTAGAAAACATCTCCTCCTAGATGTTTTTATAGGTAAAACTTACGGTAGTCTTATGTACAAATAAGGCTGAATGAAGTAGGTTCTTATGCAAAAAAAGAAAAAAAAGGAAAAAAGGAGAAGTATCACTCATGGGCTGTCAGGCTAAACTAAAGACCTATCATTTTTGGCAATGGTGTTGAATCGTATGGTGGGGTTGAAAATATTACAGCTGCGTATATTAAGGTGCTCAAAGAGAGAAGTACAACAGTGCTACGAAAATCAGTGCACGTGGGGACCCCATGACAAGAATGGAGAGGGGATCATACCTAGGGTGGTTCTCCTGCCTCTGAGTCCTGAGTCTGGGTTCTCCTGCCTCTGAGTCCTGAGTCCGGGTCAGAGCTGAGGAATAAACGTCCTAATCTCATCTCATTAGCCAAACTGGAAACAAGGGCTACAGACCTGCTCTTGTTCGTTCTCTCTGGATGAGGACAGAAAATGTTCACGGTACAACATGGGCCCCAGGGGGTGTGAAGAACCCATTCTAAGTTAAGGAGTAATTCTTAGGTAACATGCTAACCTCCATCATTCTGGGGTTCTGTTTTTAAGATTAATATGTCTTTACATTTTGAAAATTTTGCATAGAGGATATAGTTACAGGCTTCAACCTCTCTAAATATAAAAAGGTAAATGATGCAAGCCACCCTCCCATCTCTGTTCCTCATCCACCTAGCCATCACCCAGCCTTACCTTTGTCCCTCAGATAACCACTGTGACTAGTTTCTTGCCTGTCCTTTCAGAGTACTCTTTTTTTTTTAATTTAGTTTATTGAAGTATAGTTGATTTACAATGTTGTGTTAGTTTCAGGTATACAGCAAAGTGATTCATATATATATATATATATGTATATATTCTTTTTCATATTCTTTTCCATTATGGTTTATTACAGGATATTGAATATAGTTCCCTATTCTATTCAGTAGGACCTGTCATTCAGAGTATTCTTGTTTACCTACAAGCAAATCTATATATTCTTACCTTCCTCGCCTTTTTTGTTCATACAAATAGTAATGCACTACGTGCCCTCCTCAGAACCTTGCTTTTTTCAATTAACATTTCCAATGAACATTCTGCCATATCAGTACACAGAGGGCATTCTCCGTGTTTGTTCAGGCTGCAAAATATTGCATTCTATAGATACATGTTAATTTATTCCATCATTTCTTCATGGTTAGATATTTGGGTTGCTTTGGGGTTTTGTTTTTGTTTTTTGCTATTAACAACAGGCTGAGATGGAATGTTTCTAATTTTGCACTTGTGTAAATATGTCTGCAGAATAAATACCCAGGGATTGCATAGCTGGATCAGAGAGTAAATGCATTTGGAATTCTAATAGACGTTGTCAACAGTCCTCTGCAGAGCTGGTACCAGTTTACTCCTAAGAGCCTTGTATAGAGGAACCTGTTTGTTCACAGGCTCACCAGGAGCCCTTTATCACGTTTCTAAGTTTTCCTTCCTGATAAGTGGACAGTAATTTCTCAGCGTTGTTTTAATTTGCATTTCTTTTATTATGAGAAAAGTTGAGCATTTTCTCATGTGTAAAACTCTTTTGTTTTTATTTTCCTGCTAACTGTTTTTCTGGTCATTTTTCTACTGGGTTGTTGGTCTTTTTCTTATGGATCTCCAGGAACATGTTTTTTTATTCCCACTTCCTCTTTAGACATTACTTCTAGTTAAAAAAAATTTTTTTTGTAATATACTATTAAACAATTTTTGTCATGACTTCTGGGTTTTCAGTTACAATTAGAAAGACTTTTACCACTCCACAATTATAGCAAATTCTCTCACATTTATTTCTAATACTTTTATGACTCCATTTTTACATTTAAATCTGTGATTCATTTGGATTTTTTCCTGATATATGTTAAAATGTTCAGCTGCATTTATTTTCCAGAATGCTGCCTGTTGTCCCCAAACCATTTATTAAATAGTTCTTTTCCCCACTGATTTGAGATGCAATGTTTATTGTAATTTTTCGTAGGTATTTGTGTATATTTCTGGGCTTTTGTTTAATTACATAGGTCTCTCTATTGACGTGTCAGTACGATAGGTTTCTTTAATTAATTAATTAATTAATTAATGTCTGCGTTGGGTCTTCGTTGCCGCGCGTGGGCTTTCTCTAGTTGCGGCAAGCAGGGGCTACTCTTCGTTGCGATGCACAGGCTTCTCATTGCAGTGGCTTCTCTTGTTGCGTGGCACGGGCTCTAGGCGTGCGGGCTTCAGTAGTTGCAGCACGCAGGCTCAGTAGTTGTGGCTCGCGGGCTTAGTTGCTCCGCGGCATGTGGGATCTTCCCGGACCAGGGCTCGAACCCGTGTCCCCTGCCTTGGCAGGCGGATTCTTAACCACTGCGCCACCAGGGAAGCCCAGTACCATAGGTTTTTTTAAAAAAAAATAGTGATAACGATTTTATGTTTTAATATTTACCCTTCTTTTTCAGAGTTTCCCTAGCGATTCTTGTTTGTTTGTTTTCCAACATGAATGGTAAAACGGGTTTAATTAAAAAATGAAACAACAACAATAATAGCAACACAACAATAAAAGTACCTGTTGGCATTTAACTTAGAAATTAACCAAGGAGGAACTGACGTCTTTATGATGTTGAGGCTTCCCGTTCAAGTACATGGATGTCTTTCCATTTAAGTCTTCTTCTGTAGATTTTGAAATGTTCTTTACATAATTCCTGCAATTTCCGGTTTGTTAATTTTGATGTATTTTTCCTTTTTTGTTGCTGTTGCGATTGGGCTCTGTATCAGTAAGGGCTCTGATAAGTAAAGAAACGACATCATTTAAGTTAGACAACTTGGGGCGATAAAGAAGAGAAAGGAGGACTTCCCTGGTGGCGCAGTGGTTGAGAGTCCGCCTGCCGATGCAGGGGATACGGGTTCGTGCCCCGGTCCGGGAAGATCCCACATGCTGCGGAGCGGCTGGGCCCGTGAGCCATGGCCGCTGAGCCTGCACGTCCGGAGCCTGTGCTCCGCAACAGGAGAGGCCACAGCAGTGAGAGGCCCGCGTACTGCAAAAAAAATAAAACAAAAAACAAAAAAGAAAACAAAAAAAACAAAAAACCTGCAGAAAAGGATAAGACATTGACATGAGTGACTGAAAAACAAGGCAGCTGGACTAACAGGGGTTTAACTGAAGGCATTAAGGGAAATGTAGACGTCTCTTCTGTCTTGTGATCTTGTATTTTCACGTCGTTCAGGTTAGCGTATTTTTATCCTGTGATTTTTATGGCCATGTAAGTGCAAATGGGGCTTATCTTAAGAGGACTTTTACAGAAAAAAAAATAGCAGACAAGTGGTATTTTTAAAAATTCAATTAGTTTGCTCATCCCGGGTACAAATTTGTTCTTCAAAGAAATATGATTTGGCTTGCCTATTGCCCGTGTGTGTGTGTGTGTGTGTGTGTGTGTATGTTGTTAGTTTACACCGGCTAATCAGAGGCTCCTTCCTGAAAGGGTGTCAGTGGCCAGGAGACGTGAAGGGAGTGACATGAGCCGGGCTGCTTTGTGGGCAGAGGTCCAGAGGAGAGCCAGCAAGTGTTTGAGGCCGGAGATGCACAGTTTAATGGACCGAAAGCATCAACATTGCTGCTTAAATGGCATAAATCCATGTATTCAACTTTGTATTTTCATTGCTTTGTCTTTATTCAGGCCATAAACACTTCTTAACTCAACCTGCCTCCTTCTGTGCTCATGAAATAGAAAGATGTGACAGCAGACTTCCAACATGTGATTTGTCAGTTTCCAAAAGGAAGCTGGTGATGTGTCCACGGGCCCAGCAGGAAAAGCCTCTTCAGCAATCACGCCTGCTGAGCACGGGTCTAAAGGTAACTGTAAAAGCATGTGGGGAAAGCCTTCCAGAGCTTTCTCCTGTCAGGACGGCCCAGGAGCCTTCAGCGTCTGTGAGCTGAAATCACAAACTTCAGAGCAGTTATTCGTTTTTCAAATGTGAATCAGTCGATGTCAAGTCGGCTGGAGATGACCCTGGGGTTTTCCTCTCTGGCTTGTCACTGATACGTTTTATCTCCACTCAAATCTCTTAAAAGAAAATACCTGTGTCCTTTTAGGATCACTTAGCTGCCAAGGATGACATCCTTGCCTTATAGGTTCTGGGCGAGGGGTTTAAGTATTTATGAAAGGATCTAAGTGACTTCAGCCTCAGCAAACCAAAAAAACAGATGGACGGACAGACACATACACACACACGCAGACGATCAGATCGTGACAGCAGACCTAGAGTGCTGGGTTCTCAACATTTACAATTTAAGTGGATTTCAAAAGAAAATGAGATCAGTTCTGCAGTGCATGTCACTAAACCGTTTGTTAGGTTGGCATGAAGAGTGAAATAGCCTTGAGGGCATAACCTGAACTTTTTTGTCACGTGTCCACAATTGAAAGATTCTTCCATTTCAGGTCCAATGCCAAGAAAGAAATAATAAACCTTAAATTTAAAAAGTCAAGCGTCTAAAGAGACTTCCATAAAGGAGCCGGATAAAAAGATAACGGTTATTTACATGGAAAAGGGGAAGACCGAAAAGACAGACTATCAAAACCAAAAACCTGGCGTGCAGGGACAGGCGAGCTCCTGCAGTGGCTCGTGTTTGATTAGGGAGGCATCTCTCCTCGCTGCGCCCATGGCACCGGCTCAGATGTTCACACCTGCCTTCCAGCGGTAGGGTCGGTTTCCCAGTCTCTCTGCCATCAGTCTGTGAATTCCTGGAGAGTGGGAGCACATTGCTTTGCTTCCGCTGCGCCGGGCCCAGAGTCTAGCACAGGGTTTGTGCGGAATCAGTGCGTACTGAGCACATGAATGAAGGCTGGATGGGGGGCCAACAGTGCTGACTGAGGGTGTGCTCTGGTGCAAGGTGCATCCTATCAAGGTCAGCCAAAAAAAGTGCCCGTGTAGACGATGACTGTAAAGTAGATGCAACTCGTTCTTCCCAAGAACAAGCGCAGGCTAACATTAGACACCGTTCAGAAAGCATTTAAATAAGCTAATGGATGATGGATTATTTGAAGGAAGCTAGGAACAGAAAAGATAATCCATGTCACTCAGATATGTGTATCCAGGGAGGTGAACAAAGGTGATGGTGCCAGGTATGCTGAAGGTGCTCAGTAAGAGCCTTTCCACCTTCCTTTGTGGCCGAGGGCAAACAGCCTGCGTCAGTTGGAGACCGTCCCCAGCCGTCTCCTCTGACTTACTCTCTCCCCACGTTCCTTGAACCTGCCTGACCCTGCCTTGCCCGGGCTGAGCCCTGTGACATCAATTCCTGTGCGACCAACAGCAGTGCTTGTTTTGCTGCCAAGATGGGAGCTCTGACCTAAGACCACCGACCACACCACCAGCCCCTCTTGGGGGATGCTGGTCACTGAATCGTATTAGCCAGAACCTCCCTGCCTTGATTAGAGGCCCCTTTGAATCTGGTGCCCTCACCTCTCCTCACTCCTGGGGGTCCCCATTCCCACCCTGGCCATCTCCCCACCTGCCTCTGCCGTGCTCTTGGCCAGTCCCTCGCTGTCTCCAATGCCTTTCCACCCTTGGGTCATCCAGGAGATCTTTCAGGAAGAAATGTACTCCTCAGCCTCCTCTCAAACTTACAAATGCATTTTATCCCCAAATTCCAACTTACAAATCAAGAAAAAGCCGTTATTCATATTACAATTGGATTCTTAGCTTTATAAAACCGTGTTTTACAGAATTCTTCAAATTGTGTCTTCTTTTGATCAGAAATTGCCCTTTAGAGTTTTTAATTGAGATACAATTGACATGTAACATTATATTAGTTTCAGGTGTACAACATAATGATTTGATATAGGTATATATTGCAAAATAATTACAAGTCTAGTTAACATTCATCACCACACAGTTACAATTTTTTGTAATGCAAAGTGTGTGTTTTAAAGCCACACTGAAACTATTTAATTTACAGGAATTAGATTTACACGTATATGTTATCTCCTCACTATATTTTTATGTCCTTATGGACAACTGCTTTTTTGAAAAAACTCCCCAGGTGCCTGGCATCTTCCTCAAACATAATTACTGGATAAACAGTTGCTGAATGAACCAGTGAACAAAAGTCAAAGTGGAGAGTAACAGTTTGTTATTGTGTCTTCGGTAGCCACAGAGCCACGTGCACAATTAATGCTTTGAGAGAAATCTGACTAACAATTCTTAAGGGCTTACTCTGGGGTGAATTTACTAGGAAACCTCAATTTCAATCTCTCTTCTCTGCCCTTCATGTCTGCCTGGTACACTGAGGGCAGCAGGTGCTTGTACGGGGCAGCATAACCACAAGGGGATTCCGTGCTACAACGATCCAGTTTGGCGTTGGTGGTTAATAACACTGTCAGAGCTTGTCGATTTTGTTTATGTGCCTATTTCTCTGGGGTACGCGATGAAAATGATAAAAAGTGACTTCAGGATCCCAAGGTGACATGATTGTTTGATGCTGAGAATAATTTAGGGCAGTCGACATGAGTCTTTCTTACCCACTTTTGATTTCCTCTCATTTAATTCAAGTCCCAATAATGCACTAGAGCAATTCATGGGAATAATATTACATCTGGAAATTTGGGGAGATTCTAGCTTGTGTATTTCTGTCTGCATATGGCTTAGATAAGGATCTTCCCACATAATTAGCCTAACATTACTTGTGGATTAACTTGGGAGTCCAGGGAGGGGATACAATGCATTTCTGTGTATTTCAAGTGCAGAAGAAATGTTTATCCAAATTAGTTAACCATAGATGATCACAGAAGCTGAGAAAAGAATTAACAAGAGTGGTAATTGAGCCAAATCTCATAGATGACAGTATCCTGCGAAGTATTGGGTCCATGACAAGATTCAGGATCTCTAGACAAGTGGATGAACATTTCACTGTGTTAGCATATGCTAGTGAGAGGCGTCATTTGTGTTCGGCTACTTCCTTGAGGTCTAGTTGGCATCTCCGGTTGTGACACTAACTTCTGTCTTTCCCGGGTCCCAGTGCTCGTGATTCATGGAACTGTGTTTCAGGGCGGCCAGCTCCTCCCAACTGGGCCTCCCCTCCCTCTCTCTGTGGCCTCTTTGGTCTCTAACTCATCCTTTGGGGGAAGGGCCATCTGAAATCCAGAAGCATTGTCTGCACGCTTTCACAGACAGATTGACGGCCAGTGCCAGAAACGTTCCTCACCAGACGCTGTCAAGGTGGGCCCTGAGAAAAGATGGGGAAACATGTTTCCAAGTCGTTTACAGGAATCCACATTAGGAGAAAGGCTGGTCGACAGGACAGTTAACAAGCACTTACCGCACACACAGAGTGCAGAGCATCAGGTTAGACTAGGGCAGGGGTGCTTGTTTGTCCCTAGGTCCCACAGTGATTTTATTAAGTCTTCAGAAGTGACTAGAGCACTAGGGAAAACCGTGCTGTGTGTTGTCGGTGAGGAAATCGACCTCTCGGATCCTCTTTTGAATCTGTACAGCGGTTAGTGGTGGCTGCGGCCAAGAGATAATGCGCGTAGAGGGCCAGCGGGGGCCTCTGTTGGCGTTAGCCTGTCCCCTCACATCCTATTTCCCTCTGCAGGGAGAGGACTAGAGATAAGGGTCAAAGTTAGAAAGCGAGGTTAGTTCTCACAATCAGATAGCCACCACTTTCCAAGGATGTGCCATTGGGCCACCCTCCGGAAGGTGAGAAATTATTACAATAGCTAGCCCTATTATTTTTGTACCCCTCATTTATTCTCAGCAACCTCTGAGGTGGGTATTATTACCCATGTTTACAATGGGGGCAACCTGACTTGGAGGTGAAGGACCTTGCCCAGCAGTCTGACCGCAGCATCCATGCCATGACCATCCGGCCACATGGACAAACCCTCTGCCCCTGTGTGTGCACGCCATCAGCGTGGCAACCTTCCCTGCCCACTAAAAACTACTGAAAACATAGCCTAGCCTTTTGTTTGTTTGGTTGAAGAGGAAACAAACTCAGAAGGGTACCTGTATACCTAAGGTTACACAGCTGGTGACCACAGAATTGACCGGAAACCCTGACAGAACACCTGGACTTAGTCTCAGTTGGTTCCATCCAGGAAGTCACGGCACCTCTATACCCTCTGGACTTCCAGCACCTGCCTTTCTAAATGGCTTTATTTTACTTTATAGCGATGATAACTCCCTGATTTTTTGTTCGCTTGAATTCTGTCTGGCACTAGAAGGCTGGCCCCCAGGGCAGTGCCCTGGGCTGTTTCATTATCATTTATCTCCCCAGAACCCACCATCCACTAGTAGATGGGCACCAGTGAGAACCTGCAGAAGTGGATTTCTAACGTCCGAGAGTCTAAGCACCTGTAAATAGTGAGGGGAAAGGAGCATGGGCCACCTTTTTGGGGTAACAAATTTACATCTCAACAGGGATTTTTCCATAGGACTTTAACACAGAGGGGTAGATTCTATGGTGAAAGCATCGTGGCAGGTCGTTTGGGGGTCCAGTGTTAAGCAGAAGAATTTTGCATCCCTGCAAGTCACGTCCTCAGGGGACAACCTGTACTGTGAGGGGCAGCTGGATCTGAAGTCCATGACGTCATTTAGTGACGATTCCTATGATGGACATTTCAGGGAGGAGAGAGAAGCCATTCCGGAAGACCACTTGTCATGTCTGGGGGGAAATAGCTCCCCACCGATGGCTTTTAGCGCTTCTCAATCCGACCGTTCCTGTCCTCATGTGAAGTTTCCTAAGCCTGTCCTTTTCCTTGTGCTAGTTTTATTTTCTGAAAATGGGTTCCCATTAGCAACATAATTGTTTATAAATCAGAAAATCTTTTTTTTTTGAGCATGGTGGAGGGCTGCACCGCATTAAAAGCAGACAATCAATTATGATGAAATTCAATAAAATCACTGTAATTAGTAAGGTCTGCATATATAATTTTCAACAGCCATGAGGAGCACATAGGTCAAATCATCTGTTAAAAATCCTTGCCTCCCCCCAAGTTCTCCAATTAGTCTACTACTATAATTAGGGCCAAGGGATTTAGTGAGGTCTTCCTTGAAGTTTCCTTTGCTCACTTCAGGAATGGAGGAAGGTCGTGTGTGTGTGTGTGTGTGTGTGTGTGTGTGTGCGCCCTCGAAGCCTGAATGTGGGGAAAGAAACTGTGAAACAGGACTCCTATGTTTGCTTATTTATGTTACCACTTCCTCCCCACCCTGTCCCCTCTTCTTCGCCTCGGCTTCCTCAACCCCGAGGATTCAAAAGAGACGGCAAGCGGCCCCGCCTTCTTATGAATATGCAACAGTAAGGGGCTGGGAGGAAGCCGGAGAGGAAAACCCTGCAAGAAATTCACCCTGTCCGCCTGAAACGGCTCCGGGCCGCTCCCAGCCTCTACCACGCCCTGCACCGGCCGGCGAACAATAGCACAGCCCCGGGGCGCGGAGGCGCGCGCCGCGGCACAGGAGCCGCTGGATGTTCGTCGCCCGGGAAACGTGGAGTCTGAACAGCTCTTCAGAGCCAGTCTGAACTCCGGCCGGGAAGGTAGCAACCGGACGGGTTCACCGTCTCCGGCCCGAGGGGCCCGAAGGTCCCGTCTTTTGCCCTGCAAATGAGGGGGGCGCAGGGGCCCTCGCGGCGGCGCCCGCCGGGGCCGAGTTCCCCACCTGCTTCCCCGTGACTTCCTGCCCACCGGAGCTCGGCGCGGGGTAGGCAGTCCCTCAAGAGAGCCCCGCTAACGTGCAGGAATGCTGAGAAAGGTAGGCGGGTTTTCTGTGCCTCTGGTCACCCCTCCCTCACTTTTGGGGAGGGGACCACCCAGCAGCAGGTGGCTGAACTCCTGCGTCCGTGGCACGCTTTCTGAAGCGAGGGTGAGAGGAGGCGAGGGGGAGCGGAGCGCTGGGTGAGCTGAAGGTTTGAGAAGTTGCCGCGGCCCCAACAGGTGCAGCGCAAGCGCCACGCTGCGCCCGGGAGGCGCGAGCACCCGCCGGCGGCCCGCGTCGCCATGGCAGCGGGGGCGGGGCCGAGCCGCAGCATGCGTCGCCATGGCAGCGGGGGCGGGCCGAACCGCGGCGTGCCCGGGTTGCCTGGCGACGGCAGGGCGCGGGGAGGGGCTCGCGGTGTCCCCGGGAGATTCTCCGAGGACCAGCCACCAAGTCTGGGGTTTCTTTGACGCTCGTTTCCTGGCCGTTAACTTCAGCCTATTGGCAGCGCTGGCCTTTGGTTAGGGAATCAGCCTTCTCGGCTACCGCCTACTCAATGCCATAATACTCTTCTTTTGAAAATACTCGGATTGTGGTCTGATGGAAGACGTGAAAAAGTAGGAAGATATTCCTTTCTAAAGCAACAACAAAAACGTGTACCGTTTCCTCGTTTTCAAGGATATTCCTTAATTATTATCATGTTTAAAAACTAAAATAGAGTACGTGGTTTGGATCCATGAAAACGAATTGACCTTGGGCCTTTCCGACACATTAACCAAAATCTTTGCTAAAGAAAAGCGCATGCAACAGACAGCACTATTAAAAATTCAGACAGTCGCATCTTAAAATGTCTTAGAAAGACACGACTCTCACAATGCACGTGAGAGAATTAATTTCATTTCACTGGGTATTTTCTTGCATGTAAATGTACCTGATAATTTTGGCTTCTTATTTTAAAGGTTGTTTTAGCTCCACACTACGGAATAAAGTTGACAAGGACTTTGCATGACCTTTTCCATGGCAGTGACTGACAGCGACCATAGTACTTCCCCTACTCTTTTTTCCTTTTATCCTCCTATAGCTGAAAGTATCTTTTGGTGTTTTTCATCTCTTTCTCCAGATTTAAATTGCCAAAGACACAGGTCTGTTACCAGTACTTAAGATTTGTTTCACACACTAGCTTATTTCTTCCTCTTCCTCCATTTTAAAATTATCTACGTATTATTTATTTATTTGTGTATTCGTTCATCAGACATGGATTGAGGTTCTGATACGTGCTGTGTACCTTGCTAGACTCCAGGGAAGAGGAGTAAGGGGTGGGAGGGATACACAAAGTTGCATCAGAAAAATTCACCGTTTAGGGAGAGGCAAAGGCTGGGAAGTCGTCAGAATCCACTATGATACTTTCTCATCTAGAAATTCCACCCAGGATGACCCCTGCTACTGGCCAGGAGAGGTGCACTGATGATTCTTGCCCTTTCAAGGCAAAGGTAGCCATTTAAAATATGAGGAAGATGACACTCATAAAAGTACAGTAATATGGCCCAGGACTTACAGTCAGTAAGTGGTAAAGTCAGGATCCAAATTCAAATATGGCTCCTAAGGCATGTGGCTTCTGAAGCATTGAGCCATTTGACCCTATGTCCCTACTAACCAAATTACCATATTTTGAATTTTGTGAATTTCCACCAAAAAAAAAAAAAAAACAACTATACAGTTTCCTTTTTGGTTGAGCTATTTTTAAAGTCAAGTATTTCAAAAGTCAGATATGAATTGCATTTCTCAAGAGTGTATGGTTTTCCTACTGAAATGTTGCTATCGTCAATAATCTTGTTTTCAGGGGTTCCCAAGTTAATGAGAAAATTAAGATTTGGTTATTCAAATCGTGTTTTAAGAATATTGGAGGTACTTGAGTATTTTTTTTTTTTTTTTACTTATTTATTTATTTTTGGCTGCATTGGGTCTTTGTTGCTGCGCGGGGGCTACCCTTCGTTGCGGTGCGTGGGCTTCTCATTGCGGTGGCTTCTCTTGTTGCGGAGCACGGGCTCTAGGCATATGGGCTTCAGTAGTTGCAGCACGCGGACTCGGTAGTTGTAGCTCACGGGCTTAGTTGCTCCAAGGCGTGTGGGATCTTCCCGGACCAGGACTCGAAGCCATGTCCCCTGAGTTGGCAGGTGGATTCTTAACCACTGTGCCACCAGGGAAGTCCCGGTACTTGTGTATTAAAGGATTCTGTTGTACAAATTGTTACACAATTAGATTTCTTTAAAGCAAAATACATTACTTCGTTAGCATTCAGGTTTTTATTACCTTCCTGATTTTAAATGTTTTCAATCAGATTGGTTAGCTTCTTCTGGCATTGCCTTTAGATAGGTGATAATTGGAAATTGCTGTGTGGAAAGTTGTCCTAAAAAGTTCAGGTATGGGGCTTCCCTGGTGGTGCAGTGGTTGAGAGTCCGCCTGCCGATGCAGGGGACACGGGTTCGTGCCCTGGTCCGGGAAGATCCCACATGCCGCGGAGCGGCTGGGCCCGTGAGCCATGGCCGCTGAGCCTGCACGTCCGGAGCCTGTGCTCCGCAACGGGAGACGCCGCAACAGTGAGAGGCCCGCGTACCGCAAAAAAACCAAAAAGTTCAGGTATGTACCTGGCTTGACCTGCAGTGAGGTTTGGCTCCATACACCCCGTCACAGCCCTGAAAACCACGATGAACTAATTTCATAAGTGTTTTTCCAATTAAAATGTTATTTTCCTGAATAGATTGCAGGATCGATGAAGGCAGGAACCAGATCTTTCGTGTCTTTAGAATCTTTCTCTTAATATCAGCTACAACACTTCATAAATCTTAACTGGCAGGAGAAACAAAAAAAAAACTTTATCAGGCCAACAAAATATAGAGTAGAAGAAATAACCCTTTAAAGTATATAATATTCAGAGTCACAGAAGTTCTAATTATTTGTTGATTATTTTTTTGTTTGTTTGTTTTTTGGTGGGTTTTTTTTTTTTTTTTTTGCGGTTACGCGGGCCTCTCACTGTTGTGGCCTCTCCCGTTGCGGAGCACAGGCTCCGGACGCGCAGGCTCAGCGGCCATGGCTCACGGGCCCAGCCGCTCCGCGGCATGTGGGATCTTCCCGGACCGGGGCACGAACCCATGTCCCCTGCATCGGCAGGCGGACTCTCAACCACTGCGCCACCAGGGGAACCCTGTTGATTTTTTTTTTTTCCATGATACCTCACTATAAAATTCCAGGTAGTACCTATTTTGCAGATAGAAATTTTTACCGCAATTAATTATCCATAGATGATCACAGAAGGTAAGAAAAGAGTTAACAAGACTTACGGTGACTAGTATTTAAGTATTTTCCAGTGTGTTATCTTTTTTTTTTTTTTTTTTTTTTTTGCGGTACGCAGGCCTCTCACTATTGTGGCCTCTCCCGTTGCGGAGCGCAGGCTCAGCGGCCGTGGCTCACGGACCTAAACGCTCCGCAGCATGTGGGATCTTCCCGGACCGGGGCACGAACCCGTGTCCCCTGCATCGGCAGGCGGACTCTCAACCACTGCGCCACCAGGGAAGCCCCAGTGTGTTATCTTAATTGAACCTCACAACAACCCTGAAAGCGTAGGGGAGGAAATCTTTTTCCTCTACCCTCTGGGTTTTTTGGCTGGTCTAATAATCTAATTGACATAAGACAGATTAACAGGAGAAAAACAAATTAGGTATGTACGTAGGGGGGGGTTCCCAAAGATATGAGACCCAAGGGCATGTCGGGCAGCTGAGGCTTCTCTACTATCCTGAGCTGAGGAATGGGATGGGGGCCTGAGGCGTCCAAGGGGAGGAGGGTGATGAACAGGACAATAAGAAGACAGATGTTTGGTAAGTTGACGGTTGCCCTGCCATATAGATAGGTCATTCAGATAAAAGAGATCTCTGGTAATAGCTCTCTCTCTCTGAGTCTGGCCCCAGTCTCAATTCCTTCAGGAAATTGAAGGGGAGGTAAAAAGCCCCTCCTGGGTCTCTTGGGCCCTGATTCTCTTTAGCTCAAAACAATCCACGAGCTGAAGTGGCACATTTTGGGGAGGCTCATTCTGAACCCCTTCAAAGGGATTCACAACACCAGTTTTTTTTTAATGTATGAGAAAACAGAAGCTCAGAGAAGTTGAGTGACTTGGTCAGAGTCACCCAGCAAGGGAGAGTCACATCTTCTGATGAAGTCAAGTGATGCCCTTGCAAACCAGACACGCCTGTGAGCTCTGGGGGCCTGAGCCTCTTGACAGACTCGGGGAGTCAGGGTGCAAAATGCCTTCTCTCCCTCTCACCTCCCCCAGGCTCCCCCTCTGTCTGGGAAGAAGGCGAGGGAACCTCTTTTAAAAGACAAGTAGAGAAAGAAGCGGGGCAGAAGGAAGGGGGAGCCAGTGTTCAAAATTGGTAGTGGGGAGACCCAGGGAGAGGGGTGTGCTAGTCTACTAGGGCTTCTGTAACAAAGTGTCCCAGACTGGCAGACTTAAACCCCAGGCCTTTACTGTGTCACAGCTCTGGAGGCTGGAAGTCATCAGGGTGGGTTTCTTCAGAGAACTCTCTCCTTGGCTGGCTGATGCCTCCTCTTCGCTGTACCCTCATTTGGTCCTCCCTCCGTGTGTGTCTCTGTCCTAATCTCTTCTTGTTATGACACCTGTCATATTGGATTAGGGCCCACCCATCTGACCTCATTTTACCACAATTGCCTCTTTAAAGGCCCCAGCCGCCAAATACAGTTATGTTGGGAGGTCCTGGGGGTTAGGACTTCAGCAGATGAATTTTGAGGGAACTCATTTCAGCCCATAATAGAAACTAAGGAAGGTGAACTTGGTCCATGACCCAGAAGACAAGACATTGCAGTTGCTTTATGGTTCCCGTTAGTTCTCTCTCCTGGCACCGATCAACGTTTGGGTGAGTTGTGGCAGTCTTTTACAACAGTGTGTTCCACCGGACGTATAAAGAAAACAAAGAGATTCAGAGCTGAACTCTTCTGTATTTAGCTTGCTTTATACTCCATTTTCACTCTCACCTCTGCAGGGCCAGCTTCCAACCTTGTCACATTTTGACGGGGGCAGACAAAGCTGACGATGACCCCCGTTTCCAGCTAGGTATGACCTGTCTCTCTGCCTTTTTTAGTGCCATGGAGTGATTTGAGTCACGTGTACTGCCTGGGGAGCATGATAAATCCCCTGAAAATGAAATCACAATACCGAAAGGACAGGGAAGCGTGGATTTTACAGCCCTCAGAGCCACGAAGATAAAAGCTAGGGCAACCTTCCATCTGAATGGCATTCTCCGTGCTTATTTCTAACAAAATATGCTCAGCCTCGTGTTTCAGACCGTGGAAGGTAGCCAGAAGAATTTGAAGGTTTTCTCTGAGGCACTGAACAACTTACAAGGTTATAATTGGAATGTATTGCAAAGACTCAAATTATGAAAATACTGTGGTCATAGGATATCAGGGACCAAGGGAAGCCTGCAGGTCTTGTAGGCAGTGCCTGGCCCTTGTCTGGACTCCACAGAACCTGCTTTGTGAAGGCAGGAATCCAGCCTAGGTTTCAAGGTAGCCCGAGAAGGCTCCAGAGTTTCCTGCAATAAAGGTTTCAGTATTCACTGAACATCAGGGTCTCAAAGGACTTTTGTTTGTTTCCTCGATTTCCTTCATTACTTCATATGGTACAGCGTGGGTGTCCACTGTTTTGCATGGAATAGCTTGTCATTTGCTAAAAGAGTCTTCATATGTCATTTCTTGGCTCTTTTTGGGAAGTTGAATGGAAACTCTGTCCATTGTGACGAATCTGTTTCTATCACAGTCCCAGGGAAGCCGCCCCTCACCGTCCTGAGTTGTGGGTTGTTTTTTATGTCTTCACCGCACCTGCTTGAGTTGTGACTTTTGAGGGCTGTCCTATTTACTTCTAATCATGAGGCCCTGGACTCTATTCTGAAATATCCTTACGGAAGAATGTGTATCCTGTACACTTGGGGAAGCTTTTTCCAGGAATACCAAAAGCTTTCAAAATGTGCTCTTTGGATGGGATCCAGCAGCTTTCTTTTTTTTTCCTTTTTTTTTTTTTTAACATCTTACAATGGTGTGTTAGTTTCTGCTGTATAACACAGTGAATCAGCTATACATATCCATACATCCCCATATTCTCCTCCCTCTTGCGTCTCCCTCCCACCCTCCCTATCCCACCCCTCTAGGTGGTCACAAAACACCGAGCTGATCTCCCTGTGCTATGCGGCTGCTTCCCACTAGCTATCTATTTTACATTTGGTAGTGTATGTATGTCCATGCCACTCTCTCACTCCCAGCTTACCCTTCCCCCTCCCCGTGTCCTCAAGTCCATTCTCTACGTCTGAGTCTTTATTCCTGTCCTGCCCCTAGGTTCTTCAGAACCATTTTTTTTTTTTTAGATTCTGTATATACGTGTTAACATACAGTATTTGTTTTTCTCTTTCTGACTTACTTCACTCTGTATGACAGACGCTAGGTCCACCCACCTCACTGCAAATAACTCAGTTTTGTTTCTTTTTATGGCTGAGTAATATTCCATTGTATATGTGTGCCACATCTTCTTTATCCAGTCATCTGTCGATGGGCGCTTAGGTTGCTTCCATGTCCTGGCTAGATCCAGTAGCTTTCCACAATGGGTGCTTTCAGAAATAGGTTCATGTGTGAGCCAGCTATCATTATCCCAGCCCAAAAGGAATGTGTCCTCCTCAGAGCAGTGCGTGCTTAATCAGTGAGGGGCTGGGTGCTGGTGCCTGAAGTTTGAAAAGTCAGCCTGGAAAGTTAGTGCAAGTTCCTGAAGGGCAGAACTGAACATTTCCCCTTCTGATTCGAGCCAGACATTTGTCTCCCTGGTCGGTTGCGCATATCGGCCGGCACAGGTCCAGGAGGTGGGTTGGTCTGTTCAACGGCTGCTTCTAGAACACCTTTAATTAAGATCTCCCCTCAGAGGCACTCCCCTCAACTTAGGAGAAAAGGCAACACTGATGTACGAAGAGTGAGGAGGAGCTGCTGTCCATGTCTGTTCGTGACTGCCCCAGGTTTTGGCTCAGTGAAGTCCCCTTCATTCCTCTACACTACTGGAGAGGGTCATGACCTTGAAGTGGCCTGGAAGTTCCCAGGCTTTCAGGGAGCATTTATCAGTCATTCCCGATCTTCTCAGGCTGCAGGGCATGAGAAGACATGTCATGGACTTTCTCCTCAAGCAGCTGATACTCTAGTTCAGGGTAAACAGATGTGAAAATGAGAAAGCACAATTCAGGGCTGTGTCGTGTACACGCTGGTAGGTGTGCTCCAGACACTACGAACAGCTGCTCGAGGTGGGCTCGGCAGCCAGAGAATTGCGTCCTCTTTTTTTTTTCTTTATTTTCTTTATGTTTAAAAAATTTTTATTTTTTATTGGAGTCTAGTTGACTTACAATGTTGTTTAGTTTCAGGTGTACAGCAAAGTGATTCAGATATATATATATCTCTCTCTCTTTCAGGTTCTTTTCCCATATAGGTAGAGTTCCCTGTGCTATACAGTAGGTCCTTGTTGATTATCTATTTTATATATAGTAGTGTGTATGTGTTAACCCCAAACTCCTAATTTATCCCTGCCCTCCATGTTTCCCCTTTGGTAACTGTGAGTTTGTTTTCTAAGTCTGTGAGTCTGTTTCTGTTTTGTAAACAAGTTCATTTGTATCATTTTTTTAGATTCCACATACAAGTGATATGGTATGGTATCTGTCTTTGTCTGACTTACTTCACTTAGTCTGATAATCTCTAGGCCCATCCATGTAGCTGCAAATGGCATTATTTCATTCTTTTTACGGCTGAGTGGTAGTCCATTGTGTATATGTACCACATCTTCCTTACCCATTCCTCTGCTGATGGACATTTCAGTTGCTTCCGTGTCTTGACTGTTGTCAATAGTGCTGCTATGAACATTGGGGTGCGATGCATCCTCTTTCCTCACTGTGGCTTCTCAGATGCGGATCTCCTTCAAGTTCCCGTCACCCCAGCCCCTTAACCTGGCCCTTTCCTGCTTTTCCAGTGAGGCTGCTCAAGAAATCCTATCTCAGATGAGTTTAAACCAGGGTGAATCTGGCCACAGGATTCGAAGCCTTTATACTCCTGGGAGCTCCCTCAGGATTTGATGGAAATAAAGGAGGGACTGGGCTGAAGGAGCAGAAGAGAGAGCCATTTCTACTGTCTCATCATGGATAGAGTTCATAAATCCTTGGAAAGCCATAAAAAGACTGCCTGAGTATTCATTTCAAGGACAGAAGGATATGTAGGCAACATAAGAACAGGAGACTGTGTGCATGGCCACAGCAGGGCAGAGAGGAGAAAAAAAGCGGTCCAAACCCTAGATGGTGATAGGATAGGGCACCTGCAACTGGTCCTTACCGCGAGACCACGGGAAGAAAGTAAACATGGCGGCTAGGAAGCCAGCTCTGGGATACAGACGTGTCCCCTGGGGTTATACCCCTGGAAGCTCTGTGCTCCCCGCTCCTGAGCTCTGTGCTCCCCACCCACTGGGGCCCAGACCCCCCTCCCCCATGATGAGCAGCAGTGATTTGGAGCTGGAGGGTCCGCTGCAGGGAGAACAGAGTCTCTGATTCCATTGGTCCTGGCACGTGGAGCTGGCACAGTCAATTCTGTTGTAGGGGGTTAGGTGTGCAGGTGATTTTTAGCACACCACTGTTTCTTGTGCTTGTGTTAGGTATTTGGGGCTGGCCCAGGGACCAGTTCTGTATATCCTATTTGTAAGGAAAATATATGCTGAACCTGAAGCAAGTGAAATGTGTGTCTGAGCAGCAAGCCTTTGTGAAGTGAAGATCAGAGCAACTGGGAATTTTATCTGGACCGCCAAGGCATAGAGGAATGAGCGTTAGAGGAAGGTGCGAAGACCTGGGTACAAATATCATCTCTAATACAAATTCACAGATTTTAGCAAAAAGCAAAATTCCCCGCGAGTTGTTATCTGTAAGAGGAGGGACTTGATTAGATGATTTCTGAGGTCCCGTTGTGTTCTGGAATTCTGCTCTTTCTGAAAGGCAGCCTAAAATGGGATGTGTCACCTCTAAGAATCCCAAATGCCGGTCAGGTATCCATCCCTTTGCCTTTTATTCGTGAGTCTCCTGGTGTCCCCATGAGTCTGTCATAGTCAGCGATGCTGTTTCCTCCCGGTCTCTCTGTACACAAGGTTGGGAACGTCTCTCCAGGAAAAGGTTTAGAGGTGAGAATTTCTCAGTTTTCCTTAACTGATTCTTTTGTTTCATGCCTTTGTAAAAATAAAATTGTCTCCACATGTTCTTGGCTTCCATGTCTTGGCTGTGAGGTCTCAGCCTTGAGAAACCATCAGGCCAGGTAAGCTGTTTTTATTGTTATTATATCACATCTCAAGGGGAGCATCCCAGGATGCATCCCCAGATCAAATGCCTGTAATTTCCTTTGATTGGAAACATGGAAGGATCTCCTTGTGCAGTGAATTACAGCATATACAAAGTGAAGGACAATTCTTGGTCACTTTACACGGAGCAGGGAATTTTGAAAAGTTTGGAATTTTGGTATTTTGGATGTATACCTTAAATGAACAAGGGGCTCAAACTAAATGGAACCTACACTGAATCTGGCTAGTGAAAATAGATCTCTTAGTTTATAGAATTTATCATCTTGGGATCTTATGTATCAGGTTTCCTTGTAGTGTCTCTATTTAGGTAGTAAATGTGGTGTTTTAGAAACATTTTTCCTTTCTAATTATATATTTATTTTGAAAGGAAAAAGAGAAATCCACACAAACACTTCTCGAAAGCTTCCAACTAGGCAAATCTTAGGAAAAACGCATATTACGATCTGAAATGCATATTATGATCTGTAGGTAAATAAGCATGTTTTGGTTTATAAGCTGAGTGTACCCATACCATCAGCACGAGATGTATATACAGTTTTCCCTTTGAAAACATTTCTGTCCAGGATCCAGGCGATGGACCTTTATTTCCTTTCTCTGGATCAGAGAGATCATTAAAAGGAATTCTAGCTCGGTACTTTGCTTACTTTCCCATCAGAGATAACTAATTCCGTCTCACCTGCGTTACAACCGGGTCGAAGCATTTGATAGTGTTTCTTTCACAAGCTAAGGAGTGGAGAAACGAACAAAATTTCTGACTGTGTTGGTTACAGTTTTGAGAACTGTAGCGGGATACACTTAATTCTTAGCATAAAAACATGTCATTGATTTTTTTTTTTTTAAAGAAAGGGAAATAACATTAATGAGTGCTGACTGTGAACCGGACATTGATGTATTTATGGTATTTGGAGGTGTTGTTGCTTTTATGTTGGAAGTTAGTAAAGTGAGACATGGAGAAGTTACATCACCTGTCAGAGCGGCAAAGCTGGTGTCCAACCTCAGAAAAAAAAAAAAAAGAAAAGAAAAGTTTTTACTGTCTAGCTGTTGAATATGTATTTCACTTGCAAACGAGGAACCACATTATCTCTAAGATACCCACCCATGTTTTTTGTGGGATGAAAGACAGCTGGAATAATGTGAAAATCAGCGGTTCCCCTGATTGTGGGAATATATTCTCTGGAGTAAAGTTTAAGCACTTCTAACATTAAATATTATATTAATCACTATTAGCTCTGGGAATCTGCCCAAACAAGTCATTCTTCCAGCAATGTTTGTCTTCAGCCAACTTAGGCAATCAGCCACTGAATGAGGCATTTTTCCCCCTAAAAGACATGATTTGACCAGTAAGAATTTGGTTTTGCAATTCAGTGTTGAGAAATTGGGAGGTAAAAGCTCTGGACTTGGAAATCTTGGTATTTTGATGATCTAAAGTATAAACAGTTTTTCCCCCTGCAGTAAATAACAGCTGTACAAATTTTAATTTCAAATCGGCCAATCTTCCAAGCTACACTGCAAGCTATAAGTTAAGATATGAGGATAATAATTAAGAAAAGTCAAAATGCCATCAGCAGTGAGAACCTGTTTTTTAAAAAAGAAAAGGAAAAGAAGGGAAAATTCCTTTAGAAAATGACCTAAGCCTTTTTTTTCCTGTTAAAAAATGAGAAAAGTGAAAGAATTTTCAAAGAATGTCGACCGGTGATAGAGTTTCTTGTAAAAACGATACTTTTTAGTGGAACTCTAGTCAGAAGTTTAGGGGTCAGTAGCCTCTTCTAAAGGCAACAAGAGATAGTATTATCAGGATTTTATGAGTATGATATCTGCCATAATCTAGTCGGCGGCACTTTGTTTTAGTTGTGGAGTGACGGGCTTGGTAAAGTGGGCATCCACGGCTGCTGGAGGGAAGATGCCAGCCAGCAGGGTCATGGGCACCAGTGGAGCCACAGTGGGACCAGGGGATGCCAGGGTGCACCGGAAGGAGGGCGGGGCCTTCACTTTCAAATAGTTCATCCTTGATTATTTCTTTGGAAAAGGTGCTTCTGGAATTCCCATTGGTATCTGATATATGAGGACAGATGATGAGGGCCGAGAAAGATTTAGCCCAAGTAGTTGGGCTGAAAGCAATGTATGAATTAGACACATGATAGAAAACAACATCTTTTGTTAATATTTTTATTCAAGTGGTTTTATATTAAAAATGTAGTGTTCCTGATAGTTTAATTGCTAATTGAACGTAAAGATATATCCCACTAGTTTACTAAAGATCTATTTTTAATAAACTGATTATTTCAAACATAGATTTTCATAGTAGGAAAGATGGCAGCTTTTAGGAAAGCAAGAAAAACTCTATTAAAATTTTTTAAACATTATATTAATTTAAGATTTTTAATTGTTTTTATTTTTAAAAATATATAATTTATTTACATGCTATGAAATGAGAGGGTTATGAGACAGAATCTGCTGAAAAGTAATCTCCTCTCTCCTCCGGCCTTTCACCCCACCGACCCTTCCAGGCCACCCAGCTGCCCCTCTGGGAGGGGCTGCCATTACCAGGTTTCCCGTATGCTTCAGAGAAGCTCTGCGCTTTTATAAGGAAATATGTTTTCTTCTATCCCCCTCTATTTTTTACACAAGTATTGACATAGTATACATAGTATATTGGATCCTTTATTTTTACTTAATGATATATTTCAGAGATGATATATTATGGTATATTTGACATATTACGATATATGATGTATTAATGATATATTTCATATCAGTACATAAAACGCTTCTCCATTCTTTTATTTCTATTGTGGTGAAGCAGACATAACATGAAATTTTCCGTTTCTAAGTGTACGGTCCTGTGGCATTACGTACACTCACATTGCTGTGCAACCATACCACCATTTATTTCTAGAACTGTTTCATCGTCCCAGCTGAAACTCTGTACCCTTTAAACAATAACTCCCTCTACCCCCAGCCCGCAGTAACCACCATTCTACTTTCTCTCTCTAAGAATTTGACTATTTTAACTATCTCAGAATGAGTAGAATCATATAAATGTTATCCTCTTGTGTCTGGCTTATTTCACTTAGCATAATATCCTCGAGGTTTATCCATGTTATAGCATATATCAGGATTTCATTTCCTGTTAATGGCTGAATACCATTGTATGCATATACCGCACTGGGTTTATCCATTCATCTGTCAACGGACATTTGTGTTGTTTCCACCCTTTTTCATTCTTTTTAATGGCTGTGTAGTATTCTGTTCTATGGTTGTAGCATATTATATAAACCGGTTCCTAGTGATGAACATCAGGTTATTTCCATGTTTCAGTGAATAACAGTGAACCTACATTCTTTGACACATGCGTGTATCTAGTAAACAAATTTCTTGAAATGGATTGGCTAAAACGAAATGTTATGGGCATCACAAATTTTGGGCTTTTGCCAACTTGTCCTCCATGGACCTTGTCCCCATTTGCACCCCCCTAGAGACTGCCTGCTTCCTGACCCCTCACTAACACAGCGTCGCCAAACTCCTTTGCTCATCTCGCGGTGGAAAACGCTGTCTCAGTGCAGTTGTAATTGACATTTCTCTGGGGTGAACTCTGAGTGTTTCAGGGTCATTGTATTGTCTTTCACTGGGACTATCTTCATTTCTTTTGTTCATGTCTCAGGTGGGCTGCTGAGTTTTTTCCTCCCTCTTCTCTATATTGGCTGTTGCTGAAAAATTGGCTTTCCTTTGGCCTCCTTACCGCAGCCTGTGGGAAGCTTTTGGAACCCTGCTGTGAAACGGGAATTTTGTCTAAGAATAGCGAAACCTGCTTTTCAACACCATTGGCCAAATACCGGCTCAGTGACAATAGTTTTGTTAAGGGGACAGACTTTAGGAGGCAGGAGCGTTGGGGGCTTTATATTCAGAAGAAAGTTTATCTACTCTCACAGTGTGTTTAAAGGACTTATTCATCTTTCAAAAGGTGGATGCATAAACACGAGACAATACATAACGTGAGATGTACTGAAAAAATAACCGAAAGATAGCAGGCTTTCACACCCACCCACGGACCAGGGCAGGGTGTTGGCAGGGGGTGGTTTCGGGTATGATGAGGCCTGAACAGAATACGGTTAGGAGGAAGCTCTTTAAGAAAAAGAATCCCAAGTGACCAGATTGCTAGCTCCCCTCGCAAGCCTGGGGAGGGGCCCTGCAGCCCCAGATTCCGTGGCCTCTTGGCACGTGGGACTCTGGAGTGCAGGCCGCACCAGCTGGGCCTCGGGGTCACAGCCACGCTGCCCGCAGGGTCCTGGGAGCACGTCCAGCGAGGCAGGTGACAGCTAGAGGTCTCAGTGCAAGCACCAACGTGCTTCCAACAGCGTCCACAGGGGGCGAGGGTGAGATGGCCCCTTTAGTGATGGGGATGTCCGTGTCACCTGCCTGCCCTCGGTGACTTCTCAGTACCGTGTCACCGACGTGCTCCGCGCACCCAGCCTCATGCTGGCACCACAGAGAAGCTTGAGGTCAGTGGTAAGTCTAGCTGAAGAGAGCGAACATACAGAAGCCTGACGTCAAAGGGACTCTGCAGCGTCTATACCTGTCATCTCCAGAGCGGCAGTGGTGGGTACTCCTCTTGGGGTGGGTAGATGGTATCAGAGTGTGTGTGTGTGTACACAAACATACATGTATGTACACATATGTACACATGCGCACATGTATGTATGGCAGAATGTATGTATATACCTCCACATCTAATAGAACCTTAATACTATTTATAAATTAATAAATAAATGTGTGTAGGGATGTTCAGAGTTTTAACACTTTTTGCATATTGGGATGTGTCATTGGAAAGGCACGGAGACCATTCATCTTGACAGACAATGCCCTAGAAGCGGAACTGATGATGTAGCCCTTTAGGGTTGTACGTGCAGACATTTGAGACCCAGGGAGGGAAGACACTGTGCGGGCAGGGCTGTGCGGTGGTGAACTCTCTGTGTCCACTAGTCTGGGCCACAAGGTGCCCAGGTACTTGATGAAACACTTTTCTGGGTGTTTCCGGGAGGGCATTCCTGGATGAGATGAACGTTTGAGTTGGTGGACTCAGTAACGCAGACGATCCTTCCCGACGTGGCGGCCTCATCCAATCCGCCAAGGCCTGAATAGACAGCAAGGCAGAGCGAGGAGAATTTGTCCCCTCTGCCTGCCTGTCCTCCAGCTGGACAGCGGTCTGCTCTCGCCTTCGGACTGGGACTAGAACGAGACCTTCAGGCCTCCTGGGTCTCCAGCCTCCAGACTCACGCTGCAGCTCGTGGACTTGTCAGCCTCCGTGATTGTGCGGACCAATCCCTTGTAATAGATCCCTATCCGTCGTCTGTTGTTTCTGCGTCTCTGGAGGACCCTGGCCAGCAACTGCTGGGCCCCCTGTAATCTCAGGCTGGCCCACGTTCCTGAGCCCCGGATCCCTGCAGAACCACGCGGGGAGCTTTAAGAAATACCAGTGCTTGGGTTTCTCAGAGAGTCTGATTGATTGACGGATTGATTGATTTTACAACACTAAACATTTATTACTTTCCGTGATTCTCTGAGTTGTTTGGATATAGTTCTCTTGGTCTGTGTTGGCTTGGCCAAGGCTGGATAGTCTACAAAGGTATCATTCACATGACCGGCCATTGTTAGACCTGTTAGTCCTGTTTAAAGCTTCTCTAGAAGCTTCCTTGGCCAGAGACTCTGATTGAATTGGTAGTTTTCAAAAGCTCCCCCAGCGGTCGGGGTGGAGAACAAGTGATGCAAATTCTAGCGTCGCAGTTGTTGGAAACCTGATCTGTCAGCTCGGAGACACTGCCTCCCATCTCAGGTGTGGCCTCAGGCTGGCCAAGCATGCAGGACGGAGGAGGACACCAGACACCTGGTTACACACCCTCCTGCCTGACGCTGACCGAGGGGGTTTAGAACCGGTTCTGAACTGGAAGGATGGCTCTGTGAGCCTGTGGGCGGGAGGGAGGGGCTGAGAGGCTGGGCGGGGCCGTGGTCAAGGGCCCGGCCTCCTGACTCTGCCGCCTGCGTCCACCAATCCTCAGTTTACCCTTCTGTCGAATGGACACGGCTAAAGACAGGACCACCTCCTGGAGTTGTTGGGAAGATTCAGCTGACACAGAAAGAGTCCTTAGAGTGATAATTAGTTGTCACCTGCACAGGTGTTGGTTACTGTCACTGAGACACGCGTCCCCCTCCACGTACACGTGCACCTGCCCCCAGGTTTGCATTCTTGCCACGTTTGCCTTGCTGGCCAAAACGCTTTGGCTGGTTCCTTGTTGTTCATGTTAGCTGAAGTCCTTGTCTGGCTGTACTCGAGTTCTCCAGGCCTAGGGGTCCATCACATATGTAAGGCGACTTTGGATGTCTCTGCTCTGGACCAGTCTGTGCTCATTTTCAAGGTGCAGTTTTCAAGGGCGTCTTCATCTGGTTGTATTTCTAGGAGGGATGTTTCACTTTTACTCATGTCGTGTGCTGACAACACATGATGGTGCTGTCACCTGTGCTTTCGGGAAAGACTGGAAGCACCAGAAAAGATGGGGTTTAAAAACATCAACAACCTGAGTTGCCACACGGAGGGCAAAACGAGCCAGCTCTGTGGCCCGCGTGGCCCCTCAGGATCCCACGCCTGACGCTTTGTACCTGTGGGGTCACAGCTTATGGCCCCGCACGGGAGGACAGAGCATCCTGGGGCTGGTTCAGTGACACTGGACATCAGTCCAATGCAGCAGTTTTATATGGACGGCTACATTTTTACTGATGGTTTTAGTAGATCTGACGCCCACTAGTCTGTGACCCGTGTAAGTGGTATTAATATGCTGTTATTTTTAAGTGGGTTGTGCACGGAATCAGGCATACTGTCTTGTCAGCACATTGAATTTAGCCCAGTAAAGGAATTTACAGCAGCACTTCCTTCCTTCTGGAGGCCCTTGGAGAGAATCCATTTCTTTGCTTCTTCCAGCTTCGAGGTGCTGCCTGCATTCCTTGGCTGGTGGCCCCTTCCTGCATCTTCAAAGCCAGCCATCACCTCACTCCGACCTCTTCTTTCATCCTCACCTCTCCTTCTCTGACTCTCCTGCCTCCCTCTTTTCCTTATAAGGACCTTTGTGATGACATTGGCCCATCCGGGTAATCCGGTAGGTAGGCGTTGCTATTCCCATGTTATGGGTTGGAAAACACGGCTCAGAGGGTCCTTGCTGTTCCTGGTGCCCCATTCCTCTTGAGAGCAGTGGATGATGGAATAGCCGGTACTCGTTCTGAGTTTCTCATCACTCTTGTAAGGATCCATTGTGAGTTAAAGAAAAATCTGGGCTTTTAAAATGATTATTTTTCTACTCTTTCCTTCCAGTTTTATTGAGGTGTCATTGACATACAGCACTACACAAGTTTAAGGTGTACAGCATGACGATTTAACTCACAGACATCGTGACACGGTGACCGCAATAAGTTCCGTGAACATCCATCATCTCGTAGAGATACGAAATAAAGGAAAAAGAAAACGTATTTGTTCCTTGTGATGGGAGCTCAGGATTTATTCTCTTAACAACTTTCCTATATAACATACAGCAGTGTTGATTATGTTTGCTGTTGTACATTACCTCCCTAGTACTTATTTATCTCAAACTAACAATACTGTGAGTGAGATGGTCTCCATTTTTGTTTTTCCTTTGCTTTTTTGTCTACTGAGGTATAATGGACATACAATACATTGCACGTGAATTGAAAGCGTACAGTTTGATCCGTGCGTGGATCTAGTTCCTATCGCTGTAGATTACACTGCATTTTCAAGGACTTTATATAAAAGGAATCACACGGCGTGAACTCTTTTTGCGCCCACAGCCGTGTTGGGATTCATCCTGGTCTTCGTGTGTGTCACTGGTTCGCGCCTTTGTGTTGCTTGGTGGCAGTCCCTCGTTGGTCCAGTCACCTGTGAATGGCCATTTAGCTTGTGTCCAGTTTGGGGCTATGACACGTACAAGCGTTCGTGCATGAGTCTGGGTGTGGGCCTGTGCTTTCTTTTCCCCTGTGGTAACGCCTCCTAACTGAATGTTGGGCCACGTGGCAGATTGTTTACCTTTTCAAGAAACTGCCCAACTATTTTCTGCCATCGCTGTACCATTTTACACCCCCGCCAGCCATGAATGAAAGTTCCAGTTGCTCTGCCCTTCTAGAGAACACTTGGTGTGGCCAGTTTTTCAGTTCTTGCAATTCTGACACGTGTGTGGTGGTATCTTAGAGTTTTCATGTGCGTTTCCTTAATGCCTAAGGATGTGGGGTGTTTTTTCACGTGCATATTTGCCATCTGTATATCTTCTTCTGTGAAGTATCTATACAAATATTTTGCCATTTTTTAAATTGGATTGTTTGTTTTCATATTATAGCATTTGAGAGTTCTTTATATATTCTAGACAAAAGTCCTTTATCAAGTATGTGATTTGCAAACATTTTCTCCCAGCCAGTGGGCTTATCTTTTCATTCTCCTAACAGTGTCTTTCAAAGAGAACTGAATCTTGATGAAATCCAATTTATCAATTTTTTCTTCTGTGAATTGTGCTTGTTGTTGTATCTATGAGATTTGCCCAATACAAGGTGGCAATGCTTTTCTCCTGTGTGTTCTTATGGACGTTTTATCTATCTATAAGTTTTATATATTCAGATTTTACATTTAGGTCAGTGATCCAATTTGAATTAATTTTTGTATATAGTGTGAGATATGAATCAAGAGTTAAAAAAAAAATATGTACTGGACCATTTGTTTCAGGACCATTTGTTGAAAAAGCTATACTTTCCCCACTGCGTTGCTTTTGCGTTTTTGGTGAAAATCAATTGACCGGGGGCTTCCCTGGTGGCGCAGTGGTTGAGAGTCTGCCTGCCGATGCAGGGAACACGGGTTCGTGCCCCGGTCCGGGAGGATACCACATGCCGCGGAGCGGCTGGGCCCGTGAGCCATGGCCGCTGAGCCTGCGCATCTGGAGCCTGTGCTCCGCAACGGGAGAGGCCACGGCAGTGAGAGACCCGCGTACCGCAAAAAAAAAAAAAAAAAAAAAAAGAAAAGAAAAAGAAAAAGAAAATCAATTGACCATATAGGCATGAGTCTATTTCTAGACTCTCTATTTTGTTCCATGATCAATTTTCCATCTTTCCATCAATACCAGGCTGTCTTGATAACTTTCTAAGTCTCAAAATCTCAGGTACTGTGGGCCCTCCATCTTTTTTCAAGGTTGTTTTAGCTATTCTAGGTACTTTGCCCTTCCACATATTTTAGAAACAGCAGAAAGGGCAACTGTTTGGAAGTAACTCAGGGGCTAAAATATGACGATTGGGTTTCACAGCGCCCTTTGCCCGAGCTGTTTTGGGGGTGATGGAGGAAGCCAGCAGAGGACGGAGCCGGGGGAGACGTAGGGGCAGGTTTGTGTTCAGTGGAGGGGGAGGCGGAAGCTAGAGACGCACATGGGGTTCAGAGGGGGGAGAGCCCTTTCATATTGGGGGGATTTTAGTCCGTTAAGATGGAAAGGTTCACATTTCAAGGAAGTAGTCAAACACACAAGAACAGAGAGAGAAATACTAGTGTCGGGTTATTGTGGGGATGGAGGGCGGGCCCCGCCCTGCCCACAGTGGGATGCTGGGGAAGGTATAAATAGTTATAGGGATGGTGAGGGGATTTGATGGGGCTTCTGTCTGATGACATCTGTTTTCTCTGAGGATTAGGGGCTGAGGTCTGCTGAGTAGGGGGAAGTTGGGGGCGGAGTGGTTGGAAGTTTGAGGAAAGTGCGGAAAGGATGAAGTGGTCCGCAAGGCAAGTTAGGAGAAGGAGTTGACCCGAGAAATGGGACAGGACCACCACCAGGCCGGGGGATCCTGAGTCACCTTTTCTGAGCTGCTGGGCTGCTCCCTGGGAGGGAGAGCCCTGCAGCAGATAAAGCAGGGAGCTGAGCTGGTCCAGGCGAGCATGGGGGGAGTTGGGGGGTGTGTGCAGGCCGGGGTACAGATGCTGTTCAAACAGCAGGTTGTCTACATGAGAAAGCAGGGGACTGATGGTTTGGAGAAAGTAAAGGAGTTGGTGCCTGAGCTCCTCTGGATGGAGCAGTGGGGATGCCTGAAGAGGCTGCGGGATGCGTACTCTCCAGACTCGGGCATGAATGTCGGGAGGACAAGACCCCGCTTGTGCCTGGGGAGGATGGGGGGACGCAGGGAAAGATCATGGGAGCTGGGGAGTCGAGGGGGCCAAGAGATCAGGAGGCATCCGCGTGGACCCTGACCTCGCCCGAGCGATGGTGGGACCCAGGATGGAGAGGGGGGCTGAGCCAGGAGCCAGGGGCAGGAAAGGACAATGGCAAAGACAGGCTCAGGAGCACGGTTGAGGCGTGAGCTTCAGAGAAGCAGCGTTAGAATTCTCTTCCTCTGACGCAAGAGGTAGCGGTACCAGAAGAGGGTTAAGATTCATGTGAGGGACTCACCCATACAACCCTTCAATAGCTCACCCTAGCACCAGGGCTGTGGTGCAAAAGACTTTCAAAATTTTCTTTATTTGTGGGAGAAATTTATTTATTTTTTGAGTGAAAATAAATTGAATGACGGGAGTTAGGCTTGCAATCACAGGGGTAAAGAAAAAACGGAAAGAAAAGAAAGAAAAAGAAAAGTCTCTTCTGGAGCTATTCACAGTTGTAAACAAGACTGGCGCGTCAGCACATGAATTCCGGAGGCAGATAATGTCTGCTCATCTGTATTCCAGAGACAAGAGAGAGTCAGGCATTCGGCTGGGTGAAGCAGGGATGCTGGTGATGGTTTTGTAAGACAACACCTGGGACTTGGGCAAACACACGATTGTCCTCAGTGGCTTGAGATGTGGACAGAAATGGGAGTTTCACTGGACTTTGGGGTCCCTCAATCCCTCCCTGTTGGACCAGCCTGACTACCAGGAGGCCAATGAAGTTCCCCAATTCCCTCTGAGAGCCTCTTTGAAAGAAGACTGCCTTGTCTAGTCTGGCTTCTCCAGGGAGGGAGCCGGTATCTCAGGGCACCGGGAGGCCGTCCCACAGGGAGATGTGGGCTGTGCTCTCTGATGAGGTACCACCCCCGCCATGCTGCTCTGCTTCCCTTATTCCTCAGCCACATCCTTAAGAAGCCACACCTCCCAGTCTCCCCAGTAGGTAATTACATGCATTATTGGTAAAGCATTAAAGTCACAGGCCAGCCCCTATCAGAACATTTGCTTCTCACGTTCCCAGAAGCCATGCAGTTAAATATTCTTCTTTTTCGGACCCTGGGGGCGAACAAAGAAAATCACTGTTATTTCTTCTGTTGATTCTCCGTGTGAACTCAGGGCTGTGTGTGCAGATCTAGGTTCCCCAGGCCATTGGTTCCTTCTTTAAAAAGGCAGCCTCGGGCTTCCCGGGTGGCGCCGTGGTTGAGAGTCCGCCTGCCGATGCAGGGGACACGGGTTCGTGTCCCGGTCCGGGAAGATCCCACGTGCCGCGGAGCGGCTGGGCCCGTGAGCCATGGCCGCTGAGCCTGCGCGTCCGGAGCCTGTGCTCCGCAACGGGAGAGGCCACAATAGTGAGAGGCCCGTGTACCACAAAAAAAAACCCCAAAAAACAGATACACAAAATATTGCTCCTTAGCTATAACTAAATGAAGAGTTAGTGAAATAGTGCCTCCATGTACCCGCAGCCTATACGCACACTTTGAACAGATACCCTTTCTACCAATGTTCCAAAGTTTTTAACCTGGTAGATAATGCTTGCTTCTTGCTTGCCGAGTTGATCAGTGTAGGTTGGGGTGGCATCCGTCTGTGTGAGATTCATGTAGTATGGAAGCTGTGCCGTGGCTCCTTTATTTTCAGGCTGTACACTTCTCAAGGTTTTGTTGTCTTAACTCATTGGCCATCCAGGACTGTGGTGCTTCCCTCAGGGGAGAAGATGCACAGTCACGAAAGAAGACGGGTATTGGAAAAGAATCTGAAAAAGAATGAATATATATATATATGGATGGATGTATATGGATAACTAAATCGCTTTGCTGTACACTTGACACTAATGCAACATTGTAAATTAACTATACTTCAATTTAAAAAAATAATAATATTTAAAAAAGTAAAGAGGATGGGCCCTCCCCTTTCATGAATGTTCTTTGAGGTCTCCTCCCAGAACTGGCAGTAGGCAGTACAGGTATTACCAGGAAGACTTGGGATGGGCCAGAACATTGCATCAATTTAATCAATTCCAAGACGACTCCGTTACACAGGCCTGAAAATCCGCTTTCCATCCTATTTATCATCCCAAATTACGTTCAGTCACGTTATCCAAGGTGAACTACCAGAGATTCTACAGTGAGAGAAAGCCAGTAGTAAAATACAACAGGGCCCTCAGATAGCAAGGCGCCACCCACCTGGAAAGCCCCAATTGGACTATAAACCCCTTCCCGCCATCAGATTCCCAGCGGAAACTTAAAGCTCGTCTCCTGCCTTTAGCGTCTCTGTTATTATTACAACCTACTGTGTGTTCGAATAAGCTCAAGGAATTAATTGATATGCATTTGAAAAATGCGTCCACATTCCTTTTATGTTACTACCTTCTTCTAACCTATAAATTATCTTTGCCGACTTGCTTTCAATTTTAAAAGCTGTAAGATTTCCTCAAAGTAAGTAATATTTTAGCATCCGGATTTTAAGAGGGATGCCTCTCTAGGGAAGGAGTTAAACGCTGGAAGAAGACACCAGCATTTAATGGTAAAGAAATTCTGCTCTTGGGCAGCCGGTATGCGGTGCTCACATTTCAAAATTGTTTTCATTCTTACGTTTCCGTAATTTTTTTTTTTTTTATAAATTTATTTTTGGCAGTGTTGGGTCGTCGTTTCTGTGCGAGGGCTTTCTCTAGTTGCGGCGAGCATGGTCCACTCTTCATCGCGGTGCGCGGTGCGCGGGCCTTTCACTGTCTCGGCCTCTCTTGTTGCGGAGCACAGGCTCCAGACGCGCAGGCTCAGTAGTTGTGGCTCACGGGCCCAGTTGCTCCACAGCATGTGGGATCTTCCCAGACCAGGGCTCGAACCCGTGTTCCCTGCATTGGCAGGCAGGTTCTCAACCACTAGCGCCACCAGGGAAGCCCCGTTTTCGTAATGTTTAACCAGTCTGGATGGACATAAGAAACCATGGTCCTAAAAGAAATGCATCTGCTTGGAGGCAAGAGTCAGGGATCCATTTGGATGGAGTGAGAGTTGCCCGGTGTCTTAGACCAACCGAATGCCCACCGGGTGCCTGGCGGGGGGCCGGGGTCCTGGGCAGGGGCTCACACTGAAGCAGGAGAGAGAGAGTATTTGCAGTTATAAAATGAAAACAAGTTTAAGGATGCTTGGGGACTATGGAATGGTTGGTGATGAGGTACAGCTACATAGCTTTCTTGCCTGTGAAAGAACGAATTCGTGTGTTTTGATCACTCTTGGAGCAGAGAACGGGCAAAGGACAGGGACACAGGGGCGAGAAAGCTTTGCGTTCATGAAACTGTCTTTCAAATAGTCACTGTGAAGAACAGCTGCTAAATGTCACGAAAAGGCTCTGAGGACACAGCGTTTAAAAGGGCATTTCCCAAGGGCTGCACATTCTTTCAGATTTGTCAACAAACCATCAAAGTTGCATACAGGACACAAGAAGTAACAGCCTCGGCATTTTTGTCAGTGGAGGAGAGGATTCCTTGCTCTGCACACGGCAGCATAACTGACATTTTTTTCCTCCTTAGTAAAGACTTCCGCTCCCTTGACCTTGCGAGTTGACCTCCTAAACTACAGTACAGTGTTTCTCGCATAATTATCCCCTGTTCCGATACGAAGTCACCGCGCTCAGACTCACTTCTGGACAGAAGAGACGTTCAAAAATGTATGAAAAAACACAACACACAGTACCCATAAAAAAGAACCAATACAGGTAAGGCCCTGTTCAGAGCAGTTGGCTACGGGAACGGCCGTAGGTCTGCAGCATTCTGTGGGGCTTCAGTTGAAACGCAGGGAAAATACGACAACTTGTGAGTAACTACCTGTGATTCTATTATTAAGTGGGAGGCTGATGATGGACGTAGTAAAGTGTATCTGAGAGGCTACGTGGAGGGTAAGTTACATATCCGCCTTGTCTCCCCACCCCCGTGTCTCTGTGAGCTGTCACCCTTGAATCTTAGGAGACCCACCAATTGATTGGCAGGGAAGCATCCAGGCCTTCCTAGCATCCTTGAGCATCTTACAACGTCAGGCTTCCTTGGATTGAAAATGTGGTAGAAAAAAAAAAAATCTGTAAATGGTCTTAATGAGCAACAGTTTCAGATAAGGGCGTGGCAGGATTGCCCCAGCCTGTTCCCAATTTCACCTACTGTGACACACGGAGGAGGGAAAGGCCAGAGGAAGCAAACGGAGGGGGTAGGGGCCCTCTGGGGCCAGCGCCAGGCCAGGCCCGTCCTCGTGGCAGCTGCGTCGGCTCCTGATAATTACAGGCATCGCCACAGCCCCTGTGGGGTCCCGAGCACCGAGGCCCTGAGCTGCCGATCTGAGGCCCCGCCCGGCCCAGCTCATCGACTCCTGGCAGGAACCCCGGGGCGTGGGGGGCTATGATCCCATCTCACCCTGAGCAGCTCAGTCTCGGGGAGGCTGGCACCTCACTCACGGGGCTGCGAGGTGGCCCCAGGGGCCCACCTGACGCCAGCCCGGCTCCTCACGCCGTCTCCCCTGCGTCTCCCAGGCAGGGTGTGGGCGACACTCTAAGTGGGAAGGGACGATGCTCCCCGTGAACGGGCGAGGAGGCTCTTGCTGTGCGAGGAACAGAAGGCGCCTTCCTCCTGGAGGCCGCACGTGTGCCCACTCCCTCCTGGGCTCCCGCTGTAACCCTTAGGACCGGTCGCTCTCCAGGGACCCACAGGTACAGGACCTGGCCTCGCCCACACCGCATCTGTAAGTAAAGCTTGGCGATGGACTCACGGAGAGGGTGGGGCCTTGGGCGTCCTGTGGGCGTTGCCTCTGGCCGTTGCCTGTCACCACGGGGCCCAGCAGGGGGTGAGGGACCCAGGCACCGGCAAACGCGGCCAAGAAGCCAAGGGTGTAGCTGACCTACGATGAAAGGTTGGTGCGGGATTCAGTCACCTGCTGCCTCCACCTTGCATCGCGGCCAGACCCTCCATCCCGCATCGCGAGCACGGGCGTCTCTGGACCACTCCAGAGCAGGGAGCTTCCTTCCACTTTCCAAATGAAACACTTTTAGACTTGGGGGCACAGGGCAGCTCGAGGACAAAACTCTCATCTGTCTTGTCCAAGGTTGTCCCTGGGAAGGAGGATGTCGGCCTCAGATGGTCCCTGCTGGTCAGTATCTGGGGGACCCTGTTAGGGCGTGCCCCAGTGTCACTGCGACGGGTACAGAGTTTACACCTACTGGCTGCCCATTGGCAGTGGGTTAGGACCCTTCGAGTTGGCCAAGGTGACCAAGGTCGTGGCCCTCCAATCTCCGTGGCTCCCAGGGCCCACCTGCCTCTGCTCGGACGAGCTGTGCCCTACTGTCTCCAAAACCAGCCCCATGAGGGACCTCCCTGGCGGTCCAGTGGTTAAGACTCCGCACTTCCACTGCAGGGGGTGCAGGTTCGATCCCTGGTCCGGGAACTAAGATCCCGCATGCCGCGTGGTGCGGCCCCCAAAATGAATAAAATGATGAAAAAAAAGTCAAATGTTAAAAAATAATTAAAAACCCATCCCCACGAGCAAGGAGGGGCTGCAGGCCTCAGGGCAGCCGTGGGCACTGCCCATCTCCTGTTCCCACAAAAACGCCACCTAACAAACCACCCAAGTCCAGGGGCTAAAGCAGTAGCGTTCATTTAGCCCACGTGCCTACAGGATGGGCCTCAGCTGGGCTTGCCTGGTTGGTTCTTCTGGGCCTGACTAGGCTCACCCCCAGGCTGGCAGCCAGCTAGCTCTGGGGCTGCAGCTGGGCAGGTGCCCCCTCCTCCAGCTGCCCCTCCTGGACGCGCTCTGAGTGGGACGGCAGAGGGAAGGCCGGCAGGTCCAAACCGTGCAGGAACTTTCCGAGCCTCTGCTGTGCCCCGTCTGCCGATGCCCAGCCCACATCTGAACCCAGAGCCAGGGCAGAGGCCAACCAAGGTTACGTGGCAAACCTTTGCCAACGGGAGAAACCTCAGCGCCATCCGTGTGAGGCTGGAGCGCGCACTCCCCTTTCAGGCTGTGCAGTTCCTGGGCCCTTTCCCTCGGGCCCCACTTCCCACTCCTGGAGCAGGCCTCTCTCACCTGGACGTGAGTTCCCTGGTCTCCCCAGCATCCGATCCATCTGCCTGGCTGTCCCTCCTCTTCCTGACTCCTTCAAGCTGACCGTGTCCACACCCTACTCCGTTTCTCCCTCTGCCATCCCAGCTCTGGGCTGGGGAGCCCCCAGGCAGCCACGCCTCGCCCTGTACTTCCACCCGGCACCTGGGACAGAGTTTGGGGACTGTGTCCTGGGTTCCACCTATTCTGAAAATGGGGACGAGATAGCTACAAACAATCTTCAGTCCCACTTAGCCTAAAAAAGTACTTTTTTCTTGACCTTGTGAATCCATCAAGGTCTCATTTCTCTCTGACTTTCCTTTTCCCAGAAAAAAGCTTTGAAAGCGTAATCCACACCCACTTTCTCCCTGCTTCCCCGCAAGCTGAGTTTTTCTCTACTGTTTTGCCCTGAAAACTACTCTCTCAAAAGCGGGCAGAGTTAGGAAGGTCACGTGCATGCTTTTATTTAATCCTCGCAAACCCCCTATGAGATGGGTCCGAAGATGATCGTGGCCGTCTTACAAATGAGGGAATCAAACCTCGGGCTGCTTGAGGAGTTTATGAAGTTGCTCAGGGCAGGTAGCGGCAGGTAGGCCTGTCTGATTGCAGGGTCTCTTTGGGACCATTTTCCTAACCCTGACTGCGGCACTGGAGTGAGACCCTCCACTTCTGGCCACGGGAAGGGCAGTGCGTTCGTCTGCTCAGGCTGCCAGGAAGAGTGTGGGACAGAGGGCCTGACAGTAGACTCGGTTCTTCCTCACAGCTCTGGAGGCTGGACGTCCACGATCAAGGTGTCCTCAGGGCCCCGCTCCCTCTGCAGGCGCTCGGGAGGGACCTGCTCCGGGCTGTCTCCCAGCTTCTGCTGGTGTATAACCCCATCTTCAGTGGCTTCCTGTGTGTGTGTTTGTCTGTGTCAGATTCCACCTTTTTATAAGGATAGAATTTAGTTTGGATTAGGGCCCAGTCAATGACCTCATCTTAACTGATTACATCTGTACCAACCCTATTTCCAAATAAGGTTCCATTTACTATGCATCCCAACACGTGAATTTGGGGAGGACACAGTTCAACTAATACCAGGGGTCCATGGATCACCCATAAGCGGGCAGCCCAGGTGTCACCCGGGAGCCCCTCCCCAGATGTACTGGACCAGAATTTGCATTTTAACAAGATACCCAGGCAATTCCAACACACATTAAGGTGTGGGCAGTGCTGGTCAGAAAGAAGTGTGACAGCATGAAGTAAGATTCTCAGGATGGTCTTGACTCTTGAATTTCACTTAGGATAGAAATAATTTTAAATACGGGCAAAGCAATGCGTACAAAGATGTTTATTCCAGGCCATGCCATAGAAATAAAACATTTCTGTGCAGTAAGTGTTACTTTCTACTGTTTTTTAGCTGGAAAATTGTTCTGTTTCTGGTGACATGTAAGTTAAAGATGCATATGTGGGCAATGGTTTCTGAAATCTAAACAATGGACTTATAAACAAATTTCTGGAACAACATCTATTTGTTTTTTTAAAAAATTTAATTTAATTTTTTTATACAGCAGGTTCTTATTAGTTATCTATTTATACATATTAGTGTATATAAGTCAATCCCAGTCTCCCAGTTCATCCCACCACCACACAACATCTATTTGTAAATTTGGGTATTACAGCAAATAAACCACTGGACAAAAGAGTGAACTAAAGAATAATAATTTTGGTTAATGTGTTAATGGCATTGTGACTATGTAAGAAAATGTCCTTTTTGAGAGGATATTGAGTGATTTAGCAGTGAAATGGCATGAGAAACTGGCTTTACTTTTTAAAAAATACAGCAAAATAAAAATAAATGAAATGGGTGTAACAAAATGGAGATGGTTGTTGAAGCTGGGTGAGGAGTTCACAAAGGTTCCTTGAAGTCTACTTTTGAGTATATTTGGAAATTTTTACGATAAAAAAATTTGAAAATACAGTCATATAAAGTATTTAAAAATTAACTAATTTCCCCTCAGGTGTTCTCTCGACCGCTACTTCTTCTCAGTTATTTTGGTCAGACTATTTAGAAGCCTGCTTACCTGTTTCCGTAGTTTCTTCGTTTGTAACAAGATTGTGTGTGTCTTCCGCCAAAGTTTATTACTGTTATTTCATAGTCTCCTTTAAAAGCACGATTGTGTGGTGTAGCTGGGACTGAGGAAGTAATTGCTTTAATTGTTAAGGAAAGCTGTAATTCACACAGTATTTATCCTCATGCTGTCTTCTCTTTCTGGTTATAGTTTCTGTGGGATTGGTGTAGTTCTGGAAGATCTACCTTTCTGGGCACTCTCTGGGTTTTTATGGTAATAGCGATATTTTCTCGACAGAAAATATTTTCTGTCGAGAAAATATTTCCAAATGATGACCTCTTTGAAGTTTTACAACTTCACGGTTGTAAAGTCAAAATGTCTTTTCTGATGGATGGGTGGAAATGTTGCAAAAGATCATGTTTTCCATCTTAGCATTATTTATAGCTGTGATTTATCTATTGGGTAACTAGGGACTAACAAGTGAGGTATCTAAGGAAGGCCATTTAGGTATTGAATGAAATATCCTTTCGTATTCCTTATTCTCCAAGTAAAGTAGATGTCAGAGTGTGAAAAGCTTTAACTGAGCTCAGCCATGCAAAGTTTAGAAAATTTAGCCTGAGATCACATTTATACGTCAGAAACCCAAAGAGGTCTACCGTTAATAGCCACTGATGACAACTAAATTACAGCTTATCAGCTTGGCGACCTGCTGGGCTTGTTTGAAGTTCAAACGGGATTGTCACTTGGTGCACCATCCGCCTTCCCTGAAGTTGACATTCATTTGCTGTTTACCGCTGACCTGAAATAAAGAGGCAGTTTTTTCTATATTTTGCCGATTTAATGCATTCTTTTTGAAATTTTAGCTATTTGTGTTTGTGGAAAAATGATATTATGGCATTTGGATTCCAAAGTTTTGCATGTTATATGAATGGATCATCACAGCTTACTTCAGAAGCCTTTGGTGTACACTCAGGTGAAAAGAAATTATGAAACACTATTAAACATGGACTCGGTCTGTTTTATAAGGATGTTTTCAATATTTAGGATGAAGGTGAATACTTAGCCCCCATCCACCCCCCTGACTTCAGAGGACATATGGTCACAGCTTGGGTGGTACTGAGTGCAAGTCAGTGTGTTTCTAGAGAAGAAGAGGGAGGCTGAAGGCTTATGACTTTTTGTATGAAAGAGAAACATAGTATTTTTGTAACGGTATAATCAGTACAAGTTTGATGACTAGTAAAACTAGTTATAATTTCTAGATGTTTTTTGCTGTTTTGTTTTTTGGTAAACTCACCATTAAAGAAATCTATTATTCAGCCATATTTTTATGTATATTTTAAAACATTTTTAATGTCATGTGCTAAACGGTTATCACACGTATCAGACAGTGGGTTTCCTTTTTTTCCTCTGTGCAGCCTTCGCAAATAGGATAAATATCATGAAGGAAAATGCTTCTCTGAGGTTAGATTTTATTTAAAAATAAAACCGTAAGGGGAAAACGCTATAGAAATATTTCTAAAAGTGTGATGTTTGGAAATAATTGTTGGACTCCCGGGCAGTTTAGAGGTTCTGTGCAACCATGGGAATCCAGGGGGAAAGGGACATTCTGGGAACAGGAACAGCGTCTATTAAATAGATTTCTAATCTTCCAGACGAGGCCGCATTGGCAATCATGGCACAGATTCCTGTGCTACCTCCCTTTATTCTGTCCTCTCTGGAGCCCGCGAGGCCTGGGGGGGTCAGGGTGGCCACCTGTTTCTCCCTGAAGCCCTTCTTTGGAGTCCTCTGGCCAGCTGGATCTCTTTGTTCATGGGATTCAGACTCTCTACCTTTATTGAACTTCTGCCCTCACCGTGCAAGAGGGACTCCAGCTGCCCCACTAGGAAGCCCGCCTCAGAACGCAGACCCACCAGGAGCCAGAACTGCTGGCATGAAGCCTCTACCACAGACACTGGTGACTTGAGGGACTTGGACCTCAGCGGGAGCTGTACTTTGGGTTGAAGGTTTTAGAATGTTACTTAGTTTCTTGTTTTAAGTTGTTGCGTTTCCATCTTGAGCATTTGCTTGTCCAGTTAGCATGCTTGAACTTTTAACTTATCTGCAATTGATATTGTTCCAAATTAGGAAAAAAGCAAAAGTAGAATGCTATATATATTCTCACTGAAATCCCGGATTTATTCACTCCCACGCACTGAAAAAGAATATGTGACTTTCTGAAAAAGTTTGCTTTTTAACCTTTGCGGTACGCAGGGCTCTCACTGTTGTGGCCTCTCGCATTGCAGAGCACAGGCTCCAGACGCGCAGGCTCAGCGGCCATGGCTCACGGGCCCAGCCGCTCCGCGGCATGTGGGATCTTCCCGGACCTGGGCTCGCACCCATGTCCCCTGCATAGGCAGGCGGACTCTCAACCACTGCGCCACCAGGGACGGAAGCCCCTATACGAATATCTTTTAAAGTAGGTTTACAGTCATTTGAGATGGAAACCACTGACCTAAGTTTCAAATAACTGCTTGTGTTTATTCTCGGCCTAGAAACGACACTTTCTGCCAAATAAAATTTACCATCAGTGGTAATCTGAAAAGTGAAGTTTTTTGATAACCTCAAAACTGAAATTGATTGAGAATCACTTCAAATTCAACTTCGAAAAACAAATTGGAACTCTGGCTTGACTGTTAACCTCTCGCGGCCAGCAAACCCAGTTTCCCTCAGAGGCCACCAGAGGGAGCTGTTGAATTTTAAATGAAAAGTTTGTTTCATTTAAAAAACCAGGTAAACTAGGCCAGATAATTGGCCCATAAAATGTAATGTGATGTAGTAAGCAGTAGCATAGTGTTTAATTCCTATTAAAACAAAAGTTATGCATATGGGCTTCTCTGGTGGCGCAGTGGTTGGGAGTCCGCCTGCCGATGCAGGGAACGCAGGTTCGTGCCCCGACCCGGGAAGATGCCACATGCTGTGGAGCGGCTGGGCCCGTGAGCCATGACCGCTGAGCCTCCGCGTCCGGAGCCTGTGCCCCGCAACGGGAGAGGCCACAACAGTGAGAGGCCCGCGTACCGAAAAAAATAAAATAAAATAAAAATTTATGCATATAATTAAGAGACACTGCAGTTAAATTCAGTGAATACTTTTTTTTTAACGTCTTTATTGGAGTATAATTGCTTTACAATGGTGTGTTAGTTTCTGCTTTATAACAAAGTGAATCAGTTATACATATACATATGTCCCCATATCCCCTCCCTCTTGCGTCTCCCTCCCTCCCACCCTCCCTATCCCACCCCTCTTGGTGGTCACAAAGCACCGAGCTGATCTCCCTGTGCTATGCGGCTGCTTCCCACTAGCTATCTATTTTACGTTTGGTAGTGTATATATAAGTCCATGCCACTCTCTCACTTCGTCCCAGCTTACCCTTCCCCCTCCCCATATCCTCAAGTCCATTCTCTAGTAGGTCTGTGTCTTTATTCCTGTCTTACCCCTAGGTTCTTCATGGCATTTTTTCCCTTAAATTCCATATATATGTGTTAGCATACGGTATTTGTTTTTCTCTTTCTGGCTTACTTCACTCTGTATACATTTTAAAAGACGATTTAAAAAATGTTGACTCTCGCGTTCTTATCTGTTCTGTATCAGGAGGCTTTTTAGGATCTCTTGTCCATTCTGTTGCCAGCAGTGGAAGGTATAATGTAGATTGTCTCTTTCAATCCTCACAACCTAAGGAAATAGACGGTATTTTTATGTCAATTTCACAGAGAAACTCGAGATTTGGAAACGTTCAATAATTTGCTCAAATCCACAAAGCAACACCCCCAATTCAACCCTAGCTCTTCTGATCTCCAAAGCCTGCATTTTCACCCAGTTGGCTGCATTCTCTTCCATTTCTCAATACCTTTTACTATTCAAAGTAGCCCAAAGTGTTAAAGCTTATGTTTGTTTACTTAGTTATGATTTCTTGATTTATTTATGCCTCGGTCGACCCCACTGCCTGTGGGAAAAGCCCTCCCGTGGCTGGCCTTCGTGCTAGGGCCGGGCCTGGCCTGTGGTTTAGGCAGGACCTCCCCTCTGCTTCGAGGGTCGCCTGAGGGATTTAGCATAGACCAAGATCTTGTCCTCGGCTTTACTGGTTCGGAAACTTGACCGTGTCAGTTTACCTGGAGCTAATCTGACTCTAGTGAACTGATTCATGTGGACAGATCTCAGAGGCCAGAATTCCAATTCAAGGGTATTAACTTACCCTGGGGGGTGGTCTTTTTTCAGTGACCAGAATCCTCGCGTCCACTCTCCAGGGCCTTTCCAGGTGGCAAGGCAGTGGGGGAAACAGGTCGGTGACGGGCTTGGTGAACTTGGAATCAGCAAAAGGAAAATTCGGTGACCTAAGAAAATGACATGACCTTCAGGCTGTGGAACATCTGACAAAAGTTAACATTTGTAGGGCTTCCCTGGTGGCGCAGTGGTTGAGAGTCCGCCTGCCGATGCAGGGGACGCGGGTTCGTGCCCGGGTCCGGGAAGATCCCACATGCCGCGGAGCGGCTGGGCCCGTGAGCCATGGCCGCTGAGCCTGCGCGCCCGGAGCCTGTGCTCCACAACGGGAGAGGCCACAGCAGTGAGAGGCCCGTGTACCGCAAAAAAAAAAAAAAAAAAAGTTAACATTTGTAACAGCGGAGATTCCCACCGCAGACAGGGATAGCGAGGCGTGTACACTGAGCGCCTGTGTGATCACCACGCCACGCACTGTGGGTGCGAAAGAGAGTAAGATGGTGACCTGTCCCCGGGGAGCTGAGCATCTCGGATCCGCTCTCTCCCTCAATCAGCTCTAGAAAATTCTCTTATGTCTGTGTGCAGCGTGCTTCAGTTAATTCCGGGCCTGGGAAACCACGTGCCCGGGTCTCCAGGGTGCTCTCAGCACTGTGTGTACAAGCGTCTCTGTAGGCAAGCTGCTTCTCCGGGCCCCTCTCCTCCGTTTTTAGGTAATCCCTCACCCGTCGTTGTTCTCTGTGTGCTGAGTGCACAGGGCGTTGCTTCTCAGCAATGAGTCACGTGGCACCGGCAGGAAGGGGGGATACACCTCCTGAGTTAGTCCCCTTTTGCTTCTGCCAGAGCGTCCCCAGGAGCGACGGCAGACGTCCTGGGTTCCCTCACGTGTTTGTTCACAGGGTGGCCTGCTGGCGTATCCCTGTAGTGATGGAAAACACGGAGGCTTTGGGTTACAAGTAAGACATTAGAGTTTTGGGGAACATGGGAACGTCTAGTTCGTGAGCAGAATAACTTCAAAATAACTTGACACTTGACAGCTCAGTTTGCCCCAAATAGGAGGAAACTTGAATGCACTCGGTCCATTGTGTGGCCCTGCCCTAGAGGGTCGCTGTAGTTCTGGCTGGTTCTCGTCCTTACAGTTCAGTTGAGTCAGTAGGTCTGAGGCTTGATCTTTGTTTTCTGGGTCATCAAAACTGGGCTTTTTCTTTTTTTTTTTTTTTTTTGCGGTACGCGGGCCTCTCACTGTTGTGGCCTCTCCCGCTGCGGAGCGCAGGCTCAGCGGCCATGGCTTACGGGCCCAGCCGCTCCGCGGCATGTGGGATCTTCCCAGACCGGGGCACGAACCCGCGCCCCCCGCATCGGCAGGCGGGCTCTCAACCACCGCGCCACCAGGGAAGCCCCGTGCTTGTTTTTTGATGGGGCCAGAAGGGCACCAGGGTTATCGAGGGCCAGACACCTTGGGAATAGAGGGAAACTCATTTCCACTAGTGAGAATGCTAATGGGACCTGCGTGCACGAGACTCTCTGGCGCCTTCCCCAGCCCCAGTGTTCTGCTAACCTCCTGGTTCCCGCTCAGGCTGGTAAACTGACTTTGTACTTGACCTGACATGAAGGAGGACTTAGTAGAAAATGGACACAAAGCAGCTGATTTCGCCTCAGGCTCTGGGTCCCTGGCCCCAGCTGCTGAGGGGCTGCCCAGCATCCGCAGGTCTCATGCCAAGTGAGGGGCAGCTCCGTTCAGGATGTTGCTTGGTGTATTGCTGGGAAGATCACCTTGGCCCCGGCTGCCTTGCCATCCACCTGTTTTGGCAGGTAAGTCCTATGGTTCGACTGCATGACAGCCTTGGGAGGTGAGTGCCAGGAGAGACGTGATAAAGTGAGGTCCGGAGGCCTGGGTAACTGCAGTTATGGGAACCACCCGTTCGCTTTCCTCATTTATCAAGAATGGGGCTTTTCCCTAAACAGAAGGATGGAGGCTTTAGGTTTAGCTGTAGCAAGTCCTTATTTATGGAAGAGAAGGCTGTTTATTGACACCGAGATTCTGAGAATTCCATCCTATTTCTTTCATCCCCGCAGTCAGCCTTCAACATGTACCAGACTCGTGGGCGGTGGCTTCCCCCACCCACAGACAAATTCCTTTAAGGAATCATGAGAGCATCAATACTCAGCAGCTGTTTAAAAGACTGTTTAGACTCCTGGAAGGATGCTGGGAAATTCTTGGATTTGTGGTCTTGGGCAAGAAGGGAACTCAAGAGTGAGAAATCAAACAGTGAGAAACCAAGCAACGTAATAACCTCAGTTGAGACCCAGGGGAACCTTCTTTACAAAAACTACTAGTCTGCTCCTCTTAATAAAGTTACTGCCAAGTAGCAGAGTTTAATGGGAAAAAAAAAAAAGTTACTGTCCTTTCTGCTCTGGATCACGTATAACAAGGGAGACCAAATTCTCCATGAAATGGATTCAGTCATTTCAGGCTAAATGCTTACTTTAGAGACTATAGTTCTCATTGTTGGTTACGAGCCAGTGAATTCTAACAGGTCCTGATAAAGTGGTTTGGGATGCTGGTCACTTCTCCATCAATTCAAGTGCTCTCTCCCTATGTGATATTCTTAAGCCACCTGGTTTAGCTTTGGCCATGGAGACTTGGAACAGAGCGGTGGGAACCTTAGGGGCAGGAATTCCTGGACACACAGCCTAACTTAGAAGAAATAAGAAGCAGACATGAGCAAACACATGCCAGAGCAACAAGACTAATGGGATGCGTGTTCCTGAGTGTATCTCGTTCATACGAGCCAGGGGTTCTCAAACCTGCTGGTCTCAGGACTCCCTTTTGCTCTTAAAAACTGAGGATTTCGAAGAGTTTTTGTTTATAGTGGGCTAGATTACTAATATTGACAATATTAAACAAAAATAAAATTGAGACGCTTTCAAAATGCTTATTAACTTATTTAAAAAGCACAGTAATAATCCCATGACATAAATAACATATTTTTATGAGAATTAAGTATATTTTTTCAAGACAGAAAAAAAAAAAGGAGTAAGGAGAGTGTCACTGTTTTGAACTCTGCAAATGTCTTTAATGTCCATCTTAACAGAAGACAGCTGGATCCTCAAATCTGCTTTTGCATTAAACCTGAATCTGTCACAATATGTTGTCTTAGTTGAAGAATAAGGAGAAACAGAAAAAGATAATTTGCGGGGCCCATTGCAAAGCGAAAATGCTGTCCCTTTTTAAAAAATTATTAGAAATTTTAAGAAAGTAGGGACTTCCCTGGTGGTCCAGTGGTTAGGACTCTGAGCTTCCACTGCAGGAGGCACGGGTTCCGTCCCTGGTCAGGGAACTCAGATCCCGCAAGCCGAGTGGCACGGCCAAAAAAAAAAGAAAAATTTAAAGAAAGTGACGGCAGAGTATCAAGCCAGACAGCCATGAAGCCTCCTCTGCCCAAGATAGGCTGTCGGCCCAAACACAAGTCATAGTGGCGCTGATAGTCAAGGTGTGAGACGTGGGGACAGTTTGCAAAGATCTCTGAAGCCTCAAATTCTGGTGACTTTTAAGGTGACTGCCTTTTAGGTGTGTTTTAGGTGCTTCTCTGCTAGGGGCCCACACATAAGAACCCAAGACTCAGAACTCTCTGAACCTTGAAGACATTTGTAGTCCAATCCTCCCTGCCCCTTTCTGCTTGCCTGAAACCTAGCCGTTCTTTCAGATCTCAGGCAAATCACGTTATTTCTGTGAGGCCTCCTCACCCTTAACAACAATAATCTTTCTTCTCCCAATTCCAATAATGTTGTTGTCTGTACCACTTATTTGGCACTTAGTAGATGCTGTTAATTTTAAATTAATCGCCAAGTAAGAGCTTGCTAATTGCTAATTAAGCTAATTGGAAAAGATTCTTTGACTAGTGCTTTAAAAAATTTTTTTTTTTTTTCTGGCCGAGCATCGTGTGGGATCTTAGTTCCCCGACCAGGGATCGAACCCGTGCCTCCTGCATTGGAAGTGCAGAGTCTTAACCACTGGACCGCCAGGGAAGTCCTTTTTTTAAAAAATTTGTTTTCCTCACAACTAGCAAAAAAAAAATTTGATCAGTGTTTCTTATTCTCGTGGATTAGCTTCTGGGGGTTCAAGTGCCCCCAGAAATTATAAGTAAAATTGTGAATGGCTACGTATATGTCACTTTTTCAGAAGAATGACCCTCTCTTTTCCCCATAAAAAGGTTAATAACAACTAAGCTAGATCCTCAACAGATTGGTCATTGGGGCATTTTAAACCCAAGATCTGCTATCGTGTGGTCAGGAAGGGTCACACAGGCAGCCCATCCTTCAGACCCTCAACTCTAGAAGCAATTCCTTCCTTGAGTGGGCCAGTGGGCGTTATTTTCTCTGCTGTGTGTTTATGTGGGAAGTCCCGTCATCTGGTCACCTTTGAAATTCCAAGGTGGGGGGCTCTACGTTTGGAAGAGAAGAAGCCTTGGTTTACCTCCTGCTTCTGTCCTGTCTCACGCAAACATGTGCTTAGTTCCAGGGAAGCAGGACATGTGCTGAGCCGGGCACCTCCTTTCTGCTGGGAAACAAGCAAGAGGTCAGCAAACTTTTCCTGTAAATGGTAAATATTTTAGGCTTTTTGCAGGTCATATGGTCTCAGTGGCAACTATTCAATCTACCACTGTTGCAGGAACGCAGCCAGAGAAGACAGACTTGGGTAAACAGTAGGTGTGGCTGTGTCCAAGCTCAGCTCTATTTACAAAAACAGGCAGTGGCTGCATTTGGCCCCTAGGCCAGAGTTTGCTGACCTCTGATCTAATTCATGGCTGCCTGGGACCTAGGAAGTCCCAGTTATAATCAAAGAGCATAACACTGAGAAGGCGGGCAGGTCTTTCCGATCTGTGCATTTCACCCACAGCACGTCATTGTAACCTTGGCCGCAAACGTGAGCGCACAGACAGAGAATCCTCCTTGTCTCAGGTAACGGCCCAGACAGGCAGCCCCAGTGACGTCTGCAGGGAAATAGGGGCGATTTTGTTATCACCCTGCCAGTTCTCATGCACCCTTTATCGGAGACAATGAAAAAGGTTATTGTTTACACCATCACAAACAAGGAGAGGGCAGGTCCTGGTGTAAAACCCGGATCACTCCCTCATCAGCCTCCTCTGTAATTACTGACCCTTTCTTTCTCTGTCCTGGGCAGAGGATGAATAAAAAGTTCACGGTGTGTGATGTCACCAGGGCTCTGAAAACAGTCTCTCAATTGTTTAAATTCTGCCTTTGCGCCCGCTGTCACTGGACCGCTGGCCAGCTCTCCATCAGCTACTCACTCGCGCTCGCCCGGGCTTCGTCAGTGCCCCTCACCGACCTTCCTGGCGGAAGCAAGGCCCAGGTGGGAGCAGGGATCGGAGGTGGAAACTCATAAATGTGGAAGCTGATTCACAACTTTTAATGATCTGAAAACACAGATTTGCAAGTTCAACTTGCAAATCTGCATCTGAAAACTTGGCAAGTGCTCAGACTTCCTTAGATTCCCTTTTCTTACAGTTTCACCAAAGGCAGCATTTCTGGTTTATTCTCAGCAGGAAGCCTTGGATTTCACTGGTCTTGTAACTCGCTGCTCTGTCCCCTCGCGGGATCCATCCGTTGTGCGTTTCTTGTTTGCCTCTAGTAAGTTGCGCGGGACCGGGACTAGGGGGGAGATTGCGAAGCTCGCTCTGCCTGAACTTGGTTTCCCGGCAACTGTCAATGCTGCCCTCCTGGATTTGCCCCAAGAAAGCCCCCCTCCCGTCACCCCCGGTGCTGGCTCCACTGCCCTCGCCTGGCGTTGCTCTCCTGCGTCAAGGTGCGCGGGGGGTCCCTGAGGCCGGCGGGGGCCAGCTGTGCCCCAGAAGCCGGGCAGCCTGCGAGGAGGCTGCGTTCGGACCCCCTCCCCGGCCCCGCCCAAGCACCATTTGGTCCGATTGGCACCTTCAGCCACGACTCTCCTAAACTTCCACTAAACCCCATTTGGCAGCGATTCCCCAAACAGAGGCCCGGCGGAGATGCTGGGCGGCGGACCAAATGACCAGCGCTTCTGCGGCTGCTGGGCCGGTGCAGGGCAGAGGGTTCTGGTCCTGGAGAGGCGGCGGAGGGAAACACTGTCCTCACGACTCGTCCGGCTGGGACGGGGCACGGTGTATCTACCTGCACAAACCGTACTTCTACACCAGGCACCTGGGGCTTTGAGCGGAGAGGTCCCGAGGCCTCACTGGCCGGTAGGCGGCCGAGCCAGGATTGGAAGCAAAGTCTGTCCGAGCTCTTTTTGAGAGGACACAGGTAGTAATTAAAGTTTGGGGTGGAAACTTATGACACCCCCGTGCAGGGAAGCCGGCAGACTCCGCTTCTGTGTCCTCGGGCAGGATGGGGTTGGCGAGGGAAAATCGCCACCATTTGCTGACGCCGCAGAAGATGTGGACCCAGCCGTCCCATCGGTCCAGGGAGGGCGGCGAACGAAGCTCAGCTTGGATGATGGGAGATTACCCGAAGAGGATCCAGGTAGGATTTCTTTGTTACGGATGAAAATCTTGCCAATTGAAAGGGAGAAAATAAGGACTTCAGGGCACTTCAGTTTTAAATCCTTTAATAGTTTAAATCTCTCCTCTCTGGCTCTGGCTAATCGTTGATTATAATTCCTTTATAAAGCTTTTTCGAGATCAGAGACTGTGGTTGGCCAATCACAAGAAACTTGCTCAGGTTAGACCACCACGTGAACTAAAACACTGTAGTCGTGGCTCCAGCAGGGGACCCCAGAGTGGTGATGGCAACAGAGAGAGGGCGGCGTGGGGGTAAGGTGCGCGCAGACCCTGCAAAGCTCCATTTAGACGAGAGCAACGGAAGCGGTTTTACTTTCTGAAGCAGCAAACAGAGCAACCTGTGCTGTTATCTGTAGGGACTTTGTGGGATGGGGCTAGGCTGGAGCCCAGGTGGTCCCAATAGATCCACTTCTCTTGGTTCAACCTTCAGTGTGCTGGAAACACACAGGAAAATTGGGAAAGCTTGACTCTCATAATCAAGGTGACATGTCCTCTTTGTACCAATATAACCTCCTGGCAGTTTCAACGTTATACAGGTTACTTGGATTTTTAAAGGGGTTTTCAACCTGAATTTTCGATAGAAAGGGTTTCTGGTTTTGCTTCCTCCCTCCCTCCTTCCTTTCTAATTGTAGTTGATACGATGTTTCAGGTGTACAGCAGTGTTTTAGCTATATATATATATGTATAGAATCTTTTCCATTATAGGTTATTATAAGATATTGAATATACTTCCCTGTACTATATAGTAGGTCCTTGTTGTTTATCTTTTTATATGTTCTTTCTTTCCTCCTTCCCTCTCTCCGTCCCTCCCGCTCCCTCCCTGCTTCCTTCCTCCCTTCCTTCCTTCTTTCTCTCTCTCTCTTTCTTTCTATATTTTAACACTCATTTTCCCAATTGAAAACCCTTGACTAGCATTAGATCAGCATAACCTATGATGCCTATGTCAAAGTTAAACTCCCCAGAATCAGACTCTCACGATTAAATAGCCCTGGTATAAAAGACGTTGTTATATAAAACGAACCAAAAAAGTATCAGTTTTGTCAAATAGCTTTTAGCTCAAAGGTTTAAAGGTATTGGAAACACAGACAAACCTAGAGTTGGGTTAGGAAATCATCGTGGTGTTAGGAAAACGTTTTCTTTCCCGTCTCTTTGCTCTTCTCCCCGCCCCCTCCCCACTTCCATAGCTCGTATTTTCATGCCTCCAAATCTGTGGGGAAAGTGTCAGAGAGTAGGAAAGTTGGGAGGTGAGGGCTGGTGTGGGAAGGGCCGCTGTCAGGGGCGTGAGGTTCAGCCTTACTCAAGGACATGGTCACCCTCACTGCACCTAAAAGGACGGAGGGAGGGGGTGGGCACAGGAAGCCTGCCCCCAGCCTGAGGACGCCCAGGGCACCTGGTAACCAACCGCAGCTTTGCAAAGGCCAGTTGGGGTCAGAATGAGCGTAAAGGTCAGTATTAATGTGTTTGACATTCAGCCTCCACCTTTTCATCATCGTATTGGGAAAACGCAATGGGAATTCCTTGCTCTGGGATTGTGTGTGGGACACGAAGCAGGCTGTGTGTGTCTCACCTCTTAAGGTGTGTGGACCAACTTCAGTCACAGGGTCAGCCTGCCCTCGGGCACATTTGCTGAGAAATTGTGACATCCTCTGTGTTACAGGAGCGCAGGCTGTGGTCGATTCGTGAAATCATCACAGAGAAGGAAGAGACGGTTTTGTGACTTTTCTTCTTATTCCCAAATTTTAGGGACACAGTATTTGCCCTGAAGGCTTATGGATAAGCAACGTTGGTCTCATTGGGAATGTTAAACTCTAATATTCCCAATGGAATGGGAGAAGGGAAAAGTACCCTAAAATTAAAAAGCACAGTGGGAAGCCCGGAGACGAAGTGCTAGGCCACATTCTTAAATGCTGTGTGTTTAGAGTACCGCAGTTTTCAAAGCACATCAGGTTTCCAGACGAAATCGCTGTTTTCTCCCCACCGACCACTTAGATCAGAGACGGGATGGCACGCTCACACACGTACCTGACTCACCATTTCACAGCACGGGTTCACACGTAGTCATCAGGTGTCCTGACTGTGAAGACATGAGCCTTCCTGAATTAACTTAAAGGACAGACGTCAGAATGCCTTGTGCATGGACTTAATCTGAGCAGCTTGATCAAAACAGAAATTCCTCCATGTTAACCAAAGAGTCATGTACCACAACGTTCATTGCAGCACTATTTACGATGGCCAGGACATGGAAGCAACCTAAGTGTCCATCGACAGATGAATGGATAAAGAAGATGTGGCACATATATACAATGGAATATTACTCAGCCATAAAAAGAAACGAAATTGCATTGTTTGTAGTCAGGTGAATGGCCCTAGAGTCTGTCATACAGAGCGAAGTAAGTCAGAAAGAGAAAAACAAACACCATATGCTAACGCATATATATAGAATCTAAAAAAAAAAAAAAGTTCTGAAGAACCTAGGGGCAGGACAGGAATAAAGACACAGACGTAGAGAATGGACCTGAGGACACGGGGAGGGGGAAGGGTAAACTGGGACGAAGTGAGAGAGTGGCATGGACATATACACACTACCAAACGTAAAATAGATAGCTAGTGGGAAGCAGCTGCATAGCACAGGGAGATCACCTCGGTGCTTTGTGACCACCTAGAGGGGTGGCATAGGGAGGGTGGGAGGGAGACGCAAGAGGGAGGGGATATGGGGGTATATGTATATGTATAACTGATTCAGTTTGTTATAAAGCAGAAACTAACACACCATTGTAAAGCAATTATACTCCAATAAAGATGCTAAAAAATAACAAAGCAAAAAACCAGAGAGGCTGCCCCAACCAGCCAGTGGCAGAGCCCGGGAATCTGCATTTGATCAGGCCCTTTGGGTTGATTTCGACACTGATGCTCTAAGAAACGCACTTAGAGAAACACTGCTGGGAACTTCCATTAAAAACTGGTTTGCAGAGGTCTGCTGTTGGCTAAATTCAAGTTCAAAGCTTTAACAACAGTGCAGCAGTTGACGGGATGATGCAAATGTTGTATGAAGATATATGTGTAAACATATTTTAAACGGGTCTGAGTCGATAATGAAGCCTTTTTTTGCACATGGGTCTTGGTCAATGATGCCAATCGTGGCTTAGTTGAGCGGAACGTACAAACTCACTCAATCTAAGTGCTTCCTGTTTGGTGTTGCCGTAGTCCTTTCCTTCTTCGGGGTACATTCGCAGACAGAGGGATGTCCCAGCCTAGCTCGGCTTCCTCCTCGTCCCGCTCTCTGACTTGGTGCTGTGTTACTTGTCTGCTCGACCTGACGTGGACCCTTGCTTTGGCAAACGACATGTGGGGGACATGGGGGTACAGGGGCTTAGGTGATGAAATGTCAGCCTTGGTTTCTCTTCCAGGGTTATTGAGACGTTATTAACATATAACACTGTGTAAGTTTAAGGTGTACAACATAATAATTTGACAAATTGTGAAATGATTACTACCAGTTTAGTTAACCTACTGTGAACTCGCAGTTACAATTTTTTTCTTTCTTGTGATGAGAACTTTAAAGATCTGCTCTTTTAGCAGCTTTCAAATGTCTTTTTAAAAAAATTTATTTATTTATTCATTTATTTAATTTTTGGCTGCATTGGGTCTTTGCTGCTCCACGCGGGTTTTCTCTAGTTGCTGAGAGCGGGGGCTACTCTTTGTTGCGGTGCACGGGCTTCTCATTGCGGTGGCTTCTCTTGTTGCGGAGCATGGGCTCTAAGTGCGCGGGCTTTGGTAGTTGTGGCGCATGGGCTTCAGTAGTTGTGGCTCGTGGGCTTAGTTGCTCCGCGGCATGTGGGATCTTCCCGGACCAGGGCTCGAACCCGTGTCCTCTGCATTGGCAGGCGGATTCTTAACCACTGTGCCACCAGGGAAACCCAATGTTATCTTTTTAAAAAATCAAACTTCTCCAGTCTCAGCAGCTGTGGCTGAGAGATGCAGGAGATGGGAGATGCAGGAAAGAGTTTTTGGCAACCTCTTCTCTACTCAGTGGGGGGAGAAAAGAGAACGCTCCATCTCCCAGATTCTGGACAGGGATTGTTTGATGGTTACATACACACACGTACATGAATACACATTTACATGCATACATATCACACACACACACACACACACGCAGAGTGTCAGGTTCACTGCTAATTTCCAGGCTGTAATCCATGACGGTTGGCTTCTAGGAACGGAGCGTGCTGCTCTGGAAGAGCAAGTGCTCAGTGAGTTTCACGCCACGTTTTGTGTCTCTCGTAATTTTAAGTGGGGGACTTTTGCGTTTATAGGCTCGTATGGGGGGGGCAGAACATAGGGCCAGCACAACTCAGAAGGAAGGGTCGCATGGTTTTAATTCTGTGCTGATTCATCCCACGTTGGTATTTTCTAATAAACGCGCTTCCTCACAAAATTGCAAAGGACAGCGAGTGGAACGAATGACAGCATCTTCAGGACAAAGGCTGCGAGGAGAATGACCAATGTTAACTGCTTCTCAACCCTGGAAACATGAGTTGTGGTTTCCCTCCACCCGCCCCATTTTGATGGCACTGGTAGAGGTCAGATGATGGATTTGCAGTGGTCAAGCATTTTGCATTTCCCAGAGTGCTTTAATGTGAGAGGGCAGGGAAAGTGTTGTTGTTTCCACTTTTTCCCTGTAGGGAAACCGAGGCACAGAAGGTGCAGGGCACGTCTGGCCCCGTGACTGCTGAGTGACCCCTGAGGGTGACCTGCTGTCCCGACCGCTGCCGCCTGGGCGGCCCAGTGTGTCTCTGCTGCCTTTTAAAATCTACAGTCTCTGTTTGTTTTCTTTTGTTTTTTCCTTGGAACTCATTCTCAAAAAATAAAATCCAAGGCTGTTTTGTTTGTAAAAGTTTCCTCCTAAAATGGACTTCTTTGTATCACTTTACATCTACATATATCACTCATTATCAGACCTTTTGTATAAGGTTTTTGGCATGCCTCTTGGAAATTTGTATCTGGAAAACTGTCTTCTTTGAATAACGGATCTATTTTCTGTTATCAGATTAGGAGATTTACGTACTTCTTGTCTTCCAGAAAGCTTACAGCTAAATTTAATATTCAATCACGGCCTTTGTATTAACTGCCTAAATTAATTTCCTCTCTTTCCATGAGGTTTTTTTTTTTTTTTTTTTGCGGTACACGGGCCCCTCACTGCCGTGGCCTCTCCCGTTGCGGAGCACAGGCTCCGGACGCGCAGGCTCAGCGGCCACGGCCCACGGGCCCAGCTGCTCCACGGCACACGGGATCCTCCCAGACTGGGGCACAAACCCGTGTCCCCTGCATCGGCAGGCGGACTCCCAACCACTGCACCACCAGGGAAGCCCCCATGAGGTTTTAAATTGTGTATTTCAGCTTTATTTTACAGGTACCTTTTATGATGCACGAACACCTTTTGGAAATAGGGTGTATACATTTTGAATAAATATTTTTCGATCTGAGTTTAATTTACTACAAAACACATCAAATGCCTTAAATAAAGCTGTAATATTACTTTATGGAATTGGGTGAATCATATAATATACTTTTTTTAAAGTTACAAATACTGTAAGAGTAAAAACTTGTTGTGGAAGAAATTTATTGTATAAAATGACACTATAGGGGCTTCCCTGGTGGCGCAGTGGTTGAGAGTCCGCCTGCCGATGCAGGGGACACGGGTTCGTGCCCCGGTCCGGGAAGATCCCACATGCCGCGGAGCGGCTGCGCCCGTGAGCCGTGGCCGCTGAGCCTGCGCGTCCGGAGCCTGTGCTCCGCAACGGGAGAGGCCACAACAGTGAGAGGCCCGTGTACCGCAAAAAAAAAAAAAAAAAAATGACACTATAAACAATACCAGGCTTTATGACTACGGGGAATGAAATAAAACCAGTGTGGAAGGGAATTTGGGGAGTCAGATGGAGGAATGCTACCGTTTAATTTTAGTTTGAATTATCTCTAAGCAATTCATATGAAATACCTTGAGGGAAGATCGTTTCTACACTTTACAGAAAAAATAATCTGCACACAGGTTCCTGAGATTTGTCCTCACTCCAGGCTCTCAGCTTCAACAAGGCTACCTCACCCTCATCGTGTGGTCACCACTAGAACTAAAGAGCTCCGCCCCTTCCTCCCCGCCCCTCGGGAGGGAGAGATCTGCCCTGGAACACGTGTGTGGTCTCAGACGACTCAGATTCCACTCAGAGCCTTGTTTGGCTAATCTGTAAAATGGGACCATAACACCCACCTCAGTGGGCAGTGCTGGCCGTTTAACGTGAACGGAGTCTCATAACAAAATTTAGGACAAGAAATTTGCGCAGCGCCTGACACATGTTTCCTTGGAATTTGCATTCTACCTCGTGAAAAAGATAAAGGTTCCATTTTCTGTTTCATTAACTCCTGGGTGGAGCCCTGTACTCGATGTTTACAAAGCAGGTTTGCTGGAATATGTCGCACACACAGAGAGAAATGCGTAAGTGGTAAGTGTGCAGGCAGCCGCTGGGATTTTCACACACTCAACACAACCAAGTACTAGCACTGAGATTAAGAAACAACTTCCAGGTCCCCTCTGGTCCCCTCTCGGTCACTGCTGTGCCCTAGGAAGGGACCCACCCACCGTTCAGACTTCTGGTTTTGCCTATTTGGGGGTTTTCCACAAACGAGTATAGCACACTCTTTGGTGTGTGGCTTCTTTCACTCAACAGGACGTTTGCAAGATTCATGCCTGGTGTGTCTACCACACACCAGCCGTGGTTTGTTCATTCCTGTGACTGCATCTACCGCACGACACCAAATGTATGTGTCAGTTCTACCGATGATGGAAGTTTGGGCTTCCAGTTTGAGGACTTTATGAGTAAAGCGGCAGAGGGCCTTCTCGAACTGTCTTACGGTAAATGTATATGCATGTTTCCACGTGATGAATACTGAGGGGTGTAGCAGCTGATTTGAGGGTGTGCAGATTGGTAAGCCTTAGTAGGTCCTATCAGTTTTCCAAGGTGCCAAATTTATCCCCACTGGAGTGTGGGAGTGCCTCTTCATCCTCATGGCCACGTGTCATGCACCCTTTCTCATTTTGGTGTTCCCACTACATGGCTGTGTAGTGATAGCTCAAGATGCTTTTAGTTTGCATCTCCCAGGTGACAAATGAATCTGACGTTGTTAACATTGTTATTGTTTAAAGTAAGATGCCTGCATACCTAACACAGAAAGCAAGAGCTACTAGAAATATAAGCAGAACTTGATAAAGCACAAATATAAGGCATGGTCGTAAATATTCTTATTTTGTAATGCAGCGGATCTAGTAAACTTTAAATAATCAAAGATAAATGGGATCCTCACACATCCACAATCTCATGTAATAACACATGTGAAGTTTGTATCCTACAAATACATAATATATCGTTTTCCCTTAGGGTTTTTTTTGTCCTTTAAAATGTATTAAATTTATAAAATTCAATTTGGTACTTGATGATGAAGGACCTTTCAACTAGTTCACGAAAGTCGAGATTTTAGAGCCCTTGGTCTCTCATCAAAATCCAATAAAATTAGATGAACTGTGTAAAGACCCAATCAAAATGCTTGGGAATCAGGGAGCACACTCACACAGTACCGGTAGAGCAAAGAGGAAGTTGAGGGTGAAATTACAAGTCATCTAGTGTGCATTAAAACTAAAGGAACTTATCCCAAACCTATGGGGTCCAGGGAAAGTTGTCATTCAAGGAAATAGCCTTAAATACCTTCTTGGGCCTAGAAGGAATTTTTAAAATACAGGTTAGAATTCATTTTAAGATGCTGGAAGAAAAAAAAATAACCAAACAAACCCGAAGGATCTAGGAAAAGGAAACTGAGATAGGAGCTGGTAATAATGGAGTCAACACAAGGACTATTAAGTCTTTGGCTACGGAAATTCAGTATCAGGTTCAGAAATTGTTACCAACCCTGTGGAGTCAGGCCCAACGAGGGTCCTCCTGCCGGTGTCGTTGGAAACAATAGAACGAGACGGAGCTCGGTTCAAAAGCAAAGGAAAGTTTCCTTCTTTGATCGAAGAACCGGGAGCGGCCGCGTTCTAGAGCCCACGCTCTCCCGGCAGCCTGTGCGGGGGCTGCTTTATACAGGACGGGTGGGACTGTGGGCGGGGTTCTTGCGGGGCGGGCGCAGGCGCCGCCGAGCGGCTCAGGCTCCAGGCTCAGTGCCGGCGCCGCCTCTCTGCACACGGCCCACTGCGGCCGCCATCTTGAATTGTGTGTCGTGGGTGACGCGTCTGACCCCGGCCCGCTGGGGTCTGGGGTGCGAGGCGCCTGCGCACGGCCCTACAGGCAAGTGCCGCTGGACTAAGCACGAAAGGGGAGGTTGGACTTTATCACGTAGATTCCAACTTATTTTTCCTGAGGACCCCCGTGGGCTTTGATGGTGACGAAATGCCTGAATCTGACCCTGGACAAGATGAGCGGCCTGAAGACGAATGTGTCGCCTGTCTGGTTATTTTGTTTCCTTTGCTATAAAATAGCAATAGCTGGAGCAGAAATAATAATACCCAAGACAGTGTAAGTGGTCATAGTAAGGTCTAAACATGCAGTATTGTTGTGTCATGATTTCCTGTCTACGTCTGCCAAGATGCTCACTTTGGAACACTGCAGACACAAAAGTCCACGCACATTTAAAGGGACCGTGGGAGCTCTGTTTATCACGGAGGCCTCTGCACCGCGTGTGTGGATATTCTGCAGAAAGTTCCGAAACCACCTTTACCGCGGAGCCACGTAGATGGACGCCTGCAGGGGCCATACAAGCCAACAAGAGGTGAGTCTGATTATTTTTGTTTGCAGACACATTCAGACTCTTTCTGAACTCTCTGTAGAAGTCAGAGGGTGGATGTTAACCACAAATTTATGAGAAATTCTCATAAGGTTCCTTGTCTATAGTAGATATTAGAAAACAGATATAAAGTTGATCTCAGATAGTAACAGGACATGACAATCTTCGGTGTGTTCTGGTTCCTTGAAATCTGATAATGCTGACTGACTGGTCAGGTTCCCAGAGCCCAGTTTCCCTGCTGGACCAGTTCTCCTGAGAAACCAGCCTCCCTGTTAAAAGACGAGACCAGTGAAACAGAACAAACGCAGTCAGCACAGTTAAGGTGCCTTATGTTTATAGGACAAGAGGCCGGCTCCGACCATGTACCGTCAGGCAGGGGCCACTCTTCCTGAGTCAGGCAGCATCTGGGGAAGGAGGGGGGCAGCCTGGGACACGGGGCAGCGGGCTGGGTCTCAGCCATGGGCAAGAACTCACCGCGGCGAAGTCGTTTTCTGTGCTGTGTCTCAGGCAGGGCTTTAAATGCAGGGATGGTACTGTACTTTCCTGATGTTGCGTGAAACCTGTCCTCATCCAGCTCCAAATTCAGGATTCCGTGTCATGTTGACAGTTGGTGTCTCTAGGTTGCAGGGCTGCGCCCGCCCTGCAAGCCCTGTGGGCAGGAGCTGCGCGCCGCCCGCGTTTGGTGGTGCTGGTTTGCACAACATAGACTCGACGTCTAGAGGGAAGCCTCCTGCACTGGTGCCTCTGTGACGTCCCAGGAGGCTTCCCCACTTCTCAGAAACGTGCTACTTGTTAACTTCTGAACTAAACCATCTAAGTTGTGTGCTTGAGGGTTTTTTTTCCCATCACGTTCTTCCAGGTGAGTGTATTGTAAGCTAAAATGAGTTCTAGACCCAGATCTGCCAGGGACTGGTTGGGTTGCCATAAGAAAGCCTTTTCGAGGGACTTCTCTTGTGGTGCGGTGGTTAAGAATCCACCTGCCAGTGCAGGGGACACACGTTCGATCCCTGGTCCAGGAAGATCCCACGTGCCGTGGAGCAACGAAGCCCGTGCGCCACAACTACTGAGCCTGTGCTCTAGAGCCTGTGAGCCACAACTACTGAGCCCGCATGCCACAACTACGGAAACCCGCGCGCCTAGAGCCCGTGCTCCACAACAAGAGAAGCCACCGCAGTGAGAAGCCTGCACACCGCAACGAAGACCCAATGCAGCCAAAAAGAAAAAAAAAAAAAAAAGAAAGCCTTTTCTCTTCTCTGGATTTCCTTGACATATGTGAATGGGAGAGTCTGTGACCTGTACGGGACGCTTTGGCACTAACCCCCATAGCTTCTCCCTTTCTGTTCTCCCAACACAGCTTGTGCCTTGTTGCAGGGTCCCTGTGACCTGCCATGAGGACGTGACCGGCAGATGCAATTTCCAGTCCGGTGGATAGGCTGTGTCTGCAGTCATCAAGATTGTCTGTCTTTGTCTGGACATTTTGGGTGGATGACCTTATCCTAGAGGAGACGACACTTCCTCAGACGCTGGATATGTTCTGTCCTCGCTATTCCTGCCCAGTGGCCCCCCACTGACCCCTGTCACGGTCCCCTCCCCCCATGCACTCCGGGTGCAGCCTGTCCTGTGCCATCAGACACCCCTCATGGGTGGCCTCTGGGCTGCCTGGCTGGCCCCCTTCCAGCCGTACCTGCTGACTCCCCTGTGCAGGCTCTGACCACGCTCACCAGGACCAATTGACAGGGTCTTGCCCCAGGTTCACGCCCCTCGCCTCCCGCTGGGGGCTCCTGGAGGATGCCTGGGCGTGGGACTTGGGAGTCCTGGGATGCACACATGCACAAGCCAGTGCGTGGGGGAGGTTAGTCTCTGGGGGGTGGTCGGTCGAAGGAAGCCTCGAATAATGGTGTGCCCGCTGGTCACGAGAGAATGGTCCCTGTAGGGGCTGGTTCAGGGACAAGGGGAGGAGAGAAGAGGTTCCATAGAGGGGGAGAGCCTCCGAGCTGAATCTTGAGAGAAGCGGGTGGCTTCAGGGGCAGGCGCTGAGAGGAGGGTCGGGACTGGATGCAGAGGGCGCAGCGCCGTCAGAATCACGGGGAGGGGCCTGCTGGTGGTTGGTTCCCCAGGACCAGAGGAGGGCGGGGAGGGCGCTGGGGGTGTGCAGACAGCAGGACCCCGGGGATGCGTGTCTCTGAGGCCTGGCTTCTCTGTCGTGTTCTCTTCCCCCAGTGTCTCCTCTGCCACATGCAGATGGAAATCTGCCTCGTCGTTGAGGGGCCCCAATGGCTGTAGGCAGAGCTCAGCCGTGTCTCCCCGCTCCATCCTTGCTGGGCCTCAGGGCCCCTCGGGTCTCTGCTCTCCGTACAGCTCCCAGTGGAAGGACGGGAGGACCAAGACCGATTCCAAAGGCTCTCTCGGGCTCAGCGGCACAGTTTGATCCTAACATTTTTGTTCCTTGGTTGTCATTAAGAAATGATCTTACATTTAAATTCAGAATGGACCTTCACCTAAGTCAGGGTGCTTCCTATTGATACAGACTCTGTGTGTGTGTGTGTGTGTGTGTGTGTGTGTGTGTGTGTGTACTTTTAATCCGTTATGTGAGGCACAAGTGTTCCCGGCGTGTTGCTAGGACTCGCCAGCACATCTCTGCCCGACTCCCCCATTTCCAGCTGAGAACTGGTCTCCGTGGACACCAGCCAGACGACAAGGGGAGACGGATGGTGTAAAAGGTCTTACTTTAGGGGACTCTTTGGACACAGTAGGATGTGACTAATTTCTCTATGAAAGACACATTTGATAAGAAGAACATATATATTCAGCGTCTTGGCCTTGGACATCCACCCCCCCGCCCCGCCCCTACCCTTTGCACGGTGGGAGGCCTGCGCCCAGAGCCTGCCTGCGGCTTCCCCTCCTCCCCCAGCTGGGTTCCTTGTTTGACTCTCAGTCCTGCCCAGCTTTTTATTTATAAGAATGTGTCTCCTGTTTAACATGGAAAATCGTTCCACCGAGCTTCCTGTAGGGATATTTGGGGACTAAAGACCTTGGCTTCTAATTTTTCCCCTCTACTTGACGTAACAGCTCTGAGGCCTGATTCTTTTGAATTTTCTGCTTCCCCTGCTGCTCTTTAGGCTAAAAAACAGCAAGTGTCCTTTAGCATCTTGTTTTCAGTTTAGGAGACCTGCCTGTACCTGCAGCACAAATTCCTTTAGCTCCGTGATATTTTCCTTTTGGATCTAAAACATCAAGTGTTTGAGGAGCGAGAGCATTCTGTCGGCTTTTGCGTTTTATGGTCACGAAAGGCAGAAAGGGTTTTGTGTGAGGTATGTTTGCAGAGAGTTTCAGAGCTGGGGCACTGCCTGAGACGTTTTCTCCAAGACTATCTTGACCTCTTTTTCTTTTAGACTGGAATATGAGTTTCAGTTTTTTTTTTTTCCTTTTCATAAAGCAGTGCCATGATCGATAAAAGATGAGTGATAGAATTTGGAAAAATCACTGCATTTAGATGCAAATACCTAGTGAGCCCTGAGCCACTGAAACTGCCTCTGGGCGCTCAGGGTTCACAGGTGATTTGCCTGGAGCGCCTGTGTATTCATGTTCAGGTGGAAATGATCTGTGGGGCAGAGGCGCTAACACCACCTACTGGAGCCATGAGATTGGGTGGTTCTAACCCTGGACCTCAGCTTTCTCACCGGGAAATGAGGCGGGTCAGCCAGCTTGCCGTCTGACCATCCTTCTGGACCTGCTTGCTGTGTGGTGGCAGGTGCAGGACGGTACTTCTCTCCCCAGCCACGAGGTGTCCGAGGAGCACACACCTGCGGGGCTGTCTCCCCTGCGGCTTTGTCCTCCCTGGGAGCTCGGGAGCCCCTCACATGTGAGGAGGGCGATGCTTTGGTCTCACATTTGTCATATTTGGGGGCCGGTGACTCAGCCACCCAGACTCAGACAAGAATTTTAAGAGACACCAAAACAATCCTTTTGTTTTCTTTTTCTTTTTTTTTTAAATTTTATTTTATTATTTTTTTGGCTGCGTCGGATCTTCGTTGCGTGCGGGCTTTCCCTAGTTGCGGGGAGCGCGGGTTACTCTTCGCTGCGGTGCGTGGGCTTCTCATTGCGACGGCTTCAGTAGTTGTGGCGCACGGGCTTAGTTGCTCTGTGGCATGTGGGACCTTTCCGGACCAGGGCTCGAACCCGTGTCCCCTGCATTGGCAGGCGGATTCTTAACCACTGCACCACCAGGGAAATCCCTCCCTTCATTTTCTTGATGGCTGTTTGAAACCTGGCTGGGAACCAGACCCTTTCAGGAATGGATTATCGTGTGGGCCACGAAATTGGAATTTACAAGGGTTTTTCAAACACGGACACGTCGACCAAGGAAGAGTTATCGTGGATTATTTATACAATTTAGGTGTAGACACCTTTAGAAATAAAATGGCAGGCGGCAGGCTCAGGCTCCCCTCTGTGTCCAGGGTCTGCGGGGGCTCTTGCAGAGCTTTGCCTGTGCTGGGTCACCCCGAGTAATGCGTGCCCTGCGCTCGGGGCAGCGTGCAGAGGGGAGGGTGTAAAGCGCCCACAAAGAGCCGTCGCTTCAAGGACATGCCAGCTCCTTCCTATGCTTCTTCCCACAGGGGAGGGCCCAGTTCCCATCACACCCACAGCAGCCCGGGGTGGTGGGCCACTGGTTCACTTAGCCGGGAGAGAAGGGAAAACCCTCCGGGGGGGAGTTCATGAGGCCTGCGCATCCATTTGCAATAAGCATGGACAGACAAATGTCAGGTTTAGCAAAATAAGCTCTACCCCAGTGAGTCTTGAAGGAGGAGGGTTCCTGGGAATAACCACCAAGCTACGTGTGGAGGTGTCGATGATGAGCCTTTAGAAATGTCAGCACCAGCGAGAACCTTCCAGTTAGGGTGGGAAGTTGTATGATGGTACAAGGATCGTAACCCTGACATTCATGCAAGAATAGCACTAACTCCTTGTGATACTATGCCCTTTGCCATTTAAAAAAGTAGATTTCAGCTAGCTACCTTTCAGAAGGTGTTATTATGACTATGCTTTTACATTTATAATTCAAATTTTTTATGAACAACAGAATGCCAGTTGCTATAATTCAAAATTTATGTGCCAAGAAAACAGATGCTGTGCCCTGTCTTATTTTACATAGTCTTTGCGGTTTGGATCAGCAAACCTATGGTCTCTATCAGTCCGGAGGGTGATGTCCCACTTAGGGTAAAGGGGCCTCAGCCTCTGGTCCACATGTGGATAGTATGAAGCATATGTGTTTGTGGTAATACTGTCCTTTCGTGTGACACTCAGTTTCTGTGTTGCTCTTAAACTGTCCCCGGTCTCCCCTGCTCCTTCAGGGTACATACGTTGCTCTGTATCCATCCTTTCGTCCTTGGTACTCGGAGGCCTGGGTTCACATGCTGCCCCTGTCCTTTTCTAACTGCGTTGTTTTGGGCACTTTCCGTACCTTCCGTATGACTCAGCACATTGAGGGTAGAAAGGTTCTGACCCCGCTGGGTTGTTGGGAGGAGTTAATAATGAGTTGGTGCCGCACCTCACACATCCCCAGCTACCGGCCTCGTCCATCTAAAGCAGGTATCGCATGGTGTGGCCTGGTGCCACGTACCAGGCACTGTGCCGGGCCGTGGCATTCAGTGCTGGTGAGAAGAGCCCTCGAGACCAAGGGCCCCAACACCGGTCCTCGGGTGCTACTGGCCCTACTAGCCAAGTGACTCTGGACAAGTCACCCGACCTCCTTGGGCCTCAGTTTTCTGTTTTGTCAAATGGTAAAGATGGAGTCAGTAATCTCAAAATTATGTTCCAGCTCTAAGTACTCTTGGAAGTCCTAATCCCCAGTCAGGCGGCCTCATGGAGATTCATGGCAGGGGGCTGAGGATTTCTGTCTTCCCCTGGCCATGACTCAGAATAGAGCAATTGCGATATGTTAGGTAAATGACCTTGGCAGTGTCAAATCTTATTACGGAAAGTGTCTTTTGAGTGTTTGGGTTGGAAGAGTTATGAGGATATCACATATTAAGATTAGTGGTTTGAGAATTCAGGGAGTATATTAACAACAGGTTTTACTGCTGTAGGGAACCAGCACATTTCTCTGTGAAAAGCCCTGTAAGACGTTTTCGCTGGTCTTCATAATGGGAAGTGGGGTAGAAGCAGGTCCCAGGCATTTCATGGATGTTGAAACAGTTGAATGGAGGAAATTAGTCACTTTTTACCAGATGAATAAATAGATAAAGTTAAGACTAGAACTGCTGGAAGAATAGAAGTGCCCAGGGTCTGTTGTTTGCCCACATGTGAAAGTACTTTACGATCCGTTTAGAGATGCTTTGGAAGTTCCAGAAAGGGGCAGGCTGGCAAAGCTTACGCACCTGGCTCAGCAAGTTCCTCTGCCTTGAAAGTAGTAAAAGAATAAACTTAACCTCAGATTCGTCGTGCCTTTTCCATATAAAATACACGATTAATTAAGTCCTCCTCCTACACTCTCCCATGGCACCCTGTTCTTCTGTCCTGCATGTCAGCTCCGTGGAGGTGGCAGTGTTATCTGATCGTTCACTGTCGTCCCCTTGGAGCTAGCAGTGTCCAGCACCCAGGTGGAGAATTCCTATACACGTGTGTATTCACCTTGAGTGAATGGAAAGACGGCTTCTTTTAGCGACTCGTTTTCTGAGCTGTGCGTACTCAGCCTGGAGGACCGTTACCTACGTCTGTGTGTTTGGGTGGCTTTGTTTCGGAAGAGGAGTGAGGCTAAGAATAAGCAAGTTGCTCTGTGTGTCTGGCTGGACAAGTGAACTGATGAAGCCATGGGTCTGGTTTTGCTCCTCAGATTGTTGGGGGTGCAAGGGGAGCGGCCTTCCTTACCTGCTGCGGCTCCCGGGAGCCTTGAGTTGGACATCGGGGGAGGGGATGGAGCTCTGACCCAACCTGGCCCACGCCTCAGCTTTGGCACCTTGCTACCCCCCTGCTCTGGTTGGTCCTCTCAAGGAGGTCCTGAGTCTTCCCTCTCTGTCTGCCAAGGGGTCACCTCTGGGGAGGGGCTTCCTGATGCCCCCCCCCGACGGAGAGGGCCTCTGGGAAGCCCTGTTCCCGGGTCCTGGGACCACGTCGAGTCAGACCAAGTGGCTGTGGATCTAACACCGAAGGCATTGAAGCTTTGGGTCCAGGGCAGGGAAGCTGATTTCCCTGTTGGGACGTAAAGTATTTCTTTGTTCTCCTGGCTCTTCCTCCACCTCTGCCCTTCCCCCTCCAGCTGCATCCGACCACCACGTTACTAGAGACCCCGAGTCCTGGAGGCTGGCGGTCGTGGCCTTTCGGATCTCCACACCAGCTGTGTCACTGTCACTGCTTTCTTTCCTCCTCTCTGAGTGCTGTGACCCCAAACCAAGCTGCAGTGAGTGGCAGAGGAGCTTCCCGGCCGGCCCTGCCCGCGGGGTCCCGGGGCCCAGTGAGAGGCAGTCAGGCTGAGGTCTCCTCCCCACATCTCCTCCCATTTTCCTTGATCTCAGTGCGTTATTGTACCTTTATCCCACGGACACTGTGACAATGGACTGCAGAGCTCAGAAAGGAATGTTCGAGGTCAAATTCACACTTGGCGAGCTGCCATCTGCGCAGCGCCGTGGGTCCCCACGCGCCCAGGGCAATCCAAGAGGAAGCCCCATTTCACCACGCGGATGTCCTGGGCATCTGAGGCCACACGGGGCGGGGGGAGTCACATCTTTACATTTGTTTCTCTTTTCATGTTTATCATGCTACGTAAAGTTTTGCTGACCGTGAAGGGAAACCCAAAAAGTGGACTTTGTTTTTGTTTTAATTTTAGAATTTTATTTATTTTTTTATACAGCAGGTTCTTATCCGTTATCCATTTTATACATATTAGTGTATATATGTCAATCCCAGTCTCCCAGTTCATCCCACCACCACCACCCCCTGCCACTCAGAAAGTGGACTTCGGATGGCATGTCTTCATCACAAGGGGAACAAATATAGGCTCCCAGGGCAGGAAGCTGTCTGCATCCCATGACGTGACACCATGGGCCGCGCATCAGATTCAGATAACGGCAGCAGCGCGGGCTCTCTCTCTTCCTGGCAGCGTTTGAACCGTTTACACTGTATGGGCTCATTCACACCTCACCACCGTGTTAAGAGAAGGTGATTCTAATACCTCCATTCCAAAACCGAGGAAATCGAGGCAAAACAGAGGGCTTTAGACTCCCTACCCAGGGTGCTACGGCTGTACACGGGATGAAAGCATTTCTCAAGCTTAAGACTCATCTTTAGGTTATACGAACTACATGTTATTTAAAGTAATGACGACCCTATTAGAGATTCTAGCAAAGGAAATTATCAATAACTTTCTTGGTTTGAAGCCCAAGGCTTGGAAAATGCCATCTAATTATGACATTCAATGAATGTATTAATTATGTTTGCTTGATAAAACCATGCCAGGTCAGTGAAGAATAGCTGATTATTTGGGGAATTGTCGAATTGTTCTTTCTTACAACTTAGGTAAGGATGCTACAGGTCCATTGTTTAACATATGAAGTAGCAAAACTTGTTTTCAAACAGTTTCTGGACTGTCTTGGACCCCACGCACATCACCTGGGAAGAGCCTGCCTCTGAAGAGCGGGGTGTTGTTTTTTCCAACAGCGATGTCGCTGCAGCTCACACAGCCCCGCGAGCTCCACGGGACAAGGGCCCAGTCACTGCTGTGGCCACACCACCAGCCCAGCACTGGAACACGGTGGGCATCAAGAAAAGTGTCTTCGATCTACAGGAATCAATCTCACACTCACACAGCAGCCCCACCCTGCATTGTCTGCTCAGTTGCTGGTCTTATTTATCTCGCTGGAACCCTAATAGCTTTGGGGCACTTCAAAGGTGTAATTCATCTTCAGAAGATGAAGGCTTGGCGCCGTTAAGTTACTTAAGCTAACGCTTCACTTTTGAGGACAATTCCCAAAAGAAGAAGAAAGGAAACATTTCTGAGAGTCTGTCATGTACCAAGCACAGGTACATTCATTTCCATTATCTTACTTAATCCTCACATCAGTTCTGTAACATAACCATGAGTCTGTCCATTGTATAACCGAGGAAGCTGCGGTTCAGAGAGGTTAAGTAACTCACCCAAAGTCACACAGCTAGCTAGTGTGTTTTAGAACTAAGATTTAACTTAGGTGCCTTGGACTCAAAACCTACTTTGCACCGCTGGTGCCGTCTGGGAGAGGAGGCCCAGAGCTGGAGAGAGACGTAACCTCCCGACAGGAGTATTCTGAAGGAGAGCGTAGGCATTCACAGGAGTAAACGCTAACAGGTCTGGTTACATGTGAGCGTGCTTTGCTGTGACCTTGGGCACGTTACTGTCTTTTAATGCTGACGCTATTCCATGAAGAGCTGTGGGAACTTCGAGCCCCACGCCCACCTCTCGTGGTCGCCAAGCTCTATTTACTGAGCACAACTAGAATGGCTGTGGGTCTGGGTGAGGGGACGGGGAGACTTTGGGGCACAGGACTGTGTGGAATTGACCTTCTGACGTGCTGACCTCCCCGCGGTGGGGGTAGGGCAGGCGCTGTGAGTGAGGAGGGCTCCGCCCGCCCAGAGGCCCGTGACCCTTGGTCAGGTCACCTCGCCTTCCTGGAGGCTGTCTTTCTTACCTGCGACATAGAGGGCATTGGATCAGGTGACCGAAGGGCTTCCATCCAGCTCTGGTTTCCATGTTCTTACAGTGCTAGGACCCAACCCGCGTGAGGATTAAGTACGGGAAGAATCGGAGCTTCTGACTCTGACCCTGGCCTCTGCGGGCGCTAGGCCTCCCAGTTGGCTGGACGGCGACGCCTGCGGGCGGGAGCTGGGGCCCAGCAAGGACGGGGCACACTTCTCGCTACTGCCTGGAGCCCCGGGTGGCGGCCTTGACCCCGAAGGCCTTTCTTTGCAGCCAGTGTAACCAACACAGACGCACATCAGTAAGGCTGGTGTGAGTCTTCCCGGGGACCCGGACTCCCCTGGGCCCGCAGAGGGTGGGCGTCCTGGCGCTGAGAGCCCATCAGGGCCGAGGCTGCCCATCCCACAGGCCGTAGTCCCCTCCCCAGAAGGCATCCGTTTCCCATACTTCACGAGTCTGGGAGGCCAAAGGTCCCACTGTCTCCTGCCAGCTCACCCGGAAGGAGAGCAGCACGGAGCTGGCCCCTGGGAGCCGGGCCACACACGTCCTCCTGGTGCCTTGGGCCGCGGGCCCGTGGTGTGCGGTCAGATCATGGCACGCCTGCGTGCAGAGCACCCCTGGCCTGGGGTCACGCACAGAACCAAGGTTGCAGACCGGCCGGGGCCTCAGGGGCCTGCCTGCTCTGACCCTTCCCTCCCCGCCTTCCCCGCACCCCACGCGGCTGCACCGTCTCCCGCGCTCTCTGCCCAGCTGTCTGCTCAACAGGCCCACGTCTGCCCCACGAGCAGGCAGGCGCCGCGTGGTGAGGCCCTTGGGCGGGTCACGTCTGCATCCTCGATGCCGAGCTGCCATCTGGCACAGAGGATGACCCACGGGATGAGCCCATGAATCACTGTCATTCTGGACCCGTGCCCAAGATATAAGCCCTCTGGCCAGCCCCCATCCTCTGGTCTTGACCCCTAGCTGGCCTGGGCTTCCTCTCCCCTGGCCCAGGGGCCCCGGCGTCTCCCTCCCAAGCACTTTGTCCTACCCTCTGGACCGTGGCTGCAGGAAGACAAGGTCCCCTACATCATCCCTAAGTGCTCCCTGACCTCGTCGCCTGGGCTGAACCCTGGCTGTCACCCAAGAACACGCTGCCCCAAGGCCCCTCCTTCCCCACATCCTCTGAACCCCAGGGTCAGGAAGAGGGGTCAGCATCCCCTGCTTCAGTTTCATCTTTTGTAAAACAGATGGAAGCAGAAACCCGCTGCCTGCGGCCCGTCGTAGGGTCATGAAGCCGCGCCATTTGTGGCGTTCCCGTCACCCCCTCCCGCACTCAGGGCCCCAGGGTCACTCTGGGAAGCTTCCTGCAGTGACTTCCCAACTGCCCGGTGTCCCAGGTGGCTCTGCTGCGGCTCCGAGGGCCTCCCGTGGCCACACCTGGAGCCGCTCCACCTGAGAGTCTTCAGTCCTCCATCACGACCTCCCACCCCCCCGGCCCTTCCTCTCCGATTCGCTCTTGCACCTGCCCGTCAGCTGCAGCAGACCCAGCTCCAGACTCCTTTCCCCTGTGAGTCGACCATCCTGTTCCAGAAAACCGAGTAAGTTCTAAGGTCACAGCACACCAGCATAAAAGGAACGAAAATCTGCTGAAAATGGCTTGTGACTCACAGCTCCATCAAGCTCACATCTTATGATTTAGTGACTCGATGACATTTGGATGTAAAGCATTACAAGTAGGGCTTCCCTGGTGGTGCAGTGGTTAAGAATCCTCCTGCCCATGCAGGGGACGCGGGTTCAAGCCCTGGTCCGGGAAGATCCCACATGCCTCGGAGCAACCAAGCCCGTGCGCCACAACTACTGAGCCTGCGCTCTAGAGCCCACGAGCCACAACTACTGAGCCCGCGTGCCACAACTACTGAACCTGTGCTCTAGAGCCTGCGAGGCACAACTAGAGAAAGCCCGCGTGCAGCAACGAAGAACCAGCAACAGCCAAAAATAAATAAATAAATTTATCAAAAAAAAAAAAAAAAGCATTACAAGTAAATCAAAGGGAAAGGAGAAACTCACAGCAGAGAAACCTGTAAGAGAGCACCTGAACCAGGTGAAGAAGGCTGATGTCACCACTGATGTCATGAGGATGCATGTACCCCTGATGTAATAATTCCCTAAACCTAAACCCGGTTTAATTACGAGAAAAATATCAAACTCAAATTGGGGGAAATTGTATAAAGTATTTCAGTTCTTTTTAAAACTGTCCTGAAAAACAAGAAAAGCCTGAGACACTGTCCCAAGCCAGAGGAGATTAAGGAGCCCCATGGTGACAGCCCCATGCAGTGTGGCTTCCGGACAGGAGCCTGGAACAAAGGGAAGGGCGGTCACTGGCTGTGTCTAAATCCACGCCAGGGCTCAGGTCATAGCTGGGCACCCATCTTGGTTATGCAGTCGTGACAAGCGCCCTCGACAGTGAGGTGACAAGTAAAGTGTTAATAAGGGGGGAAACTGGGTAAGGGACGTACAAGAGCTCTCTGCGCTATCTTTGCCACTTTTACCAAAATAAAGAGTTTATTTACAAAAATGAAGTTTGAGTTTACCTAAGACCCCTTTCTGGTGGTCCCAGCATCTCTCTGCGCCGAGTCAGTTATGCCAGGGCAGAGCGATCTCCAGGCTCCCGCGCTGGGCCCCCCTGCATATTCGTCACCCCAAACACCGTGCTGACGGCAGGACAGAACCTGCCGAAGGAACTGAAACCATACTCTGGTTGGAAGTTCCGAGAGGCCAGAAAGACTGGAGAATCCATCCATCCATCCATCCATCTGTCCAGTACTGACCAGCACTCCAGACCAGGCACTGTGTGAAATGCTGGTGAGAAAGTGGTGGGTGAAACAGATGTTGTCCGTCCCATCTTGAAGGTCACAGTCAGCAGAGAAGACAGACAAGTACGGGAAGACACTGGGTGACTTGGCACTGGAGCACCGTGGGGCACAAAGAAGGAAAACCAACCCAGCTTTCAGCCAAGAGTACTCATAGAGTATCCTAATCTGGGTTCTCACAGTCCTACCTCAGCACTACTGACACCTGCATTGCATTATAGAACTTCATCACATTTATATAACTTTAACTGATGGACAAAGCTAATAAATCATTTAGTAGTAAAACTCTAGGATGCCGTACCTGTCAGCAGGTTGTCCGATAATGCACGTGGAACAGAAAGCACTTTGACAGCTGCGCAGGAAAGAACTTTTTAGGAGGCGGTCAGGCACCAAGGCTGCCGTGTAGTTGGAGGTCATGTTTAAGACCCGCCGGGTGCCGAGCTCCAGAGCGGGGAAGCGGGTAGGAGGTAGGGCGGGCACTGGACGACGGCCAGCCTGCCTGGGTTCCATTGCCGCGCAGATCTGTGCCGCAGCAGGTTCAAGAAAGAGAGACTGGCCCTCTGGAAATAACGTCCCCATAACTCTGAATCCAAGTCTGGCCTTGGAGCAAGTCTCACCTCAGTCAAGCACTGAGAACTCACCTGACCATTCAGAGCAGAATCGGGATAATGAAAGCGGAACATCCTCCCAGCACGGTCCCTGAGCCACACCTGGCTGAAAATACCGATTCCTTAGCGATGAGACTGTAAGATTAACGCTAGAAATGCATGGTATTGTGTTGGGGGTTTGTATATATTTATGATGAGGCCAACAGTTTGGTAAACCAGGCGTAATTCTTTTCATAACGTTGTACGTTCTATTTTTCTCATTTAAACAGTGATAATGATTCTAAGTTCTAAAGCATGGTCTCTGGAGTCAAATTATTGGGGTTCGAACCTCAGCTCTGCCACACAGTACCTAGGTGATCTTAGACCACTTCAGCAGTCTGGCCTAAATTTTGTCACTGGTAGCTTTGAGTTTATTGTGGTCTCCGTAGGGTTGTTATGAGGGTTAAATGAGAGAGTGCTCATGAAGTGTTTTGTACAATGAGAAGAACAGAGCACGTGTGAAGTAAATGTAACCTATTACTGTTATTTTTTATTATGTATTATTAAGGTAGGTACCTGTAATGTACCTTTAGGTTACAAATGGACCCAGATAATGGTTAGATGAGTTAGTCAATTTATGATCAGAAGGGACTGGACCAGGCGGGTAAGGAAATCCTTCTGCCCACCCCTTCCCCGCCCCACCAGAGGTCAGTGACTTCAGTAAGATTTGTTTTATCCAAGTATGTCACACGTGAATATGTCACATACTTTGTTTCATTTGATCCTCATCAAAACGCTTGGAAACAAGCGTTCTTTCCCCAACTTTGCTGATGAGAAAACCGAGATTCAGAGTTTAAATGATTTGCCCAGGGCTTCCCTGGTGGCACAGTGGTTGAGAATCCGCCTGCCAGTGCAGGTGACATGGGTTCGAGCCCTGGTCTGGGAAGATGCCACATGCCGCAGAGCAACTAGGCCCGTGAGCCACAACTACTGAGCCTGCGCGTCTGGAGCCTGTGCTCCGCAACAAGAGAGGCCGCGACAGTGAGAGGCCCGCGCACTGCGAAGAGGGGCCCCCACTTGCCGCAACTGGAGAAAGCCCTCGCACAGAAATGAAGACCCAACACAGCCAAAAATAAATATAAATAAATAAAGAAGCTTTCGTTTAAATGATTTGCCCAAAGTCCTACAGCCAGGAGGTTGGAATCTCAGGGCTTGAACGTTTGTTTCCGGTGTCAAGCCCTGATGAGCCAGCTGCCATTTGGGGCCTCTGGGGCAAAACTGCCTTTAAACTGCCCCTGAAAGCGGAGACACTTCTCAGAGGCAGTAGTGCCGCATGTGTGGAGGTGGCAGCAGCTGTCCGGCTGTGCTCACAAAAGTCCTTTCATCACTGGCTTGGGCCCTCTCTTTCCTTGGGCCAGAAGCCCTCAGGCTCCCTCTCCAGCTCTGTTCCCCTCGTCGATCTTTCAGACGGAACTCTGCTGCAAGCGCAGCACAGCTTAGAACCAGTGAGCAGACCCAGGGCGACCTCCGCTCCACGATGAGTTAGCAGCGCCAACCGGCTGTCAACCTTCCAGCTCCAGCAAGCACGGACCTCTGCAGCATGAAGTTCAGAAAGTCAGCCTGGGAGAGGACAGACCAATCCAAGAAGAAGCCGGGGGATGCCATTTGCAAGGTCCTAGCGCAAACTGCCTCTGCTAACCTCTGCTAGCACCCAGGGCTTTTACCCCGCGCCGTCCTGAAGACGAGAGTTCAGGGCCGAATTGGAAGCAGATGACATTGGTTCTACTTCCTTCTATCCCCGAACTGAGTTGTCCCCAGCCCAGGCACTGCTGCCCTTCCTGGACCAAACCTCTAAGTCTTTACTGCTTTCTCATCCGTGGTCAGAATTTAACTCAGTTGTGACTTTCATGAGTAAAGACCGTAATCCAGGCAGCAAGCACCTGGAAGTCCTGCCAGTCCTAGATCCCCGACTCTTGCTTCATGGTTATTCTTGAGCTATAAATACTGTCTGTGAATGGAAGGATTATGATTAGGTTGAATAAGGATCTATTCATTAAACTTCAGAGCATCGAAACTAGGTGGCTCAATAAAAAGATGTAAAAGACATGCCCAGCGTTAAGCCTAAACCTGGTCAAGAATGTAAGTAGATTGAGGATGGTGCTATGAATAAATTCACAGATGACAGGTCTGCAATAAATATGAAATTGAAGAGTCACCGTCGTGGGACGTTGAGGCTAATAATTCTTCTTAAATTAGCAGCATGGAAGGCAACTATTACGCTCTTTCACAAACTACCTCTTGTTTCTTTCCTCAGGAAAGAATCTTGGGAGAGAAAAAGCTACTGATTTGACCTAATACTGTTTTGTTTCAAAAACTATACTCGCCCACAATAATTCTCTATTTAATCATTCATCTTGTTATTCCTGTCGTAGTACCAATTCCGTAGTTCTTTCGCACATTTGGTCAGAATCCACGACCAAATGGCTCTGCCTATTGTGAAAGGAGAAAGTGGGAATGGGCGGGGTTGGGGGGCCTGACCCCCAAAAGGTGACCAGTGGTTCAAATCTCAGTGTCCAAGGGGATGTTCCAAATGTGGGTTCACTCTGGGGCAGCATTGCTATCTGCTTGAGATTTGGGGGGCAAGATGGGGGACGTCCTGCTGAGCTGCTCATGAGGTAAGACAAGGCAGAGGTGACCTCGAGGGACACTGTCACAGCTCTGGTTATTGCTTAGCTCGGGCAGTGTCCCAAATACTGACTGCTGTGCGGGGAACAGAGCTCCGGGACAGGAGAAGCGTTGCTGACAAGACCAGTCCCGGTGTTGGAGGAAGCAGACCCATTAGACTTCATGCTGCAAGTTACAGAAAACCCAACCAATTGGGTTACACGGTAAAGATGGTGGATCCACTTGGATAGCTGAAACATCCCACCATAATCGGACTTTACACGGCGTGATCGAGGCTGCAGCATCCTTCTTGGATTCTCCTGTCCTGCTCTCTCCTCACACTGGCTCCCCGCTGGACAGTGAACAGTTGCAGTGGATCCAGGCCTCCCACTGAAAGGAAGAGAGAGAGAGGATGGCCTTCCCAGGAGTCCATAGCATGTGACTTCTCTGGCTACTCTCACTAGTGTATTGTCAGGGGTCTACCCTGAACCAGAGGACTTTTATTGATTAGCATAGGCTGAGCCCTGGGACTCTACGATTATTGTCATGGTAGGTCTGTGTGTCAACGTGTCTGGGCCACAGGGTGCCCGGATATGTGGTCAGACATTATTCTGGGTGTGTCTGTAAGGGTTATTCTGAACAAGATTAATGTTTAACTCGGTAGACAGAGTAAAGCAGATTGCTCTTCCTAATGTGGGTGGGCCTCAGCCAATCAGTTGAAGGCCTGAGTAGGACAAAAAGGCTGCACTTCCCCAGAGTAAGAGAGAGTTCTTCCTGCCTGACAGCCTTCAAATCGAGACATCAGCTCTTTTTCTGCCTTTGGGTTCAAACCGAAACACTGGCTCTTCCTGGGTTTCCAACTTGGCAGCCTTCAACCTGCAAGGCCTTCAAACCCATGGCCTCTCCTGGTTCTCAGGCCTTTGGACTTGGAAGGAAACCATCAGCCCTCCTGGGTGTCCAGCTTGCTGACTCACCCTGCAGCTCTTGGGACGTGCCAGCCTCCATAGTTGTATGAGCCAATTTCTTTATATATTCTCTTTATATCTGTTTTTATATAGATATCTTATTGGTTGTTTCTCTGGGAAACCCAAACACACTTATGGTTCAGGGAAGGGCTTTAGTACAATCAGGGGAACTAGAGGTGCTCAGAAAACCAATGCCTTAGCCCCTTACAGAAGGGAAGTCTTCATCTCAGGAGACTCACGGGAGCCTAGAACTCATTCTAGACACATGGGAATGGAGGGCAGCCAGAGTGAAGGGCGGGAAGGCCAGCGTCGTGAGACGCGATGCAGAAGCCATCTGGGGTCCAGCCTGCTCTGAGGAACTTCGGTGGACGTACCCAAAGTGGAAGAATAGCAATGCCACCACCACTGCCGGGGCAAGGCACTGGAGAAAGCCCCTACCTGCACTGCCGTGCTCAGTCCTCATAAGAAGCCGGTGCAGTGGATCTGACTACCCAGAATTTACACACAAGGAGGCTAAGGCTCAGAAAGGAAGTACCTTGCCCTACACGCCCAGTCGCTTCTGTGAGGTGGAACTGGGATGTGAATGTTGGTCTGATTCTGTGATCTGGCGCTTATATCCCAGTGATCTCCGCGCTGTGCATCCAGGCAGGCCTGCCCCGCACTGTGCCAGGTCAGATTTAATGTTCACGGTGGTGTCCTCGCTGCTAACATTGTTGTCTACGTGGAACGGCGTGAGTGAGGAGGAGGTTCTTGGCATTGTCACCCACTTCATCATCTTTCTGGAAGACCGTTAGCTCTGTTTTTATGTTAGCAAAAGTTTTAACATTGCAAGACGGTAAAGAATTTCTGAGCAAGGGGATTTTCTCCACGCTCGCGTTATAGCAGCCGTCGCTGGTGCTCTAGAAGCCAGAGGACTTGAAGAAATGAGATTTGCAACTGGATACGGCAAGTTATTGCTGGTTTTGCTGGCATAATTAGATTGTAACATGTGCCTATGTTAACAATTCAACTCATATGTCCTTTTCTCATTTTTTATAGAAAATAAAAGAAGTGCACGTATCCAATCAAGGATGTTAAGTAAGAGCGAATTGGGGAAACTAAAATTGAACACACAAGTATGTGAGGAAAAAAGTTATTCTTTGTCAAAGTGTAAATGTTTTCTCAGAATCACAAGAAGTGGCTTGTAACTAACCCTAGAAAAAACAAAACAAGACATCTGGCATTACTGATGCAAATTTATTTTTATAAGCCCCTAAATTATTGTCAAAGCCATAGTCCCTATTTAAGTAAGTACCCATCTGCAGAACTGTTCTGAATGGAGACAGTCTTTAGAATCTTCACTCCTGGATAAACTCAACGGAGCCTTTGCAAGATGCTGGATGAGATACAGGAAGATAAAGAGACATGGAAACTCAAGCCCACATACGAACTGGGCACACAGGCGATGGATGCTCAGGCTGACCCCCCACTGTCCACCTCCACTGTGGGTGCCTTTGAGGTGGTGTCAGCCGCCCTGTTACATCAGGGCTCCTGCCACGTACTCTCTTCTGTTGACAGACGGACTTTGTCGCGTATAGATGGGTCCCCGCCCCCGCTGCACCTCCCACTCCTGCTCAGCTCAGTCCGCTGAATTCTGGCTTCCACTCTCGAGCTTCGGTTGAAACCGCGTTCTGGAACGTCACCAGGGATCCACGCGCCGAACCAGAGAGTCTCCTTTCTCCCTCTGTGCCGCCCGCTGTGCTGTGACGCTCTTGGCAGCTCCGAAGACTCCTCCGCTTTGCTCCAGGTTCTTCTCCAGCCCTCGATGGCTCGTCCTCGGTGTCTGTCGTTGGCTCCTTTTCTTCTGCCACCTTCCTTAAGTGTCACGCATGGTTTCCTCCAGCGCTGAGCCCAGTGCACAAACGACCCCTCAGTTCCCACGTCCACACCAGACCATCTCCCGAATTCCAGACCTGACTTTCCCTTATCATTTCAAACTGAGCCTGCCCAACGCTGAACCCATTAGTTCTTTTTTTTTTTACTACCAATTATAAAACATTTATTATATTCTCAAATGGCTTCTTTCTTTAAAAATGTATCCTGTTCTTGTTTCATGGCTACAATATCTTCTTTTTTTAAATAATTAATTAATTTTTGGCTGCGTTGGGTCTTCGTTGCTGCACACAGGCTTCCTCTAGTTGTGGCGAGCGGGGATTACTCTTCGTTGCGGTGTGCGGGCTTCTCATTGCGGTGGCTTCTCTTGCTGCGGAGCGCGGGCTCTAGCTGCTCAGGCTTCAGTAGTTGTGGGGCGTGGGCTCAGTAGTTGTGGCTTGCGGGCTCAGTAGTTGTGGCTCCTGGGCTCAGTAGTTGTGCACGCCACCACTACGCCACCAGGGAAGTCCCTGGCTACAGTATCTTCTATCTTGCTTTTTTTTTAATTGAAGTATAGTTGATTTACAATGTTATGTTTCTGTTGTACAGCAGAGCGATTCAGTTATACATACGTACATGTATTCTTTTTAAAATATTCTTTTCAAAATATTCTTTTCCGTTATGGTTTATCACAGGATATTGAATATATATAGTTGCCTGTGCTATACAGTAGGACCTTGTTTATCCATTCTACATGTAATAGTTTGCATCTGCTAATCCCAAACTCCCACTCCATCCCTCCCCCACCCCCCCATCCCCCTCGGCAACCATAAGTCTCTTCTCTATGTCTGTGAGTCTGTTTCTGTTTTATAGATAGGTTTATTTGTGTCATATTTTAGAGTACACGTATAAGTGATAGCATATGGTATTTGTCTTTCTCTTTCTGACTTACTTCACTTAGTATGATAATCTCTGATTGCATCCATGTTGCTGCAAATGGCATTATTTTGTTCTTTTTATGGCTGAGTAGTATTCCTTTATATATATGTACCACATCTTCTTTATCCATTCATGTTGATGGACATTTAGGTTGTTTCCATGTCTTGGCTATTGTGAATAGTGCTGCTATGAACATAGGGGTGCATGTGTCTTTTTGGATTAGAGTTTTGTCTGGATATATGTCCAGGAGTGGGATTGCTGGATCATATGGTAGTCCTATTTTTAGTTTTCTGAGGAACCTCTATACCCATTCTCCACAGTGGCTGCACCAACTTACATTCCCACCAGCAGTGTAGGAGGGACCCATTAGTTCTTATCTCCTTAAGTTTAAAGGTTTGTGTAGGGATCATTGATATTTTGATAATGTCAAGTTGTTCTCTCCCAGACAGTGGTGGGAACTTGCTGGTCATTTTCTGGATGACGTTATGGTTGCAAAGGGTGAAGTGAGGGAGGGGAGAGTATATTGATTCTGGAAGATGGAGGGGTGGTGTGGGGAACTGCGGGAGGGGAGAGTATACTGATTCTGGAAGATGGAGGGGTGGTATGGGGAGCTGCAGTGAACATTTGTTAACACTGTGGCTACCCTGTACTTTTCACCTTTGCTGTTTTGTAAAATTTCCAGATTAATGAATCCCACTATGCCAAGAAAGAACCCAGAAACTCACTTTGCCAGCCTAGGGCACGGATGGGCAGCTTCCATCCACCAGTCAGAATCGCCTTTGCGAGGTTTCAGTGTGCAGGTTGGAAGTTTGAAACAGGAAGTCCCACGGGGAGTTCCCCTTGCTGATGAGCTCGAGGCTGAGGCCAGCAGTCCTTGGGGGTGGCAGACTTTGTCCCTACACCCGTGTGGCGGTGCAGATGGTGGCGCAGCTACTGCTGCATCAGCCTAAATGGTAGCGTGCGGGACTTGGCGACATCAATGGCTTGGTCTCATCACCAGCCCTGTAGGACAGCGTGATCTGGGGTCTCTTCCTGGAGGCTCAGCCTTGAGCCTTGTTCTCAAGCCTTTGTAATATCTTGCAACAAGAGTCTTGACTAGCACATCAGGCAAGTATGGGAGGGAGAAAGAGTCTTAAGTGAGAATCGCATCGGGTCCCCATGAATATCCAGGGAGGCTATGAACTCAGCACCTCTGGTGTGAATGGAAACTCTTGGGGACACACAGCCTCTCATGTCCTGATGGTCTTTGCTGCCACACAGCTGCTGCTCTGCCTCTGCCCTGGTCTGACCTCACACTGTACTTTAGATTTTGTGCTTTAAAAAATTAGGGTAAAATACACATAACATTAAATTGGCCATCTTTACCATTTTTAAGCTCACTGGTGTGAAATACATCCGACTTGTTGTGCATCCGTCACCACCACCATCCCCAGAACTTTATCGTCTTCCCAAACAGAAACTCTACACCAGCTAAACAATAACTCCCCATTCCTTCCTGCCCCCAGCCCCTGGCACCCACCATTCTACTCTATATCTAGGGATGTGAATACTGTAAATGCCTCATGGAAGTGGAGTCATGCACTACTTGTCTTTTTGTGTCTGGCTTACTTAACTCTCCATAATGTCTTTAAGGTTCACCCATGTTGTAGCAGGTGTCAGAATGTCTTTCCTTTTTAAGGCTTAATAATAGTCCACTGTATGGATACACGTCTGGGTTGCTTCCACCTTTTAGCTACTGTGAACATGGGGGTATATACCTAGCACTTTTAATACTAAAAATAATGACTATCCCTTATATAGCACTTTCTGTGTAAGGCACGATTCTTTTTGTTAAATTATTTTATTGAAGTAGAGTTGGTTTACAATGTTGTGTTAATTTCTTCTGTACGGCAACGTGACTCAACTATATATATATATATTCTTTTTCATATTCTTTTCCATTATGGTTTGTGGCAGGATATTGAATATAGTTCCCTGTGCTATACAATAGGACCTTGTCTTTTTAATTTAATTTTTATTTTACACTGGCGTATAGTGGATTTACAATGTTGTGTTTGTTTCCGGTATACGGCAAAGTGATTCAGTTAGACGTATACATATATCCATTCTTTTTCAGATGCCTTTCCCTTATAGGTTATTACAGAATACTGAGTAGAGCTCCCTGTGCTCTGCAGCGGGTCCTTGTTGAGGCACTACTCTAACATATATTAATTCCTTTAAACCTGGAAGCAAGCCTGTGAGTCGGGAACCATTATTATCCGTGTCTTACCAGCGAGGACTGCGTGGGCTGCCTTGTCTACAGCAGAAGAGGCAGGACGTGTCGCCAGTGCTTGTCTGGGAATAGCATATGTGTTATAATGGAAGGTCTTTTGTGATGTGTGAAACGTCTGTGCTTTGTACACACACGGGCATAGCTGGACGAATGTTGTGACCACGCCCCTTTTCATCTGGAAAGAGTTTAGTGCATACACGAGGCCCTACTTCTGATTTATTGCAGTGTTCAGTCCTAGCTTTTACTTTTATGCTTCAGGCGTTTGCTTTTGCTTTCAGTTTAACATACCTCCGTTCTGAGCCAGGTGCGCAGACGTGTACCGATAGTCCCCGTTTAGGCGCTGCAGGTAATCACGCCATGCCGTGTCGATGCTGTGCTGCGTTATGTAAATAACAAGAGCCATGTACAGAGGGAAAAAAACCCTCATAAGCGCTGGGAACTTGGTCCTGGCTGCTTGACTCTGGTGGTGGAACCAGGGTTCAAATGCCCCAGCCTGGCTGTGAGTCGAGACCCTCTGGTTGCAGCCTCTGAACGTGCTGCCCCTGGGCCTTGGTCACTTCCTCAGGGTATCACAGTGTCTGATGCTCTGTGTGCTGCTCCTGGGCCGGGGTGTGTCCCTCTGACCTCTGACAGCTGACTCCTTCTTGCCATTTACACCTCTGTTTAAGGCCTTTCCTGACCATGCTGTTTTTCTTCATCACTGCACCTGTGTTAAATCCTTGCCTAGCCTTTCCTACTCTCTACTTTTTACTATTCTTTGACGTTTTGTTCACCACCAGTCTCCTGCTGAAGTGTAAGCTCCATGAAAGGCTAAGCCTGTGCTTGTTTCCTACTGTTTACACCCCCATGCTAGAACCTTGATTAGCAAGTTGTAGGTACAGAGTCAGTAAGCGGAAAACAATGAATGGACGCATAAGTGGCTGTCTGGCAACTTAGAATCTTACCATAATATAATTGAAAGGAAAACTAAACGTTAATAAAGGGGAAACCTTTCTCGAGTGTATTTAATTGAGGTTAAATAAGCTCAGAGGTAAGGACAATTGCTAAGATACGCCCCGTTGCTGATGACCGTGCGATGTTCTGAGACCCGCTGCTGTGCTTGCTGATTAGATGAGCTCTAACTCTGCCACCACTTCTACTTTATGGATTGGAAATGTTACGACAAAGTTGCTGATCCAGCTTTGTAAAACTTAACTATTTGGTTCAAAGAAACATGGAGAGTGTCTGTAATTTCAGCTGGAGTCAAAATGAGTGAAAGTTTTTCTTCTTGCCCTCTAAATCGGGAGTGCAAAAGATTTCCTGGATAGGAGCCTCTGTGCTCTGCTGCTGGTCCCAGGGCCGCCGTTCTGGGTCTCACAGCGTCACCGTGGGGTGGGGAGGGAAGCAAGGTCCTCGAAGTCATTTACCACCTTTCTTTCTCCCTTAATTGACATTCTCTCCCTGTGGAAGAGAAATTCTCCCTGTAGAAGAAAGAATTTCTGTTGAAAAGTTAGGGCCAGAATAGACTGGACTAGAAAAAAAGTACCTAAAACTAGGAAATCATGTGGTGGAAAACACTCCGTTTCCTATAAAACCTGTTCCTGCCCATCTGTAGCTGCCCAAATTAAGCTGGCCAGTTTCTTTTCCTGTCTCGTACAAACGTGTTTTTCCATCTGTAAAACAGAGAACGTGTATACTCTGGACTTCATTAAAGATAATAAGCGCCATCAGTGTACATTTTTCTTTCTGGAAAGTTCTCAGAGCTCCCAAATACAAACACAGAGTCATAGCATGTTATGTGTTCTAGTCCTTCATGAACTGGCACAAATGTGGTGCGTAACTAAACTGTAGTTATGTAAATAACTAATGCATCAAGGAAGACGATTTGGACCCCACTATGTTAGAAATGAGGACATTTACGTTGTAAGTCAGGGCTAGGAATCCAGGTGTTCAATCAAAATCGATTTCGTATCAAATGCCCAGAAGAGAAACAGGAGGAGCTGGCAGTGAACACAGCCCTCCACTTGCCTGCTCTACAGACAAGGAGTAGGTCTATCCCATTGGGAATGATTTGTCCCATTTTCCTCGTTAAAGTTGTGTGAAATACAATGTCCGTACTGATCATAAACTGTGCAGGCTGGACTCTTCCTGGGCACAGAGTCATCATCTTTGTGCCAGGTGGGCGCTCCATCCCCACCTGAGTGGTAAATGAAGGCCAAGTAGATCCAGGTCTGCACTTGGGCGAGGATTGGGGGAAGGTGGATGTTCCAAAGGAGAGTCAGGTTTACAGATTTTATGTTGTTTTGTGTCTTTATGCTCATTTTGATATCATTTGTGCAAAAAGTGAAACAAAGCTCTTTGTTAATGGAAAAAATAAATATAAACAAACCAGCAGAACCTGGGGCATTAAAACTTAAGGCCGTATAGGGTCTTATGGCTCTGGTTGCCTATGTTTTGGGGTGATGCTGCAGTGGGTGTGAAATGTAAGAACTAAGGCCACAGGTACCTCGATGAGATGGGGGGAGGGACACAGAGGGAGGGATTCTGTTCACAAGAAGAAAGAAAATCCAGGATGTCATGCTTCATCAAAAGGAAGTTGCTTGGGCTTCCCTGGTGGCGCAGTGGTTGAGAGTCTGCCTGCCGATGCAGGGGACACGGGTTCGTGCCCCGGTCCGGGAACATCCCACGTGCCGCGGAGCGGCTGGGCCCGTGAGCCATGGCCGCTGAGCCTGTGCGTCCGGAGCCTGTGCTCCGCAATGGGAGAGGCCACGACAGTGAGAGGCCCGCGGACCGCAAAAAAAAAAAAAGGAAGTTGCTTCCCCCCAGAAAGAGGAGGCAGATGACAAGCTGAAGACAGGCTGAGAGCAGAGTTCACATGGGGTCCCCCTGACGTGCAGACAAGACCCCTCTCGTTCTCAGGGACTAGCTGGCCTGCTGGGTCATCAAGGCGATGACCCCCATTAACCTTGCTCTGCTCTTAAGAACAACAACTAGCTTTCAGTTAGAAAACGGCAAACTCCTTCCCTTTAATTCAGACACTGTTGAGGGGACCCTGGCTTCCTTGTGAAGCCACAGTTTTCACCATGGCTGCTTTTTGTTACAATACCATCCCTTGTGGATAAGGAGAAAGTGGGATATGTCAAGGAAGTGTACAGTGTCATTATAGTTGAACTTCATAATAGCAGATGGATTTTTCCAGCGGGTAGGCACTGCCCAACCTACGAATGGGTTCCGTTCCAGAAGTTCTTTGGAACTTGAAAGGAATTTCCCCACAGGAAATAGAAATAGGAATTAGGATCCCAGTTCCAGTCCACAGGAGCTGGTTTAATTTACAATAGAGCTGAACTGTAGTTACAGGGGCCATGTTTTCTGAGCCCCAAACTGGGATGCTTGATTTGACAAGTAAACATGTTCTTAACTGAAACAGTAGAAGAGAATATGGAAATTGGATTTGCCCAAGGAGACCTGGGATGTGCTGTGCTGTAGCACTGCAAACGCTGTTTCTCCATGAAAGTGCAGTGCCCGCTCCAATACGGGAGATCAGGCTGCTGTCTGACCCCTCCCTGCCCGCACTCACCCTCGGCTTCAAGCCTTAGGAGGTGGCCACACTGCTCTTGGGGCCACTGGTCCAGCGGCCACCGCTCTGATCCCTCAGCTGGTCCCTCAGTGCCCCCTGCCATGGGCTCAGGCCCACCACAGGCCCGGGAAGAATCCCACCCTTGATCCCAGGGCCTCTGGGGCCGGGCATGGTATCCTCAGCCACCTTGCTCATCCCCCACTAACCTAGCAGACTGCTCCCAGCCGCTGTGAGCTTTGATGGAGCTTCCCGGTCTGGTCACTTGGTCTCTGGGACTTAGACTCTGTTTGGACCCCTGTGGCCGGAGCCATGCTGGCTGCCACTCTAACCGGCCCCCATCCAGCCCATCTGCAGACACCGAGGACCCCCAGCCCGGAGGCTCAGTGCTGCCACCTCCTCGACCCGACAGGGTCGTGAGAGGAAGGGCTTTGGACCAGACACACCTTGGTCTGAGTCCTTGCTCAGCCACTTACCAGCTGTGGGGCTTTAAACAAACTGATCAAAGTTTCTTTTCTTTCTTCTTTTTTATTTTTTATTTTTATTGGAGCATAGTTGCTTTACAATGCTGTGTTAGTTTCTGCTGTACAGCAAAGTGAATCAGCTATACGTTTATGTATATCCCTTCTTTTTTGGATTTCCTTCCCATTTACGTCACCACAGAGCATTGAGTAGCGTTCCCTGTGCTATACATTAGTTATCTATTGTATGATCAAATTTTCTGGGCCCCCAGTTCCTTCTGTTTGGAACGGGGATGATGATAATAATAGCTGTGATGTTTTTCGTGTTTACTACGTGAGAAATACGATTGTGAGAACTTTGTGTTTGCTCCCTTAAACCTCACAATAACAGTCTGAGGTCAATGCTGTTATGACCCTATTTTACAAACAAGGAAAGGAAACTGGCACTTTAGTGATTCGCCTAAAGAATCACTTCTAGTAAGTGACGGAGCCAAGATTCTAACCTGTTGTGACTTCAGATCTGCACTCACAGCCTCCAGAAATGGCACGTGTGATGCTCCCAGCCAGGGCCCAGCATGCGGGAGGCCCCAGTAAGTAAATCACTGCCACACGCAGTTCTGTCCGTCCAGATCTCCGTCTCCCGGCAGGTGTGCTCGGGAACTAGCTGTTGCCCTGATCTATAAAGGCATGTGCCTAAATCCGTAATCCTCTGGCCGCTACACAGCTTTCCCAGATCTTCCCCAAGTCCAGAGTCCCAAGTGTGTGAGAAGGTTTCAGCCCTGGTGTGCTCATTCATTCCTTTATCCATTAAGGCAATTATTACATAAATGTCCTCTGGTTCCTTACTGTACCAGACACTGTGGACGCAACCATTTGCCAGATACAGTCTCTACCCTCTTGGTGTTTACAGTCCAGTTGGGAAGTCAGTCCAGTTGTCAAAGTTACAGCTGGCAAGTACCGTGAACGATGGTGCAGCGTGCTGTAAGCCTGTCGTTGGATTTGATGTGACCAGAGAATCAGGGAGGGGCCCTTGGTGGAAGCGATGTTTATTTGGGAACTGAAGGGTGGATAGAGGCCGTGGAAGAGTGAGGACCGCGTGTGCAAAGGCCCTGGGGTGTGAGGGAGCATGACGTGTAAAAGCAGAAACCGTATGGGGTGAAGTGAGGCTGGAGATGCAAACAGGGACCGACCTTCCAAGGCCTTGTCATCTACTGAGCGGTTTTATCTTTATACCGAGGACACTGGGGGCTTGTGGAAGGGTTTTAAAACAGAGGTGAAGTTGGGGAGGGGGTGACATGATCCAGGTTACGACTTGAGACAAGCACTCTAGTTCACGATGCGGATGGATTGGAGAGAGGCCAGAGGTGGAGAGCAGCGGGGGGCTTCCAGGTCTGGACCTTGGCATTTGCGAGACTCCGGGTTGCTGATTGCTCTCAGGGCGTCTTGTCTAGAAGGTTTAGCTGATCATCCTGACTTGAGACTCGGTAAGATGTGCAGGTATGTCACCCTGGAGACTCCTGAGGGTCAGAAGGGGAGGCTTTCCGACCAGGTGTGCGGTCCGGTACTTCCCTGGTCTCTGCTTCTGACTCTCAGGTGAGGATGCTGTTTCTTGGGGATATTCACGTGCCATTTACGATAAATCACAAAATCGATCTGTATCTCCAGCCAGCATCTCTCTGAAGATACTAAGACTTTCAAATCAAGATCTGATGGCTTTTCTTGCTTTGGGATTCTGTTTGTAGACACCAACGTCTCAAAACAGAAATGACACCAGAAATGAGAAGTAATTGAATTAAAATATTCGGTAACACCAGAATGAAGGAGGAGGAGGAGATTGAGAATTCTGAAAATCTTGCTTCTTGGGTTCTTTATCTTCAACAGACCAATCTAAACCTAAAACCCTTTTAACACCAAGTTCACCTCTGTCCTCCGACCATCTCTTTCCTTTAACTGTCTGTATGTCAACAGAGAAGTACCTAGAATAAGATTCTAAAACACACCCCAGTGACTTTGATTGCTATGAGCAAACAACTTGGGACACTGCAGCAAATTGGAAAGTCTCCTTCTGTGGAATCAATGGACGGTGACGAGATTAATTAGGTACCAACGACTTATCAGAAATTAAGGCAAAGGATCAGACCTGCTGCTTGATTCCCAGTTGCTCGCCACTGTGGCATGCCTCATTGCCTCAAAATGCAGGTACTGCCCCAAAGGCCCATTCTCACCCTATAAATACAGAGCGGGGCAGGAAGGGAAAATCAGGGTCACATTGAGTGACCCGATCAGCACATTTGCAGTTGGGAATTTGAGCCCAGTAGACTCTGGAATCCATTAGCTCTGACGGGCCATATGTCATTTCAGAAGGGAATTGCCTCTCAAATGTGCAATTAGGTCTGAGATCTGGCCGACGTCCTTGATGTCACAGAGCATCAATCATGCTGCAAGAAGGCATGTACCGTGTACCATGTACCATGTACCGTGGAGCCACAGTCATGTTTCCGGTTCTGTAGGGCTCAGGGCCCAAGGCACTTGTCAACTTTGTGCTTATTGTGTGCTCTGGCTCTGTCACTGACTGGCCTCATGTGTTTAAGTCTTGTCTTCCTCCAGAGAGTAAAGCAGCCTTCCTGAGGGTTGGCAGCCAGCTCCAGCAGCCTTCCTAGTGTCTCCTCCACTCCTAGAAACATACTTGAACTTCTCAGTAGTCTCAGTATGGAAGGGCTGTCTCCTCTTAAATTTGTAAGAATTGCATTTATGTACAATTTGTTATCAGGGTTTCAGAGAATAAATCTACGATAATGATTGCAACTGCCTAAGCCTCTTTAAAAATGGACCAGAAATTAAAGCATCCAAGTGAGGGTGAAAACTCATCCGTATTATAAGAAACTTTTACGGCTGCCAAGATGGATGAGGCACTTTCTCCAGTCTCGGGGTGCTTACAATCTGAAGAGAGAAAGGCATCAGTGAATAATCTGGAGACCGAGGAAGTTCTGTACCAGCAGATGTAGAGCTTCCAGGGAACCAGGACAGAGACAGATGCCCAGCGGCAAACACGGGTGATGGATGTCAGCTCCCGGCATCGGAGGAAGGCTACCTGGCCCAGGTGCCAGCCTCAGCCGTGCCTCCCCAGACAGAGAGGGTCCACAAGCGTGCGGTGGCGTCAGGGCGGAGTGAGCCTGGCTGGGCCGAGGACACCTGGCCATATGGGCCTGAGCAGCTAACGGCGGGGCCAGCTTCGGGGGGATGACGATAACCTGTCCTCTCTCGTCATGTGCTCAGAGAATTATGTTCCAGGTGTCAAGGGAGCTCATTTTGTAATATTAATCAGAGTGGATTAAAACTTCACTTTCCTCTGATGTTTGGGAAATCAAAAGGAGTCCCTTTTCAGACAGAAACACTGCCCTTACTGGTTTGGAAAACCAGATTCAGCCAAATGCTGGTTAGACTGGTCCCACTTGCTGCTTTAGAATTTTATGAAGTTTTAACTGCTCCTTTCCTGGCCTCTCCCACCCTCCTCCCTGGGCCAGCAGTCCCGTCTGAGCGCGTGTGCTTTCCTGACTCTTTCTGTGAAGCAGGGCTGGGGTCCAGTGAAGGATTTCAGGGGTTTCTGCAGCAACGTGGGGTCATCCGTGCGGTTTGCAAGAGCCCACCGTGCTGTGCCCATCACCTGGGTTGCCTGCTCCAAAAACGAAAGGTTTTGCTTGATTTCAGTTTAAGGAACATTTTTCTCCTTGGGGGGGGGGGGGGAGGGGGAGGGGAAGGGAGAGGGCGGGGGAGAGGGGGAGGGGGGGAGGGAGAGGGAAAGGGAGAACCGTGCCTGGAATTGTAATGAGCTCCCAGACCTGTGCCTAATTGTCTTCCGTAACTTAGCAACGTGCTGGAAGAGAGAAGAAAGGGGAACAATTTCAATTCACTGGTAAGATGTGGGTGGAAACAAGGGCACAGGGCACCCCGGCGCCCCGGTACAATAAGGGAGGCGTTTGCTAGGTGGAGGAGGGTCTGTGCGTGCAGTTCTGCTGCTTTTGAGAAAGCAGGCAGAGGGGGAAGCTGGCCCACGAGTGATGGAGAAGTTGCTTGCAGGGATACTTTATGGCTGGTGGAATGCCCGGGAAGGGCATCTGAATCCTTCACTGTTTGCTTCTAAACGTATGCAGTGGCCGTGGGCCGGCTAGCATGGGTTCTGGGCCCCCAGCCCTCTGAGCGCAGCACGGTCTCCCTTTCAAAACATGCGGGAAGCTGCGGTCTTGTTTTCCTTATGGAAAGAAATACAGTCTACACTTCTTTAGCTGGAGATGAATTTCTGACCGCCTGGGGCCTGTTGGTGACCAGCTCAAGAGGGGTCAGAACCAGGTCTCAAAGGGTTTTGAGGGCCTCCCTGGTGGCGCAGTGGTTGAGAGTCCGCCTGCCGATGCAGGGGATGTGGGTTCACGCCCCGGTCCGGGAGGATCCCACATGCCGCGGAGCGGCTGGGCCCGTGAGCCATGGCCGCTGAGCCTGCGCGTCTGGAGCCTGTGCCCCGCAACGGGAGAGGCCACAACAGTGAGCGGCCCACGTACTGCAAAACAAAAAAGGTTCTGAACGCCGCCCTAAAACCCAGGAGACGTGTGACAGCACTGATTCCAGTGGAAAAGTCAAGTGGAGGTGGGAGAAAGCTGAGCCTGACCACCATTTATGAGAAAGAGGTTTGGGGATTTTGCTGAATCAGAGCTAAGTACAAAGCCTGGGGGTGATGGGGGTAATGGACACCTAACTCCATCTCAGGGGAGCTCTTGGAAGCACAGGGGCAGGTCAAGGGGAGACCGTTTTTTTTTTTTTTCAGACATATTCCTTGAATAAAGATTCAGTCATATTCCTTGAATAAAGATTCCATAAGTTGTCATGATCTTTCAGTTAGTTTACAGGGTTCTGAAAAGGGTGTTTTTGACAAATTTTGTCAATTTCTCATTTTAATGGAGGGTTTTGAAGGTCCTTACTCCACTATTCTGGAAGTGCTTATCCAGTACTGACCTTTTTAGAGGGCTTTTTTAGAGATTGTGCCTTTTCTCAAGCAGGAAATCATAGCCATGTGGTGTTTTGGGGCACCCTGGCAGTTGTAGGGGGGAGGCAATTTTAGGAAGGGGATTCTTAGTGCCTCTGGGCCCAGTTAAAGGGTTAGGTGTTCATTTCACTTATTTTTTACACCCCCAGTAGGCTTTTATTACTTCCTTGCTGTTGCTTAGGGCTGTTGAATGATTCCAATCCATATCACCTGAATGACAAGATAATGGTTTAGATTTTCAAAGCAGATGCGTCAATGAGAGGCAGAATTTTTGAAACAGTGTTGGTAATGAAGTAAGATGAGAAGTAATGAAGAGTGAGAGAGTGTATGAGAAGAACAATTTAGAAATAAGATGGTCAAAGGTGATTAATTAGAAAGCCCGGCCTCAGGGTCTCTTGGAAATGGACTGTGTGTGGATAGCGCACGGGATGCCTTCTGTTGGCCTTGAAAGCACACTGCTCTACTGACGCACCAGTTATTCCCCTGCACACCACCTCAGGCTTGTCAGATCAATATTTCTACGTGTTGAAAGCTGTCGCTTTATAAAGAAGGCGGCCATCTTTCATGATCGTATTTGGGTATCTTTATGTGGAACTTCTGTACTCCGCGGACTCTGTGTCGACTTCTTGAAAAAGCTGCTAAGCGTTGAAAGATTGCTTGATGGAGCCTGAAGCACTAACATCGAGTTGGCGTTTTGAACGTTTGCTGTCTGCTCATTAACAATAAGGATGACCATTCTCTTTCACATAGGATGTGGGGGCACAGAAGCAGGCTGGGATAATTCATCTTATTTTTCCAGAGCATCTGGGTGAAACAGTGAGAGTGATCACATTTTGTTAGCAAGGTCTCTTTTTACTTGTATTATTTTCCAAAGCAATTCACAATCCATCCATTTCCCCCCCTGACCCTAATAAAGAGGCCCTATATTTCAGGGGGTTAAAAGGCCAGCCACCCCACTGAGAAACATCAATGGGACTCTGCCGTTTCTCTTGGTGACTGAGCCTGGTTTTGAATATATTTTATAAAGGGTGAAAATAAGCATCTTTGGGTTCACTCAAGCTATTCATCCTTCCGGAACTGCATGAAAGTCAGGAAACGCTGGACTTCACTGTCCGTTCGCCAGGTCCCATTGTTCTGTGCCGCAGGGGATGCAAAAACTCTACAGTAATTTGCCAATTTTAAAAGAGACCTTACAGTTAGTGATCTAGGTAAGTGGTCAGGTAAAATGACTTCCTAAGAGCTGAGGTGGACCTTAGGAGGAAGTCTGCAAAGTTCAAGCACATTTCCCAAAGGACAGCGGAAAGCTTTTGCCCAGATGCTCTCTGAAGTCTGGTTGACCTCTTTCCTGCGAAGTGGAGTGATTTTGGGAAGAGGCGATACCACGGAGAAGAAAGAGTCACTTTGGCTTGGTGACTGGGAGGAAAGTGCAAGACAAGTCTGTTTTAAATATTTTGAATTTTTTTAATGTTACAATTTTAAGAAAAGTCAAACTGCTTTAAGAACCAAGAGTCTAGGTTCTAACATTAAAATACAGGACAGACATACAGAGAAAGAGCCAGGTTGTGGTCATGATACTTCTTTTTTTTTTTTTTTTTTTTTTCCGGAGACTAGTCAAACATTTATTGGTGTTGTTCACAGATTTCAAGTTATCCCTCCATCTCAAACACTGTGAATTCCACAGTGAGTTTGTGTACAGGTAAATATATTCTTCCATAGTTTCTATAAAACTTGATGTTACATATAAAACACAAGTTTTGGTACGTCAGATCTAGCTGAGAATTTTATTTTCAATTCTGAAACTCATACATTCCCTCAGGAAAAACTTATCTGAAGCCAACTCAGCATTTGGGTCGTAATACTTTAAGGGATCTTTCTCGAGGCATGAGTCACAGGACTGTGTGAATACACGGACTGTGTGCTTGTTAAAATACAGCCTCCTGGGTCTTTCCCTGCCCGAATAAACCAAAATCTAGGACTTGGGATTTTATTTTTAATAGTCACCCTGCCAGAACTTGATGGACTCTAAAGTTTGAGAACCACCAACTAACAACTTCATGGAACTCCTAGTTTCTTCTTGTAAGCAACTTAATATCCCAGTGAGCACAAGAGTTAAATACAAATGAAATACTAGCACAAGCTAAATACGAAACTCTCCTTTCTTAACTGTGACAACCTCTGCTTCCTAGATGTGTTCTTTCATGCAGTTCTCTCTTTCTCCTTCTCTTGGCTTCTTTAAACCGTCTTCATATCTCTTGCTGGTCTTCCCTATAAACATGTTACCTCCTCCATAATTTTTAAAGCCCCCCTTTTTGGTTCATTTGTCTTCCCAGACGATGGGAAAAAAAAAAAAACCCTCTTTATTTCTTCGTGTCCTTGCCTCATGGCAAAAGTTAAGGGCAGTTCTGGCATCACCTAGAACTGAGAACATTTCTGTCTATACTGATATTAAAAAGGGTGAGTCCCTAAGTCCAGATCCCTGAGTCTCTCAGTTATCCACATATGACCTGAGCTCAGTCACTGCATTTATTTATGTATAACTAATTAATTAGTTAATTAATTTCTCATTGGAATATAGTTGATTTACAATGTTGTGTTAGTTTCAGGGGTACAAAAAGGTGAATCAGTTATACGTATACATACGTCCGTTCTTTTATAGATTCTTTTCCCATATAGGTCATTACAGAGTATTGAGTAGAGTTCCCTGTGCTATACAGGAGGTGCTTATTAGTTATCTATTTTAGATAAAGTAGTATATGTCAATCCCAGTCTCCCAATTCATCCCTCCCCCTCCCCCATCACTGCACTTAAACCACCTTGTCATCACCTGTGTCATCTTTCACCTTCCAGCAGCCACCTGAAGGGTAGCGAAAAGGCGTAGGAGTCCCCTGGGGATTTGTAAAAATAGACATTCCGGTAACCACACAGCTACTGACCAGTAAATGTGAGGCGGACCCAGGGATCTGTCTTTTTATCAAGTGCACCTCCCACTCCAGGTGATTCTGGGGTCCTGAGCCCACCTTTGAGAAAACTTTCCTAGAGACATTTAATTCCTGTAGTCAAGGACAGTTTTGCAGTTCTTACCAAACATAGCACCGGGAAAAGAGAAGCTCTTCAGAGAGCAGAATGCATGGTCATCTGTATCATAAAGGCGTGTTTTGTCATTCAGTGAAGGCGAAAGGGACATTGGCTTCTAAGTCAAATGGCAAGAAATTGGCAGATTTATTGTCTGCCCTGAGATTTAAATAGAAATGTTTTTAAAAAGTGGTTACAGTCATTCTTCCGAGGGACTTTAATAAGAAAAGCTGTATTTATTGTCTTAGTAAATCGGTCAGTTTCCACACACCCAGGGTCCTCCAGAATCTGCCCTCCCCTGGGGGTGTTAAACTACTTCCGCACCGTGTTCTCCTGGGCCCAGGAATGCCGCAGTGTGTGTGTCTGCCAGGCGCTCACGGCATTTGGGGTCCTCACTGTGATGAGGTGTGTTTGCAGGTCGTGGGGGAGGCGGGGAGACCTGATGTGGCCCCGGCTGCACCCAGATTCTGTATTTCAGGCCTCTCCCCAGCCCAGAGGTTAGCCTGGGTGTCACCACGCTGCAGGCCCCCTCCTTGGGGCGCAGGCTTGAACAGTGGATGTGAGCGTGCGTCAGACTCCCGGGCACCTGGGAAATTCTGGAACAGACCCGGGCTGTAAGCTTCGGGACAAGAGCACAAACAGCTTGACGTGGGCACATTCTGGCTGCCAAGCTGCCATCCCAGCCTGTGGCAAAGCACTGCTTTGTCGCAGCAATTCAACCCCACCAACGTCTGTGTCCCTCCGGCTGTATGGCCACGAGGCCTTTGGGAGTGTGTGGTGTCCAGTGGATGGAGATCGGGTCAGTGTGGAACACCCAGGTTTGGACCCGTTTTCCGCTGGTGCATTTAGTGATACAGAGTAAATATGTCTGCTTGCTCAGATAATTGTGAAAGACACATGAACATTTTTGAGGAGAATTATGTAACTTGAAAAATCTCCCACCACAAGATCTCTCAGAATGGCAGCACACAGCCTCGTGGGGGGGGGGGGGTGGCGTGTACGGCAGAGCACTGGCATCTGACAGGGCTGAGGGGTGGACGCACAGACATTCGCTGTGTTAGTCCCTGCTCCTTTCAGTATGCTTAAACTAGTTCAAAATAAATAAGCAAAATTCACGTTTGTGATAGCCTTTGCAGACTCATAAAGTAAAAACCACCGTACTACCTCGTCCACATTAGAATGATCAAAGGAGAAAGAAAGAAAGGAAGGACGGAAGGGAGAGAGAGAGAGAAAAGAAAGGGAAGAAAATGACAAGTGTTGGCAAAGACGTGGAGAAATTGGGGCCCTTGTGCACACTGCCAGTGGGAATGTAAAATGGTGTAGCTGTTATGAAAAAACAGTATGACAGATCCTCAGAAAATTAAAAATAGAATTACCATATGATCCAGCAATTCCATTTCTAGATATGTGCCCAAAAGAATTGAAAGAAGGGTCTTGAAGAGATATCTGTACAGCCACATTCATAGCAGTGCTATTTGCAACAGCTGAAAGGTGGAAGCAACCCAAGTGTCCATTGATGGATGATGGGTAAACAAAATGTGGTCTACACATACAGTGGAATACTATTCAGCCATAAAAAGGAAGGCGGTTCAGTCACATACTACAATGTGGATAAGGTTGAAAAGATTATGCTAAGAGGAATAAGCCTGTCACAAAATGGCAAAGACTGCATCATTCCACTTATACGAGGAGCTTAGAGTAATCAAAGTCGTAGCAACAGAAAGTGGGACGGTATTTGCCAGGGGCTGAGGGCGGGGGGAAGATAGGCAGTTGTTGTCTAATGGGTACAGGGTTTCACTTTTACAAGACAGTTCTGGGCATTGTGCGACAACGTGAATGCACTTAACGCTACTGAGCTGTACCCTTAAAATGGGTAAGATGGGAAACTTGATGTGTGTTTCGTCACAATTAAAATTTTCAAATTCATCGAAGTATAGTTGGTTTACAATGTTGTGTTAATTTCTGCTGTACAGCAAAATGACTCAATTATACATATATATACATCCTTTTTCGTATTCTTTTCCATGATGCTTTATCACAGGATATTGAATAGAGTTCCCTGTGCTCTGCGGTAGGACCTTGTTGTTTATCCATCCTGTATACAATAGTTTGCACCCACTAACCCCAAACTCCCACTCCTTCCCTCCCCCACCCCCCTCCCGCTTGCAGCCACAAGTCTGTTCTCTATGTCTGTATCACAGTTAAAATTTTTTTAAAAATTTAAAATCCACCTTGGATAGACAATAAAATTATACTGGGTATTGCCTCTATCCGCAAACTCCTGTCCTCTGGGGATGCAAAGCTCAAAACAGAGAACCTGAAATGTACCTCCCTTTCCCTGCATGAAAATGTGGCTTCCCAGGTTGACTGTCTCAGCTATCCTGTCCCAGAAGAGTCTTCCTGTCCCAGAGAAGTGCTTCGACTGGTTGAGTTGTAAAAATTCTCATTTCTGCCTTTGAGATGGGTCTTGTCTGGTGTTAACAGACCCATAACACTGCATCTCTCAGACCCCCTTTAGCTCAACCAGGTTCTTGTGACAAGAACCCAGAAGATGTCGAGGCTAGATCTAGCTCTTTCTCACAGCAGAAATGTAACACAGTGACTCTGCCTGCCACTAAGGACCTGTTCAGCTGTTCACATCCCAGCTCAGCCTGGGTGGAGTTCCTTATCTCTCAGCTCTCGCCATCGACATCACTGTATCCGGCCATACCTGGTTTTATGCTTTTGTTCAGTGACTTTTCATTGTGAACCTGCGGTGTGCCAGGCGCTAGGCTGAGCCTTGAAACACAAGAAAGGAAAAAAGAGATGCAGCCCATGCCCTCCTAGAGCTTATAGTCTTGGGGAGGATATAGACATGAAACAAATTAAAATAGAATTTAAAATTATGATTTAGAGCTATAAAGAAGAGCAGTGTTACAACTGAAAATCACCAGGAGGTGATTTGGATAGGTGGGAGGGACATGGTTTTTCCTACATGAAGATTTGGCCCCCAGGTTAACTTTCCCTGCTATGCGGTCCCCTATGTAGGCTCTGAGTCAGAGAAGGGCCTTGGAGTGAAGTGGTGTTTTAACTGATCAGTCCTGGGTGAGCAGAAGTTAAACAGGAAGAGATGGGGAAGAGAAGAGCATTCCCTGCAGAGGCAGCACCAGGGCGCACGCCCCGCGGAGGAGGGAGCTCGGTGGAAAGCCGGTGTGGCTGGACCACAGACGGAGGTGCGCTATGTGTGGTCAGATCATGCCGGGCCTTGGAGACCACGCAAAGAACTCTGGATTCTGTCCCCCGTGTAAGGGGGTGCTTTTAAGGGTTTAAGCAAGAGCGTGCCACGGTCAGATTTAAATTTTAAAAGGTCACTCAGGTTGCCTCGTGTGGAATGGATTGATGGTGGTGGGAGAGGAAGCAAAGCAGGAAGCAGGGAGTCTAGTTAGGAGGCTACTGCAGCAGTCCAAGCACAGACGGAAACGGTGCCAGCAGAGTCGAGGCGAAGTGGAGATAGAATTAACAGGGCTTCCTGGTGGAAACGTGCCGAAAGCGTAAGGGAGAGGGAGCTGTCCAGGCTCCATCAGGAGTAACGGGGTGGACAGAGGAGGCGTTAATAGCCCTTATACATGGACAGTTCACACCAAGCTTTGTGCTAACACCTTACGCTACCCACTTAATCCTCCCAGTAATCCCGTGGGGTGGGTGCTTAGGAATGAGAAATTAAATAACTCTCCTGAGGTCACATGGCTAGTAAGTAGTCAGGAAACTGAGAACCTAGTCTGCTGACTCCAGGACATAAAGTTTATGGGAAGATGAGAAGAAAGTCAAACTGGGGAGAAAAGAGCCAGAGCTCAGTTGTGACTCGTCCAACGACCGCTTCCTCCTGGTTCAGAGATTCCAGGGAGATGCAGAGTCTATGCATGTTTCTGAATCCCAGCATGAAATCAGAGAAAGCAACTAGACTGGAGAAGCAACCACCTCCAGGGACCACAGTTACAACAAAACCAGGTGCAAGATGTCGCTGGAACTCAAGCGGGTAGAGCCAAACCACCAAAAACAACAGGACCTGCATGGAGAGAGGAGGGGGCTCTCGGGGCACCTGACCAACTTACGTATGGAGAGGAGAACCTCAACGTTGCCATCAGGTGGTCGGCAGAAAACGTGGTGGGCGATCCGAGAACAGCGGAAAATGGGGAGGTTTTCCCCACCCTCAGTGCGTACCAGGGCCCCACCCTCAGGAGGAACCTGGCAGTGGAGTCAAACTTGAACAAGACAGGGACAACAGAGATGGAAGGAGAAGGTCCAGACAGAAGTGGGGGAAGGGACAGAGTCGGTCGTGTTGATACCACGTGCAAGAAGTAAGAGGAGCTCTGGGAAGTCAGAGCTGCTTTGACCAGGCCTCCTGCTAGCCGAGCAGGAAACCTGATTTCACATGAAAATGGCCAATAGAAAATGCCAAATACAAGTCCCTACAAAGTTACCCTAGAAAAAAACAAGGGCATCAGAGAAAGCTATATTCACAGAACAGAGCCAAAAGGAAGCTTCCATTTCAAAGCAATCTAAAAAAGTTCTTAATACAGTGATACAAAACATGAAAGACTGCAAAGTAAAATGGAAAAACTCAGAAGTAACAAAACAGGAAATAATTCGAAATAAAAGAAAAAGTCATTTCAGAAAAGAAGAACCAACCAAAAGGAACTTGAGAGTCAATAAAGAAAACAGATGATACTTTAAGAGAAAAAGAATGTGAGAAGGAAGAATTTTTTTTATGCTTTAAGAAGAATTTTGTGCTTTAAGAAAAAGAAGAAATGAAAGGAATGACTTTTGCAAGAGGGTTTGAGAGAAAATGATAAATATTTTTAAAGAAGCAAAAGAGAGGTACAACCTACAAATATTGAAAATCCCTGAAGAAGAAAAGCAAAGAAGGGAACAAAGCAAATATAAAAACTATCTTTTAAGAAAAAATTTTCTGAAATAAAAAATTGTTTACACTACCTCTTGACCTTCTGATGGAACTGGCAAGGTTCTGTGTGTTGAGTTGGGTGCAGATAACAAAAGTGTTCATCTTACAATAGCTCATTAAGCCAGGGCGCTGTGACTTTTGCTTTTTATGGCTTTCTCTATGTTTTCTTTTATAATAAAAGAAAAAAAATTTTTAAAGGAACCTAGGAGTACCTCATCAGAGCCCTGTGCCTCTGACAAGATAATTTCTTGTGATTTATGATCTTTCAGTTTCCTTAGCTAACCTTTTTCCTAAGTGACATACCTTTCCTCCACTGCATTAACATTTAAGAAGATTGCACTCTGTTCACTCTAAGGTACCAACCCGCTCTCTAAAGGAGAGAAAAGTAACTTTCCATTTGGTCCTGCTGTCAGCTTGTGCATTTCGTTTTCAGAGGGTTTTGCTCTTCTGTGGCTCACGTGTCTGGAAACGCGCTGCTGAGACCTGGTTCTTGGCCCTCTCTCTGTCAATTCTGTCCAGGAGAACATGGTACTTTTTACATTTCCTTGTCTAGTGCTGGTAGAATGTTCTGCTGGAAAACACATGGAGATGATTGATTCTGCTCAGCCCTCTCTAATAGTCACTTACGAGGACTGAGCCCCGTGGAAAGATGAAAAGGTCACAGAACTCATTGGAGCAAAGCTGGGGACTGGAACTTTGATTTTCTAATCCCCCGGTTCTGCTTTCTCTTCAAAAGCCTCTGTCTGGACTAGGACAGCCTTTTGTTTTCACCTGAGCTCCCTGCTTCTCTGCCGCCCACACTTCTCACCTTTGCTGATAAGAGTCACCCTCCTGCCAAGGACCCCTCGCCTTTGAGCCAGCGTTTTGATAGTAATTTCAAGGGTGCATTCCACTGGCTTTCACAGCGTTGAGAAGGGGAAAAACATCTATTTGGTGTGACCGACGATATCGCAGCGTTATTACTGAGAAATACGGCCACCATAAGAGGACACGAGTCACATGTAATACGGACTCCGTGGACTCTTTTGAAGGGAAATTCACATCCCCATGGGAATCTGGGAGAAACTGCAGCAGGTTAAGTGTGACTTTTGGTGCCTCTGCTCCTCCGTGGCCATGGGCCCTTTGGCTGCCCCCCACTCGGGGGTCCTGGGCTTCTGTGCCCCTCCCTGTGCAGCCGCTGCCCCCAAGGACCAGCTCCCCTCGACCACAGGGACATCCCCGCCCAGGCTCCCTTCTGTCCCTCTAGCTAATCTGATGTCCTTTTACATTTTAAAAGCCATTTTTCCCAGGATGTCATATTACAGACCTGTTAGAAAATCTTGAAAAGTATAAAGAAAACCATCACCCACTATGAATATCTGACTCTATTTTTAAAGTGTTTTATTTATTTTTTTTTTGTTTGTTTTTTTTTGTGGTACGTGGGCCTCTCATTGTTGTGGCCTCTCCCGCTGCGGGGCACAGGCTCCGGACGCGCAGGCTCAGTGGCCACGGCTCACGGGCCCAGCTGCTCCCGCGGCATGTGGGATCCTCCTAGACCGGGGCACGAACCCGTGTCCCCTGCATCGGCAGGCGGACTCTCAACCACTGCGCCACCAGGGAAGCCCCCCGACTCTATTTTGCCTGTTGATTGTGCCCTTGCTTTCCCTCCACTCTTTTTTCTCTTCTCCACCCTTCTGTCCTTCTGTCCTTTCCTTTTCTCATCTATTCCCTTCTCCCCCCTCCCCGCTACTCATACTCACAGACACATAAGATTTTCCAAAAATGCTCTTAAAGTTTACATACTGTGACGTAAAGATCAATGCGTGCTTGGTCTCTGCTCGTCCCCCTTTCCTGGCACACGGCTCCTAAACCCTTGTGTCGAGTGTCTTTTGCATGCTAACCAGATGACCTGTGTCTGGGGGTCCCGGGGAGCCTCAGGATGGGGACTGGTTGCCAGGGGACCAACCATGTGGTTGGAGGGTTAGAACATCCAGCCCCACACCTGCCCTCCAGGGAGGAGAGAGGGACTAGAGGTTGAGTGAATCACCAGTGGCTATTGATGTAATCAGTCCTGCCTGGTAATGAGGCCGCCATAAAAATCTGTAAAGTGTGGCGTTCAGAGAGCTTCCAGTTTGGTGGAGGTGCTGGGGGGTTGTGCACCCGGAGAGGGCCTGGGAGCTCCGCGTGCCCTTCCCCTATACCTCGCCCTGTGTTCTCATCCGTCTGGCCATTTCTGACTTTTTTATAAATAAACCGGTAATGGAGTGAGTGAACTGTGGTGCTGAGTTCTGTGAGCCCTTCCAGCCAGTGACCAAACCCGAGGGGGGGGATTGTTAGGAACCTCCCATTTTTGGACAATTGGCCAGAAGCACAGGTGGCAGCCTGGACTCAAGTGGGGTGGGTAATCTTGTGGGATGGAGCCCTTAGCACAGTGGGGTCTGTGCTAACTCCAGATGGATAGTGTCAGAATTGAATTGAAGTTTAGACACCCAGTTGGTGCTGGAGAATTGGTCAGCATGGGGAAAAGCCCCATACGTTTGATGGCCAGAAGTGAAGAAGAGTCATGCTAGTAGTAGAGGGCAAAGGAGGAAACTGAGTTTTTCTTACACACAGCACTTCATCACACAGATGTGCCCTGAGCATTCTCTACTTTTGGATAAGAAGCTTATTCTCAGTTTGAGAACACCTGCTGGACTTGATTTTTTTTTCATGTTTTAATGCTAGCCTACATGGTTTATTATTTGCCATGAAATGTAGTATTTTTTGTTCCTTTAACCCCGTTTAATACTGCTATGTATTCAGTTACTCTATTTTTTTATTGTGGTCCAAACACATGTAACCTAAAATTCACTGTCTTAACAGTTTCTAAGTGTGCGGTCCGGCAGTGTCAGCTGTGTGCACGTTGTTGCACTGCAGAGCTCCAGCACTTCCCCTCTTACAAAAGGGAGACTCCGCCCCCACTGAAAACCCACCTGCTTTCCCCTCCCTCCCCAGCCCCTGGTAGCCACAGGCTACTGGCTGTTGCTATGTGTCTGACTTCTTCCAGTACTTGATAGAAGTGGAATCATACATGTTTGTCTTTTTATGACTGGCTTATTTCATCTCGTACGTCCTCAGGGTACATCCACGTGGTGGCGTATGACAAGATTTTCTTCTTTTTTAAGGCTGAATAATATTCCACTCTATGTCTCCGCCCCATTTTGTTTATCCATTCACCTGTCGACGGACATTTAGGTTGCTTCCACCTCTTGGCAGCTACTGTGGACAAAGCTGCATCATATACATGGGAGTGGACATATCTCTGTGAGATCCTGGTGGTTATTCTTTCGTATATACACCCAGACTGGCAATGCTGGAGTGGATGGTAGTTCCATCTTTTAATTTTTTGATGAATCTCCACTGTCTTTCATAGCGACTGCACCATTTTACATTCTCACGAAGAGTGCACAAGGTCTCCCTTTTCTCCACATCTTCACCAACACTTGTTATTTCTTGTCCTTTTGATAACAGCCATTCTAACAGGTGTAAGGTGATATCTCATTGTGCTTTTGATGTGCACTTCCCTGACGATTAGTGATTTTGAGCATCTTCTCATATGCTTTTTGGCTTTCGTTTATCTTCTTTGGAGAAAGATCTATTTAAGTCCTTTGCCCATTTTTTAATCGGGTTATTTGTCTTCTTATGGTTGAGTTTACATGTTCTAGATACTAGTCCCTTATCAGATACACAGTTTGCAAATGTTTTCTCCCTCCATAGGCTGCCTTCTCACTCTATTCATTGTTTCTTTTGCTGCATGGTTTTTTCCTCAGCTTTATTTAGATGCAGTTGACATATAACGTTTCATAAATTTAAGGTATACAGCATGGTGATTTAACATATGTATATATTGTTAAATGGTTACCACAATAAGATTAGTTAACAGATAATTGCCATTTTGTGGTGTGAGGTGATAATTTTTAAAACCTACTCTTTTAGTAAATTTCAGGTATACAGTACAGTGTTTTAGCTGTAGTCACCATGCTGTCCATTAGATCCCCAGAACTTACTCATCTTAGAACTGGAATTTTGTACCCTTTTGACCACCTTCACCCATTTCCCCCATTAGTATCAGCCATTATTGCTTTAAATATACTTTCTGTCCCTTTCTCTTTTCCTTCTGAGATTCCTGTAATGCATATTTTCTCTTGGTGGCGTCCCATGAGTCCTATAGGCTTTCTTCACGCGTTTTTCATTCTCTTTTCTTTTGGCTCCTCTGACTGCATAATTCCAGACCGTCTGCCTTCCAGATCACTGGTTCTTCAGCTCAGTCAGGTCTGCTGTCGAAGCTCTCCGTTGAATTCTTCTGTTCAGCCACTGTACCCTGGAGCTCTAGGGTTTCTGTTTGTTTGTTCCTGATGTTTCTATTTCTCATTTTGTTCACGTGTTGTTTTCCTAAGTTCATGTAGTTGCCTGTGTGTCCGTATGGTTTGCTGACCTTCTTTAAGAGGATTTTTCTGAGTTCTTCATCAGAGAGTTCACAAATCTCCATTCCTTTCGGGTCGGTTATTGGAGCTTTACTAGTTTCCTGTGGTCGTGTCATGTATACCTAATCCTTCATGGTCCTTCATTTCTGGCATTGTTATCTGTGGATCTGAGTAAGTGGTTTCCTCTTCCAGACTTTACAAGGTTTGTCTTATCACACATAGTACAAAACAGCCAGATACCAAAACATATTGAAACATATAGGTTATATATGTATACCTATATGTAATTAAGTAAGTATATGCATATATTATATATGTAATATAAATATATATCCAACAAAATTGGTAAACGGTGGTATTTTCCAGTGGCAGGAAACATCCTTCTGAAGATAAACGTCAACTCAGTATCCCTCTCATAATCTCTCCAGGCGGGGAAAGGACAGGGGTCTTTCCAGCCCCGTCGTGTTCTCTCCTTGAACTGGGGTTAGAGAGACTCTACCCACACACAGTTGAGGATGCAGGACAGTGTTAGCTGGGGGTCCTGGGAGAGGGCCAGCTGTGCACCCAACTGGAGCCCCCTGAAGCCGGGCTCTGTACCACAGGACTGAATGCCCTGGGCAGCTGTCATGCACACAAGCCCTGGTGCGTGCTCAGGACCATGGAAGCACATGCATTTTCTCCTCCCACAATCAGCACTTACTACTATCTCCCCTGTGTGTTCAGGTCGTCTGGCGCCCTAGACTACAGATAAGTCTTTCTTTACTCCTTTTAACCCATGCCTCCTCGCAGCGCCCGAATAAACGCAGGGGCTATGTTTCCAGGTTTGCATGAGAGGCTGCTCTGTGACGCACAGCTCAGAGAAACGGGCTCATCTGTTCTCCAGGTGGGATTCAGGTGTGGTGTCTGAGGGGCAGGGAGGAAGGATGGGGGAGGAATGAGATAAGGATTCCCTGTGGAGAAGCCCACACTCAGGCATACATCCCTTTGCGGGGAATTTTCATCCTTTTTCATAGATGTAGCACTGCATCCAGAGCTGCCGTTTCATCACTCTTGTGGGGGAAAAGAATAGCAAAGGTGATCGTCCCCCGTGCTGCTGTGGCACGCCCAGCATGCAACTTCTCCTGCTTATTAGCTGAGGAGGAGTTGCTCTAAGTAGGGCTGATTTCAGCACTTCTCAGTGAGTACTTCATTTGTTTCCTGCAGCCTTTCAAATTTCAATGGCCTTAAATAATCCTGCCACATTAAAAAAAAAAACACCGGAAGTGGACCTCCCTCTCAGCTCAACTCTGCGTCAGCAAGTCCTCTCCCTGCTACTGATGTTTTTATCCTCCAACAGCAAGAACACTTGCCGCCTTACTTACCAGATCTCTTTAACAAAGAATCTTCATTCTAGAGTCTAACCAGAATTGATAGAGTTGAATTTGATTAACTATTTGGATAGAATCTAAAAGTTGTTTGTCCAAAAAAAAGAAAAGAAGCGTATCCGTAAACTTTTAAGCAATCTGTTACCTTACTTTACACTTACAGAAAGTTTTAAGGCATTTAAAAAATTGCAACACAGGGCTTCCCTGGTGGCGCAGTGGTTGAGAGTCCGCCTGCCGATGCAGGGGACACGGGTTCGTGCCCCGGTCTGGGAAGATCCCACGTGCCGCGGAGCGGCTAGGCCCGTGAGCCGTGGCCGCTGAGCCTGCGCGTCCGGAGCCTGTGCTCCGCAACGGGAGAGGCCACAACAGTGAGAGGCCCATGTACCAAAAAAAATAATAATAAATAATAATAATAATAGTGGTCCTGTGATCATCATTGGCCCTGGGGCCTCCCCAGGCCACCTCCATACTCAGCCAGAAGCAGGAGGGACAGGAGGCAAGGCTCCTCTCCTGGGTCGTGGGTCCCATCCGAGCACAGCCTCAGTGGGGCTCCGGGCATCTTGCTTTATGAAATGCACGATCACTTCTGGTGAACTGAATTGAAATTGAAATTAGCTGCTGAAGTCCAAGTTAAGTCTGACCTGGTTGGGTCAACAACTTATTTGATTTCAACTGCCTCTCAGCCACAGAAAGCTTTGCTGATAAAATCCAATGTTCCGGAAGAATCTTGACCCCCCCTCAGAAGCTCTTGCTTTGATGTGAATTTTCACCAGGACTTTAATGGTCTTTCCAAGAGGCAGTAAATATAGACACAAAGAGCTGGGCTCCTCTAGGTGCTGGAAATGTCGCCACCTAGATCTGGGGACAGAGCTGTACTATAAAGATATGTTCTGTTTTTGTTTTTGTTTAATGTATACCCTCATTTAGAATATTTTATATAAGGTAGACAACTTACCATTTCGTTGTAAACACTTGATCATGCATCTTAAGAGATAAGGATCTAAAAGAAAATATGTAAAATATGCTATTTTATTCTAAACAAAATCGACAGTGAAAAGTTGTATTTTACTGCTCGTCACTTATACTTCAATTTATAAGGAGAGAGAAATGGACAGGGTCTGAAGTCGGGTCAGGGAGAAAGGAGGGGACAGAAAAGGACTGAGGAAAAGGAGGAGGGCGAGGAAGAGGGCTCTGCGTGTGCAGCTGTGTGACCTTGACTCCTGAGCCTCCTTCCCTGTCTGTAAACGGGAGGCTGGTTCCTCCTGCTTAGGGTTCTTGGGGGAGTTTAAATGAGAGTGCAATAAAGCACTTGGCCCAGTACCAGCCATTTATCAAGGTAGTTATTATTATTAACTATCATTTATCCTTCATAGTTTTAGAAACAATTTTCAAGTTATGGTAACCACCATTCTCCGTTCAGAGTCTCTTTGAGCCGTATTTATAAAAACAAAAGCCTTTTGGTGACGTATCTGCTGGTGCTCAGGGAGAAGAAAGCAGACCATTGTCAGTGGCCTCGTGCCGGCCACACACACAGGTCTATTGACCTTGCACAGCTGTAAGGCTCGGCGCCTGGCACAGAGCTGGGCGCCACGGTGGGACGCGTTGCCAGGCACTGTCCTGGGAGCCCAGCAGCCGAGTGGACCGAGGGGTCCAGCCCTGTCACCAGTCCCCGGGCTCAGATGATGTGCGGAGTGTGAACAAATACTCAGGAAACCTTGTAACTCGTGTGCTCGAGATCCAGACCCTAGAGCCACGCGCAGCACGACGCCTACTCACCGCTGACGAGTCGCCGCTCCTCGGGCAGCTTGCTCAGCTTCCTTGTGCCTCAGTGTTTACATCTTTAAACTAAAGATAATGACGGTGCCTACCTCACAGATTATTACAAGAATTAAAAGAGTTCATGGTCCATAAAGTATTGGGCACCAGGTACTGTGTTTGCCGTCACTCTTTTCTGTAGTCCAGGTGCTGTGGGTAATGGAAAGATACAAATGTTGTGCTTTTAACGGTTTACAAAGGGAATTACTTATCCGAGCAATATGTAACAAGCGCGAGGCTGTCCACCACCTGCATAAATGCTGAGAAAATGCCAGTAAGGAACGGGCCCTGTGGGGCGAAAGTCTTGTTTTGTTGACCAGTATAAAGATCCAGTGGGGCCTTTTTAAGAAAAGGGTGGGCTTCCCTGGTGGCGCAGTGGTTGAGAGTCCGCCTGCCGATGCAGGGGACGCGGGTTCGTACCCCGGTCTGGGAAGATCCCACATGCCGCGGAGCGGCTGGGCCTGTGAGCCGTGGCCGATGGGGCTGCGCGTCCGGAGCCTGTGCTCCACAACGGGAGAGGCCACAACAGTGAGAGGCCCGCGTACCGCAAAAAAAAAAAAGAAAAGGGTGTTTGGTGTTTGACAAAAAGGATATGTTGATTTCACTTCATGTTAGTTTAAAGGGACCCTGGTTCCATCAGCCTATAAAATGAAGGATTCAACCCGCTCAATTTTTTAAATAGTTCTGATTTGAAACTTCTGAGAACAGGCATAAATCCAGAAGTCCTTACAACACTTTCCCTTAAATATACATATTAAGGAAAAGTGTTTTATATACACATCCATATGCGAGCATCTTTGTCTTTGTGGATAAGCTTCAGGCACAGAGACAATCGTTTCTTGGAAAGAAAAGGCTTCCTATTCATCTACTCACGTTTTCACTCATGGTGACAATGACAGGAGCGTGGGAAGGCAAGTGAAATGGCAGGTAAAGGTGTGCAGTCCCTGAGCTAGGAGTCTAGATGGCAAGGAAAATTACTCAAGACTCAGTAATAGACGACAGTACTCAGAAACCTAGAAAGCACTCAGAACTAGATTTTAATATATTGATTTACTAGTTAATTACTGTCTGTAAATGTCAGTGGGCTGGCTCTGGGTGAAGTCCTAATCTCCTAGCCTGGCCCCCACCCACCTCTCCATCTTCACCGCGTCCACTCCCTGCCATCCGCCCTGCTCACAGCCACTGTGCCGTACATACCCTGTCGGGCTTCAGCACGTAGTACGTTGTGTTCCTTTTGTCTAGAACGATGTTATCTCCGTGTCTCTTCCTCATGAACTCATAGCCATCATTTTAAAAGCTTCCTGCCTATCATCTTCTCTGCTCAGACTTGTCTGCTCCCAGGCAGGCGTCGCTGGTCCTCTGAACTCCCAGGAAACGTTATCCGTCCCTTCTTTACGGTACTAATTGGGCTGTTATGATATTTTTACATGTCAACTTCTGCTCAGTGACAGGAGGCATCCTGGGATCTCCAGCGCCAAGCACAGTGTGAGGAAAATCAGTATTTATGGAAACTCAGTATCATGGGAACTCAATAAATAAATGTTGAGGGAATAGAAGGGGAAAAGGGGGGTATATGAAATGAGCTAAAATAAGCCTACAGAGAACGCGTTTTAGGATAGACATGGAAAGAACATGAAAGGTCTCTGTTACAGGCTGATCTTCCCGCCCCCCCCCCCCCCCCACAATTCGTGTGCTGAAGTCCTTAACCCCCAGCACCTCAGATTCTGACTGTATTTGGAGATGGGGCCTTTGAAAAGATATTTAAGTTAAAATGAGGCCATTGGGAAGGGCCCTTACAAGAAGAGGAGATTAGGATAGACCCAGGTAGAGGGAAGGCCATGTGAAGGTGCAGAAAATGGTGGCTGTCTGCACCCCAAGGAGAGAGGCCTCAGAAGGAACCAACCCTGATGACCCCTTGAGCTTGGACATCCAGCCTCCAGAACTGTGAGAAAATAGGTTTCTGTTATCTGAGCCACTGAGTGTCTGGTTAATATTAAGTAATAGAAATCTTCCCCATTTTTCATCTCTCATCTGTTAGAAACTGAGTTATCTTTCCTCTGCCCTCAACTTTTCCTCGTATATGGAAATGTGAACTACTCTACCACTGGAATTGGTGGGAATCATGACGGATTCTCCTCTCATGTCCGTTGAACAGTTGTTGAGTGGAGACCAGCCCTGCTGGTTCCCGCGTAGCCGTGGGTCAGCGGGCGGCGTGCACAGAACAGTCCCCGCGTTGTGTCTCGCTGGGTCTGAGTCCCAACAATTCCACCGGCTGGCTCGGGCTCCAGAGCAAACCACAGACAAGTTCAAGGTGAGGGCCAGGTCCCCTCTACACATACCCCACGCTGCAGGTCTAAAGCCAAGAACCTGCTAAAAGAAACGGGAATAATAGGTAAAGCTTGTAGAGAAACAGACAACAAAAGAAAAATCTTGTTCCTGAATTCACTCGAGATTCCAGATAAAGTGGATCAGGTGCGTTTGAGCAAATGTGGGAACGCGAATTCGAAAGGTAACCGTGTGCACACCTCTGCGGGCCTTTCTGAACATTTGAGGAATCGGCTGATAGGATTTTAGTTGCATTTCCTCTCTGAAAGCTATATTTCTGGGAACCTTCAGATTAGGCACAAACGCGAAGGGGAGATAAAGGCAGTAAAATGGTGGGGGAAGGAATGTGCACTTGCCAGAGCAGTGGAGGGAATGAAAAAAGCTTTCACAGCTCTATCAGGGCAAGGAAATACTAGAAATTAAAGTAGATTTATTAAGTGATGGAGAGAGTGAAATCCAAGATGATTACTAAATGGCTGGGTACTCAAATGCCCTTTTGAAGTCTCCCTTTCACGACAGAAAATGGTAAGGCTCTGGCTCTCTGTTCAGTCCCAGTTACCTGGGTTTTGCTGGTGAAATTCTCCTATGTACACAGGAAGCAGTGAAAGCTGTATGCAGAACGGGGAGCGTTCACAGTCAAACGCCCTGCTGTGTAGTCCCAAGAAGCCAGGGAAATGGTTTGCCAAACTTGAAAAGAAACAAACGAAACGGAGGCCCTAGCGAGGCATAAAAACAGAAGCAAATACAGCAGCTTTTGATTTAGATAAGCTGGTTCTCTCAGAAAGCATTAAAAATGAGTGCCGTCTGTTCTGTGTTTATGGAAATTCACAGAGAAAAATCATCCGCTCTCACCAAAGGCACCTGAATGCTGACTTTTTATGCTTACGGATCTCTGAATGACACATGGGAAATAGAAAAGCACAGTGGTCATTTCTATTACGGTCTCTTCCCTTTATTTTTAAAATTTTATTGAAGTTATATATGTCCACGGTAAAAAAAAAAAAAAAAAATCAGGGAGTTGAGAGGGGGCAGCTTCTTGTAATCATGTTTGCTTTAGACCTTTTGGTGGCAATTCCCATGACTCTAAATAAGATGCTGATTTGTTCGTTATCTATACGTTCATATATGGATTTAGGGTGTCTCTTGAGCCTCTGGTAGGAAAGAAGTTCATTTGCACTCTTCTTCTCCCAATTTTAATGCTTATTATGTGTAGTTCTTCTATTGGTCACCTTCACACCTTTGTGCCTAGGCTGAAACCTCTATTTCTTGCTCCTCTAACATTGGACCTGACCCCTCAGTGTAAGATGTGGCCTGTTTATTGTCAGAACTGAGGCCTCAGTCAATCCCTGGGATGCCTGGGCTGTGCAGCGTGTCCCCCTGGGGGGTCCACCTGGGCAGGACCTGCCGGATGCAGGGACTTGCTCGTCTGTGCAGAATCACTCGCCCTGAGAGAGGGAGTCTCCCTGGGCAGTGTCCTTGGCTTCTCTTTAGAAGAAGCCTCCACTGTGGGGTGGAGTAATAAATGCGCTGGTTTCCATGGCACGTGGGATGGGGAGACGGGCGCTGAGGTTTCCCCGGGACGACTTCCAACTGGTTTCTGTTTTTCAGCACCTTCCCTTGTTCTTACTCTTTAAGCCCATTGGCCCCAAGCCCAGAGCTTCCCCGGGGTTATGCCAGAAGGATTGCCCGCCTCCCTCCCATCCCGGCCCCTCCTGTGAGTGTTCTGGACCGCAGCTCACTGCACTCAGTTTTAACCATCAACACCCTTGCACTGGCTCTGTCTTCTAGAAGGGTTGAAAATCTCTCTTCCACTGACGACAGTCCCCTCTCCAGTGTGTGTGTGTGTGTGTGTGTGTGTGTGTGTGTGTGTGTGTGTGTACGTGTACACGTGTCCTGAGTCAGTCGTAGGGAATCAGAGTGAGAACTAATGGACACTTTAAAAAAAGAGCTCGTACCATACATACTCTGTTGGAGGCTTTTCTACCCCCTTAGCCATATGTTTTGAAGTGTTTCCTACGTCATTATTATTTTTCAATTTGTGCATCGTATTCCATTATATGGATAGACTGTAATTCACTTAACCAGCACCCCATTACTAGGCATTTACGTTGATTGTAAATTTTGGTCCAGTAAAGTCACCTACAGTGAACATCTGTGATAGTGTCATCTGAGGCATCATGGACCGTGTCCTTGGGAAACATTACTGGAAGTGAAATCACTGAGTCAAAGGGATTCTTTTCCCTTACAGGTTATTACAAGATATTGAATATCGTTCCCTGTATTATATAGTAGATCCTTGTTGGTTATCTGTTTTATATATAGTAGTGTGTATCTGTTAATCCCGAACTCCTAATTTATCCCTCCCCTCCTTTCCCCTTTGGTAACCATAAATTTGTTTTTTATGTCTGTGAGTCTGTTTCTGTTTTGTAAATAAGTTGATTGGTGTCTTATTTTAGATTCCACATATGAGTGATACCATATGATATTTGGTCTTTCTCTGTCTGACTTACTTCACTTAGTAGGATATCTCTAGGTCCATCCATGTTGCTGCAAATGGCATTATTTCATTCTTTTTTCTGTCTGAGTAATATTCCATTGTCTATATGTACCACGTCTTCTTTGTCCACTTATCTGTCAGTGGACACTTAGGTTGTTTCCACGTCTTCGCTATTGTATTGTAAATAGTGCTGCTGTGAACAGTGTGGTGCATATATCTTCTCAAATTAGAGTTTTTGTCTTTTCTGGATATGTACCCTGGAGTGGGATTGCTGAGATCATATGATAACTCTACTTTTAGTTTTTTAAGGAACCTCCATAGTAGCTGCACCAATTTACATTCCCACCAACAGTGAGGAGGGTTCCCTTTTGTCTGCACCCTCTCCAGCATTTATTATTTGTAGACTTTTTGATCATGGCCATTCTGACCAGTGTGAAGTGATACCTCACTGTAGTTTTGATTTCCATTTCTCTGATAATTAGCAATGTTGAGCATCTTTTCATGAAAGGGTTGCACATTTTCAAGGCTTTTGACACACATTGTCAAATTGCCTTACAGAAAGTTTATATAAGTTTCTCACTCCTCTTCTAGGCCAGTACTACTTTTCTACCAACCCTGGATGTCATTATACTTTTAAACTTGCAAATTCGACAGGCAAAAACATCATGTTATTTTAACAGTTTGCGACTCTATTGTTAACTATTTAGTTCCAGCTATATGAGGAATCGTGGCACTTGGTTTCACCTTTACTGGCTGCCCACAGAGGAAGTGGGGAGCCCATAGAATCAGTACTGCCGTGTCCCCTGCCGCCTAAGCCTGCTCTCCCCGAGCCCTCAGCCCTCAGCCGGGAGAGCGCCGGTCAGGGGGCAGGAAAGAGGGGGGAAATGCTGGTGGATCAGACCTCATTCCCCCTTGTCCAGTGGATGCTACAAGGAATAAGGGAAACGTGAGGACAAACCTGAGGAGTGGACTGCGTTTTGGAGCCAGGATTGAGGGAACTAGGTCCACATTCACTGAATATTAAAATAAGTCCATGGGTCAACTCCAAACCCCCTGAACCTCCTGAGCTGCTGGGGAGGTCAAGTGCTTCCCTTGAATCTGCAGCCCTGAGCACTTGTTACCCTGATCTAGGCCTCAACTTGGCTAATACCTAGTGGAAGGTAGGGGAGAAACAGGGTTTGGGGGTAAATGACCATTTATTATTTATTTATTTATAATTATTTATTATAATATCTATTATTTATTATAATTTTTTATTATCAGGCCTTTATTGAGCCCCTACCGTGCTAGATCCTAGGGACATAGAAACAAAGTAAATACAGCCTTGCTGACAAGGTGCTTGAAAACGATTTAGGGAATAAATACTTAGCCTGTGATACTGGAGTGATAATTTTATAGCCCATGAAGCAGAGTACACAGAGGCGGGGCAGCCCTTTCCAGTCAATAACCAACTTCAGGTAAGGGCGTGAGGAATTACACCTGACACCAGGCTCGGAGGAGCCGACACCAAGGCTTTTGGACCACTGATAAAGACTGAAATGTGTTGTGTTATCTGTGAGTATAACCTTCTTGCCTCCTTCTTTATTCATAAAAATAAAGAGACTAGGGAAAAAATATTTCTAATTCCAAGAGAATAAACTGTAACGTCTTCCATCCAGTCCACCTCTATTGCCAGTATCCTAATTCAGATGCTCCTGATTTTTTCTCTCCAGCATGGATCCTGGAATCCACCCTTACATGGGGGCTTTTGTTGACTCCATATATTTTAAAAATTGAAGTATAGTTGATTTATAATGTTTTGTGAGTTTCAGTTGTACAGCAAAGTGATGCAGTTATATACATATATGTATATTCTTTTTCAGGTTCTTTTCCATTATAGGTTATTAGAAGATATTGAATATAGTTCCCTGTGGACTCCATATTTTTATGTAAACCAGTTTATCATTTTTTTCCTCTATTGTTTGTGCTTTGTCTTATTCGAGAAACTCTTTCCTCTACCCCAGTGACATATATATTCTACTTTCAGTTTGGTACATTTAGTTATGTCTTCATTTGGCTAGAGTTATTTTTATGAGATATGGATACAATTTCCTGTGTATGATGGCTGTTTGTCCCAGAATCACGTACTGAATGGTCCATTATTTCTACCAAGTTCTAGCGCCACCTTGTCATGTACTAATTTATCATGTATATGTGGGTCCATCCTTTTGGATTCTCCATCTGTTCCATTGGTGTAATTGTCTCTGTTTCTGTTATCATACTGTTTTAATTACTATAGCCTTATTATATGTCTTCATTTCAAATAAGTCATGCTTACTTCTTTTTCAAGATTATCTTTGGTCCTTTACTTTCTACGTGAATTTTAAGAACAGCTTGTCAACTTCCTCAAAATATCCTGCTGGTCTTTTGATTGGAATTGCACTGATATTTACATTATTTGGGAGAAAACTGCCATCTGTGTGATATTGAATCTGCCCATCCGGAAATATTATAAATCTCACCATTTTGAAAACATCTTCTTTAATTTCATTCAGTAAAGTTTTATCATTTTCTATACAAATATTTCATATATCTTTTCTTAGAATTATTTCTAGGTACCCATAAATTTTGTTATTGTGAATGGGATTTCTTAGTGACCTGTGCTAATTGATTTTTTTTAATATAAATTTATTTATTTATTTATGGTTGTGTTGCGTTTTCGTTGCCGCACGCAGGCTTTAGTTGCGTGCGCGGGGGCTTCTCTTCGTTGCAGTGCTTGGGCTTCTCGTTGTGGTGGCTTCTCTTGTTGTGGAGCACAGGCTCTAGGCACGCGGGCTTCAGTAGTTGTGGCACATGGGCTTAGTAGTCGTGGCATTCGGGCTCAGTAGTTGTGGTGCATGGGCTTAGCTGCTCCGCGGCATGTGGGATCTTCCCGGACTAGGGATCAAACCCGTGCCCCCTGTGTTGGCAGGTGGATTCCTAACCACTGCGCCACTAGGGAGGTTCCATATGCTAATTGTTTGTTGCTGGTATATGGAAATGCTGTGGTTTTCATGAATTGATTTTGCAGCCAGCAGCCTTGCAGAACCCTCTTCTAGGTTTAATAGTTTATAAATACCAGGGTTTTTGGGGAATTTTTAATTTAAACTCTCATTCTCTGTTGTTAATGACAGCTTTTTCTTTCTTTTCAGTCCTTAACATTTCTTTTTTCTCTTGTCTGCGGGCTAGATCACTAGTGTAATTTTTAATAGAATCAGCAGTAGCAGGTCTCTGCTCCTTATTTTCTTTGAAGGGAAAGCTCCTAATATTTTACCTTTAAAGACAATATTTGCACTAGATTTTTGAAAGATGCCCCGTATAAAATTAATAAATATTTCTTGAGCTCCTAGTTCACTGACAGTAAACTAGGAACATTTCACTATCTGTGGTGAAATAGTTATTGAACTGAATCAAATACTTTGGCTGCGTCTAATGAACCAAGCTTTTTGTTTTTCCTTTTATCTCTTAATGGGGTGAATTACACATAAATTTTCTAATGTGGAGCCATTATTGCAGTTCCTACTCGGTTGCGATAGCTTTTCTAAAAATACACTTCTGGAATTTGCCTGGTAGTATCCTAGTTTGGTTACTTTGCCTCCGTGTTCATAACCCCGAGTGACTTGTAACTTTGTCGTTGACACTGTCCCTGCTTGGACTTGTTGTGAAGATTGTACTAGGCTGGTCCCGTTAGTTGAGGAGCGTTCTCATCCCTTCAGGTCTCTGGGTCCTTCTGAATGACTTAAGGACCGCTGTCCTTGAAGACTTACCAAGTGCTGGTTCCTCGTCTCCTCTCCCGTCAGCATTCATGTGGCCACTTCCTCTTGTCTCCTCGGCCCCCAGAACGTTCTCATTTAGGACAGAAGCATCCCTGCCCACCATGCCTTCCTGCAGACCTGAACTACGTTCGTGGCAGGACACTGGTGAGGACGGGTGTCTCTCCTCTGGCCTTGCAGACAAAGCCGAGTGGTGTGGCCTAAACATCTCGCTCCCTGAACTTGCCGGGTCAGTTTTCTACTCTGAGCTCCCTGCCCCACGGCACTTTATCCCTCTGCGCTGCTCACCAAAGGTGCACGTTCTGTCTCCAGCCAGAAGACGAGCTCCGGGACCCTGAACCTTGCTCTTCACTGCAATTTCCACGCCGAGTGTGGCACCAGGCACCGAAACAGGCAGGCACTGTTTGTTGAATAAATGAGCTAAATGTTCTGATCTGTTAAACACAAACAGCTCATTACAGATCTAATGTGCGATTTGTTATCCTACCGGTTTCTAACCAGACATTCTGATGCCACCTGGACGTATACTAATTGATGGTATGAGCAAGGGACCGGCTTAGAGTTGCTATTTATTCCTTTGGTGTAATTGTCTCTATCTCTGTCACCATGCTGTTTAAGTTACTACAGCCCTCTGTAGGTCTCAGTCCTGCGCTGAGTCTTCTGTCTTGGTCCACAGTCTCCCCTGGCTCCTGGCCTCAGTGGACAGAGACTCAGCCTCCCTCTGCGGGGTCTTAAGTACCTAGCTGTGGTATATGATGTTGGCAGCTCTTGCTGCAAATTCTTACCCATGCATTTACCCTCCTGTGCTCTTTCTCCTGCTGTGTCGGCCAAGACCTCCTCTGTGGTTCAGATAGCCTTGCACGCTTTCTAGAATTGTTTTATAGTTCGTCCTCACAGACTCCACTCGGCAGGAGGGGCTCCTTGCTGTGATGACCTCCAGTCGAGGAAGCCTGACTTCCTAGAAGATGGGGTGCCTGGGGCAGCATCCCCCGGGCAGCCGGGTGGACGCCGTCTCTGGGGCACTTGCTGGTCCTCTTCCCTCACGTGTTCCTGGAACATTTCTGAAGAGGCGATCTGGACCATGTCCACTTTCAGTTTTAGTTTTGTAACTAAACCACTTTGTGCACGTACCGAGACATTCTCACTTCAGTTATTTAATATTTTAGGCAAAAGTTGTTTTCGTTCGAACCATCGCTGGTGGTGACATCAATTGTTATTTGAGCTGGTGGTTTAATAAGTTACTTCTGTAAAGCAGCTGGGTTACCTTTTTAAACGAGACAAGGAAATAATACAAGTTATAGAAACACCCACTCAGGTGAGGAGGAGGTCCTGTCGGTTTGCAGAGTATTCTCTGGGGTTATGGGTTTTCTGCCTCGTACAGGTCGCTTGAGTCATGCAAAGGTTGCCTACAAGTCTGGATGTGCAAGAGAAATTTCACTTCTCTCTCGTGCTTCTCTGAGCGGCGCACAGGTCAGCCGCAGCCTGATGGACAAATGTCGACCTTGGTCAGGTTTCTAAGTCAGATGGGCAGCGAGGCTGGACAGGGGCTCCCCAGAAACAGCTTCTGGAGAGGCTGCAAGTCAGTTCCTCGAAGGTCACCAAGAGAAGGATTATTGTTCCTCTTGCTGGGGGTCTATCAGATCTGACTGTGTGTTTCCTCATTGTTTCCCGAGTGTTAGAACTGACTGGAAACCAGTACGTGAGGCTGTGGAAGCCAGCTCAGTGTGTGTGTGTGTGTGTGTGTGTGTGTGTGTGTGTGTGTGTGTGTGTGTGTGTGTGTAGGACGTCACAGACGCGAGGCCACGGCCCTCCCCGGCTCACCAGCCCTCTGACTTTAAGAGCACTGCTGTCTCAGTCATGTTTCACTTTTTCTGAATAAGGATGGTTTCTTCCAGTTTTGATTTTTGATTTTGGAAGCAATTTGAGGTCAGTCCAACTCCTCTCGCTTTGCTTTTGAAGCCTCCCAACCCCAGCCCGGGATAGGTCTGGAGTTTGGTTGAGGAGTTTCCAGAAACGTTCTCTCGGGCGAGGAGACAAGGTAGGATCACGGGAAACGAAGGGACCCTGCAGGTCCTCAGGTCTATCTGCCCTTTGGAGGTGGTGGAGATAAATAAATACTTCTTAAAGGACATTTGAGTTCTTTCCTCATCAGGAAGGGACCCGGGAGGAGCTGACCTCAAGCATCACCTATGTTTACCAAGAGCCTCCCAGAGTGGTGGTTACTGTTACTGCTCACTTCGTAACAAGCTACTACCCCCGGCTTAGCGCTTATGACAATAATAAGCCGGCGTCTGGGGGGTCAGGAGCTCAGGAGCAGCTCACCTGGGAGGTTCCAGCGCCGGGTGCCCTGCTGTCAGAGGTCGGCTCGGGCTGCCCCACTGTGCGGGCTGGACCGCGGCTGGCAGAGCCACATCGAAGATGCTCACGCACTCACCTTGCAGGCGGGCGCTGGTTCTCGGCGGGAGGCCTCAGTGCCTCACGTCACGGCCTGTCCAAGAGGCGGTCTGGGTGTCCCCACGTCACTGGTATGTGCCCCCCAGAGAGAATGATCCAGGCCAGCGCTGTGTCTGTCTGTCACGACCTTGTCTCAGAAGTCACGCCGCCCCCGTTTCTGCAGGACCGTGCCGGTGGCACAGGCCGGTGTGTCCCCAGTGAGGGCAGCACACGGGCGGCGGTGGGGGGACATCGTGGAGGTTGGCTGCCACCATCACACCCTGGGCACACGCGCCACACCTTGTGCCCGGATCGGCTCTGGATCTTCATGAGCACGACGGCTCTGCTGGTGGCTGGTGTCCCCCCGTCGTACGGATGAAGAAATGTGAAGCGTCTCGGCGAGAGTGAGCCGCTGGCCTGCTGTCTTGTAGACGGAGGGGGTGAAGGTGGGATTCGCAGCGAGGCCCGACCGTCCCTGAAGCCGGAGGAGCTCAGCGCTCTGCTGGGCTTTAATTCTTACCGGGTGGCACCGGGCACTTCTTGCAGTGGAGCAGCCTACACTGCAGATTGAACTGGGAGATCAATGCAGATTTGATGGCAGAGAGAATCCTCTACCGATACACGGGGACCCCCAGCCGGCTGCGCGAGGGGTGAGGAGATGCCACCGCTTGGGCCTGTCTAGGCTTTCTTCTTCCTCCTGCTGCTTTCCTGCAGCTCCCTCTGTCCTTGCTGGGCCATCCAGACTGCCTCGTATCTGGACCCTTACGCCCTGGGATCATTCCCAACCTTGCCCGCAGTTTCTCACAGTCTCGACAATCAAATACTTTGGCAAATATATTTCCTCGTCTTCAGGGATCACCTTATTTGATTAATCACTGTGTAGATCTGAACAAATTATGGGACTTTCAGAGGTGTGCTCATTTTCCAGTTCTCGAGAACTGTCTGCAGTGTGTGGTTTTTCTCTGAGCTTTGTTGCCTCAGAAGGAAGCTCCCTGAAATGGTCCTTAAATTCCTTTTAAAAAGTGAGAAAAGAGCAAGGACACCATCCCAGACCCGTGGTTGCACCAGGGCTTCAGCAGCCCCTAGTTTGCTCTTCACTTCATTCATTCGTGTTTGGGCCACAGAGACACAGCTTGGAGCTGGAGGGTCTTTATGTGAAGAAACAATTTTTGTTCACATTCTTTAAAAGTACTAGTAACACATATTTTGTTCTGCTTCAACATTATAATTGTGGTCCGTAAAAACCCCACCCTATGAAACTCATGTGGTAAAATTTACCCTTTCATTTGCCAAAAGGGGACTTAGAAGGACTTGAATAGTGTTAGTGGCCGTAAAGGAGCTGCAGTGGTGATCTATGTTGATGGCTATTCGTTTGATTTGTTACACCAACTACAGCTCATAAATTGATTGGTTAAAAACTCTGAAAGAGAGAACGAAAGTCCTCACGTCCGTGAGGCAGTCCTGCAGAGCGCATGAGTCCAGGTAGGACCTACCAGGAACCGGGAGGCAGGTCTGAGCCAGGCTGCCTGGCGTCCCTCATCCTGTTTCCTCGATGCCTGAGAGGGCTCACGCCCCGCACCCTCTCAGCTTGCCAACCGGGGCCTACCTCTCTCTAATTAAGTGATCCATTGTTCCTCATTTGCAGCAGGAAAATGCAGAGTTGGAGAAATGCCACGTGTGCCAATCTCCGTATGCATTTACGGTAGGTACCAGAAGTGTGTCTGGGCAACTCTTGGCGTCCGTGAATTCCTCACACATGGTGTGTTCAGGAACCGAGGGAGCTCAAAGCACGGGAAACTCAATTCACTAAAATTCAGCATCATGACGAAAAGCACGTCAGATGCGCGCCATTCATTCTGTCCTGGCTCTCAGCCTTTAGCTGCGAGTCACCTGGGGGCTTGTAAACCGCAGGGGGCCGGCCCTGCCCCCAACCCCCAGCGGCTCTGATGCAGTAGGTCCGGGGCGGCTCCTGGAAGTTGGGGTTTCCCGCAAGTCCCTAGGATGCTGCTGCTTCGGGGACCAGACTTTGGGAACCATGTGCTGGGCTGTTTCCCAAGGGGAGGGACCACATTATCATCTGGCCATCTCTAGCCCTGGCTTGGCGCCTGCACCGGGTTACCTCTCGCTACCTGACGATGACAGCAGGATGGAGAACCAGCTCTTATTTGGGACCTACGATGCGCTCGTCCCTGAGGGAAGAACGTTACGGGGATTACGTCGTCGAAGTCTCAGCCCGTCAGGGAGACACTAACCCGGTCCCCATGGCACAGAGAGAACCTCGGAGCCCTGGAGAGTTGCGGTAACACGCCCGCAGTCACACGCCAGCGTGGAGGGGGCCAGGAGAGGCGTTTGGGGCTTGAATTGAAAAACTGAGATCCTCAGGCAATGTTCTCTTCTTTGCCATTGTTTGCAAGTTCCTATCAAGTCCTTGCCAAGGATAAACCCAGGAACAGTTTACAACTCGAGAATCCTATACAAATTCAACAGAAAAGTTTTCAGATTGATATTGAGGGAGAAAAAATACTGACCAAACCTGCCTTTGCATCTGGTGGCTGGCTTCCTGTGGACCCGGGTGTCGAGGGAATCACCTTCGTGGGGCAGCTCCCAGAGCTGCTTCTCAAGACTCCTTTTGCTCCCGCTGAGGTGGGTATCTGTGACACCCTCTGCTGGGTCCGAGCAGCTGCCTCTGCAGAGGGTCCTGGAAAGTGCTCACCTGCTCAGAGAACCACAGCTTTCCCCAGTCTGTCTCCTAACTTAGCCGAGGATCCCAGCTTGTCCTGTGGGCAGTCGTATCTCTTGTATCCTCTGTAACCAGCCCTCCCAAGGGCTGGACCAGCTCCAGCTGCCCAAAGCCGGGGAGGGAGCCTCTCAAAGCCCAAGACAAGTGGAGACCCTCGGGGGCAGGTCCACCGATGCACTCGGGGTCCGTCCACATGTCCCCAGGAGAGTGCTTTGAGAGAGCATCCCAGAGCGGAATACCCAGGCGTTTTAGACGGAATTTCTTCCTGCCAGCGTTACCCCTGGGGATCAAATGCTGGCATCCCTTCAAACAGCCTGTGGCCTCTTAGTTATGTGCCCCTAACGTGACAATGAGGGGCAACCACCGAATGCCGCTGTCGGTGTGTCTGTGGAAGGTGATGGGCTCCCGCCCTGCTGAGATCTGGGTTTGGCACCGAGATCCCTCCGTCCTGCAAACTCCTGGGAGTGTTTGCTTCTCTGCAAAAGTTGGATTCTATGACTGCTGCTTAATTTCCTAGTTAGTGATTATCAAGAAACTGGCGTGTGACTGCAGCGAAACACTATAGAATGCAGAAGACTTCCTGCCGCTCTGGCACATGGCCTGGGTTACTCACATTGGTCCTGCTGTTGTTTCTGGGAAGATTTATGGCGTGAGTGGTCTTCCCTTGCCTCTGCCCCCCATGCCCAGCAGCAGGAGGAGCTGCAAGGAAAGTAAGTTAACTTTATCTACATCGTCTCTGCGTAAACTATGGTCCTCGGGGCCATATTGCCTGGATTCCAGCTCTGGCCTTGCCACTCACTCACTGTGTGATCTCAGGCAAATTACTATGCTGCTCTGTGCCTCCATAGTCTCACCTGTAAAATGGGGATCATAGTGGCCCCCAGTTCCTAGGGATCCTTGAGGATTCAGTGTTAATGCTTGTGAAGCGCTTAGGCAGATTCTGGTGTAAACACTCCATAGATGATGTTGTCATTATTACTAAATGCTTAAAATCGGAATCAAAGTGTCAGCTAAAAAAAGTCTCTGTGCAAGATTAGGAGCTGGAGGGGCTGCCTGGTGTTCTGGAATCCTTGCCAACCAGGCAATTACAGTTTAATAGAAGAGAGAGAACCACACATGTATGGGGAGGGACGTTTGCTGCGTTCTCCTTACAAGTGGGAATGTAGGCTTGGCGCTTCCATGAAAGGTGGGCGGAAGCTTCCTGGGACAGAAAAATGCAAGATAACAAATGATAAAGAGGAAGTAGGAGTTGTCTCAGGCTTGCTTTTTTTTTTTTTTTTTAAATTATGAAAGCAACGAAGGCCCATTGGGGAATATACAGGGATGTTTAAAGCAGAAATAAATCGTTTAAAACTCCTCCACCCAGAGAAAACCATTGTTAATTCCTTAACAGATTTCCTGTTTTTGGCTTTTGAGAAAAGCTGGGCACACGGGCCCTGGGAAAGGATGGCTCAAATGCCCAGGAGATCCGACCTGTGTACCATGGGGCCGGCCCCAGGCGGACAGGGTCCACGCTGGCGGGCGTGCACGGAGCCCAGGACTCTCACAATCATAACCAACCTCCTTTCCCTCCTTGCCAGGCCCAGCCTGTTCAGGGCTGAGTCTTGAAGCATCAGAAAGCATGTAAGGTCACCAAGAAAGCAGTTGTCTGAGTTCTTTTAGGGAAAACAGCTGATGAGAAACTGATTTGGGGGTTTTAAAGTTTTTATTTCGCGTTGTTTGGGGTGTTTTAACCACATGGTGAAGAATCCCTCTCATTCCCCGCCCGTGAGATGACAGGCACCGTAGCCACGCGGGGCTTGCCTCTCCAGGGGAGCAGGTCTTCCCAAACGAGGGTGGACCCCTCCTAGAGCGCTGTGCTCCCTTACAGACTCTGGTGGAAACGGCCATTCTGGAGGCGGATTTGCTCGAAGGCCAGCAGACAAGCCTACCTGAATATTAGGCGATATATCAGCCTTTTGAAAGCTACAGAAACATTTGACTCCTGTTTGTAAATTCCGGTCAGTTGTCTTGAACAGCACAGATCCTACTGTTGTCCCCTGTGACACACGGCAGGGGCTCCAGTTACTCCAACTTGTCTTTTTTTTTTTTTTTGGTACGCGGGCCTCTCACTGTTGCGGCCCCTCCCGTTGCGGAGCACAGGCTCCGGACGCGCAGGCTCAGCGGCCATGGCTCACGGGCCCAGCCGCTCCGCGGCATGTGGGATCTTCCCGGACCAGGGCACGAACTCGTGTCCCCTGCATCGGCAGGTGGACTCTCAACCACTGCGCCACCAGGGAAACCCTGTCTTTTTTTTTTTTCACGTGTATTTTTATATAGTCAATGTTTGGCCCATTTTGTTGGTTTCTAACATTTCATGCAGACTTGTCCAGATGTTTGCAGAGAGACCAGATGCTCCTAGGATAGTATCAACTTCTTTTTCCATGCCAGCCTGCCTGACCAGGTTTATGAGAGCCCCTAGACGGGGTCAGGGGTCTGAAAGGAGCTGAAACTCATTCACAGGGTGAGTGGGGTGGAGGCAGAGGCGAGGCCTAGGGGCTGCCGTGCGAGGTGGGGTCTCTGCACCCTGTGCCCAGATGGCTCCATGGCCCATCCTGCGTCCTCTGTCAGGCTCCTGGTGTCTGAAGCGTGCACGCAGAGGGGGCTTGTAAAGGCACTGACCCTGGAGCTGGCCTTTGGTGGCTCTGAGCCCACCTCCTCTGGATTCTTTAGCAGACAAGTCTGGAGGCTCCGTTCCTAATGAGGGTCAGGCCCTCTCATTGCACTGGGGAAGGGACATTCGGAGCCTTGGGGTCCAGGGAAGGGGCAGAGGGGAGACAGGGATGAGAGGAAGATGTTTGCCTCTTGACAGAAGCGGGTGAGTGGTCAAGCTGTGGTGAGGTGAGGGGTTCTCCATATTCCTCCTCCAGCACAGGTAGAGAACGCAGCGACCCCTTGACGGGACCCAGGGAGCAATGTAAACTTCTGTAATGGTCACCAGTTAGAGGTCCAGTTGGTTTAAGGAGCTGGGGAGAGTTCAGGAGAGCTGTCAGGCCACCTAGCTGAGTTAGTAACCAGGGAATTTCTTCCTTATACATGGCTAAGATGTTCAAGATTCCAGGGATGAAGATTGTCTTGCCGGGGAGTGGGGAGGAGGGGAGGCGTCATTTTAGAGGTGAAGAGCAAGCCGGAGACGGGGTAGAAGTGCTTTGATCGACCCAGGAAAAGGGTGCAGGAGGTGGGAGAAGGATGCAGGAAGCCCAGCGCTCTTCTTGAAAATAGTAGACGCCGCGTAGACATCTGGCCAGTTCATTGGCCGAGTAAATGAAGGACCAACAGGAGGGGCAAGTGAGCCCGCTCCAGAGTGTGGATTTCAAACATCCCCTTTTCCCAGCGATGACTCTCCCAGCAGCTGAGAGCAAATGTCTTCAGCTCTGCTTCACGCCGGGCCTGCGGCTCCTGGAGAGACGGGGATGGACCGGGTACAGACAGGGCAGCCTTGGCCTAGGAGTGATGTGGGGAGCATCCTCCCTGCCGCCCCCAGTCCATGGTTTGGTCCCGCTGCAGTTCCGCTTCCTTCTCTACCCCCGCGTGCTGCGGGGCTGCCTCTCCCGGGCAGGCAGTGGGGCAGGGCCACTGGGTCTCTGCTGTGGTGCTGGGTGCTTGGTCTGGGCAGGGCCCCCGGGGGTTGGGGGGTGCAGCCTGAGGCCTGTGACACAGCTTGTCACAGCATTAAATTAACCAGAAACGCAGTGAGGGGCTCAAAGTGGTCTCACTGCTGCCACACTCTAACCAGCCAGTCGGCTGACAGATTCCTCCTCAGGAAAGGTTGGACTTGAGTCATTTTCTGAAGCCAGTGACATTTGCTGTTCAGCCTGGAGTTTCCCTGGACAGAATCAGGGAAAGAGACCAGAAAATGGGCATTATTATTTTCATTATTAACTTGCCAGCTCTTCACTAATCTGTACCACAAATCTTCCCTCCCTCCCTCCCTCCCTCCCTCCCTCCCTCCCTCCCTCCCTCTCTCTCTCTCTCTCTCTCTCTCTCTCTCTCTCTCTCTCTCTCTCTCTTATCAGGAAAACCAGAGGTTGTAAAGCCAAACAGAAATGGGTTTGAATTCCAGCAAGTCCACTGTCTCACCTGTGGTCTTGGGGAGATCCCCTAACCCGCCGGAGACTCCCTTGCAGGGTCTGTAAAGTGAAGTTGATAATACTTACCTCATCGTGCTGTTTGAGGATTTAATTAAGTAACTCCAAAGTCACGGGAGAAATGCCAGCCAGGGCTGGCGGGAGGGGCTGACATGAAGAGTGTGTCATAAAGGAGTAACTCACTAGGTAGGGGAGCCACAGGGCCCGCCCGCCCTGGCTGGTGGCCGTGGAGGCACCAGCCCCAGGAGGGGGCTTTCGCAGACCCGGAGGTGGAGAGGGCTGCCTTGCAGGGACCGTGGCCTCCTTGTCTCTTCCCTCCCTCCCTCCTTCCCTTCTGGCTGGGCTCCCAGTTGTGCAAACCCAGCAGAAGCCCGAGGGCATGGAAGCCCGGGTGTAGTCCACTCCAGGCAGCCTCTAGGGTTGCAGCCCGGTGGAGGAGGTGAGCTGTAGGCTGAAACAGAAGCCGCGCGGCTCGGGAAGGGCTCCAGAGATGAGAGCTGTTGTGACCCGTCACTTCAGGTCCAGTTGAGAGCCTGTCAAGCCTGGAACTTGAACGTTTCTGGAGAGCAGTCATCTTGTTTAGCCACAAAGCAGTGGTCCATCCCGTCCACATAGTACGTGCCAATCAGTGCTCGCTGAACAGTAGGCAGGTGCTGGAAAGGGCACGAAACACTGACTTGCCAGCAAGTGTAACGTTGGAATGGAATGGAATAGAAAGCACAGTGTATTCAAAGATGGCGATGTTGTACATTTCAGTGGTACGTCCCAGGTGGAGATAGAATAGAAAACAACTATGGCTTTATCCGTTTCTTACGTTTCCTCCCCCAGTGAGTTTGCAGCCAGGGGCCTCTTGCTGACCCCTGCACTCCGTCTCTGATGTCTGTGAAGTCTGACTTCTCTGAAGTCGCAGGGGCTCTTGCTGGCGGGGGGAGACTCTGGGTGGATGGAACCTCTAACAAATCATTGTTATGCCGCGGGGGCCTGGGGTGTTAGGGAGTAACGCGGCCCTGTAGGGCTGTGTCCCAGACCAGGGCCCTTGCCCTTAGAACTGGACTCCTTGGTGGCCGATCAGACATTTCCCTGTGCTCTGTGGGGTGACTGCATACATGCACTTGTCAGGCCCGGGAGGGGAATGACCTTCTGCTCGGGAACCTGCCTAACCTGCTCCGTAAAGATTTCCAAACTGTTCTGAAGTAGCAGCTTTAATGTATTCTAACCTCATGCCTGGCCAGATTTTTCTGGTTTCTGGTAGCTGTTTGGAGACAAGGGTAAAGCCCAGGTAATTCAGTAGTGGGCAGAGCAAACAGCAAAGTCCATTGGGCCTCAGGCCGCTACTGGTTAGCCTGTGCTTTGCTGTCCCCAACTAAGGCTCTGGGAACCAGCTGTTCCTGGGCCCAGGAATCTGCAATTTTACACCTCGCCATTGATGTGACATCCGGGCTTGTTTTGGCAACAGGATTCCTGGAAGCAGAGCAAAAAAATATATTTAAAGAGGATTTAAGCTTAAAGATGTCCTACCTTCTATTCTAAGAACCTGCTTATTTCCCACTGAAAATATGAATGAAAGGTTAGCCTTTAGTTTATCTTATTTATGAAATAATTTCATGCTTACGTTTTCAATACGACATTTCACGACACGTTGCTCTTTAAAAGCTGGTAGGAAAGCAAGTGAGCTGACCACTTTGAAAACTTTCTCTGCCAGCCAAAATCAGATTATTTTCTTTATTTAAGACGATAGTGGTTACAGGGAAGTTGCAGTGGAGCGCCCATCTAATCCGCCCCCTGCAAACGTGAGATAAACTCAGCACCAGGAAAACAAGCACCCTCAGCTGTCAGCCTGTGGCCGAGCCATCCACTACTGAGACCCTCGAGGGACCACTGATTTTGAAGGGGTGGCTTCTGCAATGCGGGCCTTGGAGCCAAAGTCCGGCGGTGCCTGCCGTCAGAGGGCCTGTGTGGACTTTGGTGCCAGGCCCACTTTCCCAGCCCTCAGTGACTCGGTGACACGGTGACACGGGGGGGGGGTGTCAGGGGAACATCCAGTGATCAAAGAATCAGGGAGACATCTGTCCTGTGGGAGGTTGGGGGGCGGACGGGAATCCGCACCTGACTTTAATCCTTAAATTCCCAGGTAGATCCTTTAACCCTTTGTGTTTCAGGATTTAAGGGAAAAAAAAGAAATCTGCTGAAAACACAGATTGGGGCTGGTCTGAGGCGTGCGGAGGGTGTGGCCGGAAGTTTAAGCCTGGCTTCTGCTGGAGCCCTGAGCCTGAAGTTAGGAAGAGCTGGGTTTGTCCTGCCTCACAGCCCTTCACAGCCCTGAGCCCAGAAGGAGGGCTCTCCAGGTCTGGGGTGAAAGGAAGAGCTGGCGGCTTCTGACCCCAGCAGGGATCTCTGGCCGCGTGTGCTTTGTGTCCTGAGTGTGTGCGCCCAAGGGCTGCGTGACGGACATGCGTTTATATCACTCAGAACATACAACGTACTGTTCACAGAATTCCTGCCAGGAACTAACCCCAGCGCCCCTCTTCCTGCCTGGTGAGCGCTGTGACCCCTCCTCGGACTGGGGACCACACAGCAGCTCTGGGACCGGAGGGAGGGGCGGGTGAAAATCGCAAGACCCTGGGCCAGAGGTCCAGGCCCTGGAGGACCCTGCAGCCCCAGCCTGGGGCGCCCTGTGCCGCTTCCCGGTGACCCGCGGTCTTTTCCTGATGCAAAACTCACCTGGGCTCCATATCTATGCGTTAGCATACGGTGTTTGTTTTTCTCTTTCTGACTTACTTCACTCTGTACGACAGACTCTAGGGCCACCCACCTCACTACAAATAACTCAATTTCATTCCTTTTTTTGGCCGAGTAATATTCCATTGTGTATATGTGCCACATCTTCTTTATCCATTCAGCTGTCGATGGACACTTAGGTTGCTTCCATATATGTATATGTATAGCTGATTCACTTTGTTATACAGCAGAAACTAACACACCATTGTAAAGCAATTATACTCCAATAAAGATAAAAAAAAAAAAACAAACCTCACCTGGGGCCCCTCCGACACCCCAGCATCATAGGGAAGTGCAAAGAGGGGCTGAGGTGCCCAGAGGCTGCCCACCCCGCCCTCCCCTTCAGGAATTTCGCTTTCTGCCCTGTGCTGGCAGTGCACCCTCAGAGCTCCCTCATACCCTGATTGGGGCCAGGCGCTGGAGGAGGTGTGTTCGCACTCTGTGTGAGGGAATCGTGCCAGGGAAGCCTGAGTCCACTCGGAGCCCCCGGCTGATGCAGCAGAGGGCGGCTTTGCACAAACAGGACGACGGTGCTGGTGACCAAGTGGGGCCCCGAGCTTCCTCAGCCGAAAGGAAAAAGCTGTCCAGTGTCCGGTGTGAGCCGTACGGACACCCGCCCATAAGTGGGTGAAAAGGACACTACACAGCAGACAGGGCTCAGACCACCATCCCGGGATCCAGCTGGGAGGAGGGAAAACACGAACAGAGGAGAGAAAAGGGCGAAAGGTCAGAGGTGAGCAAAGTGGAGCTGATGAGAACTCTGGAAGCACATGGGGGGAAAATGACTTTGCTGATTCATGGGCCACATTTCACCTCACGACTGGGTGTCAAGAGGGCAAGCTGCTTATCAGGCGAGGTCAGGAGCTGAGAGGAGGCCTGCTGCCCCGGATGAATCCTTCCACACCCACGACGCTGAGGACATAAGGGAAGAGTTCTTGGTGCCGAAGGTTTAACAGCTTCTCAGGATAAAACCCGGACCACGTGTGAAGTCATAAACACCTGTCCTCTGACCAGGAAGACAGAAATCCACAGACCCAGTAAACACACCATTGTCCTGGACTTAAATAAAGGCCTCTTCAAATTTCCACTGCCTTTTGAATGTTTTACTTTCTTCCCTGGGGGCTTTGCATATGTGATCTAAGGAGCGGGGCCTCTCTGACTGAAGATAAGCTTCTTACAAGATAGCCGTGGTGAGCTCTTAGCAGGGCTGCTCACCTGCTCTCTCCTGATTCACGTATTTGTCTCCCTATGTCCCTCTGTTCCCCTATGTCCAGAAAATAAAACCCATCCTAAGGGACAAGGATTTTCCAGTGAGAAAAATTCCAAAGATTTTTATATAGTCTTGAAAGTAATTCAGAAAAGGACTTGCATTTGAACAAATTGCATTTGCAAAGGAATGCTTTGAACAAAGGCTGCATTGTTAAAGTCCACTTGGTGGCTGCTTTGAAGAGACCAAAGTTTACTCGGGTTTTTAAGTTCTTCTGCATTTGCTTACAGCAAAAAAAAAAAAAAAAAGAGAGACCTTGTCCCATCAACGGTCCTCTTCCTGGACTCCTGCAGACACCCATGTCCCTCCACTTCACCTGGCCAGGACCCAGGATGTCTCCCATCCAGACACAGAGCACCTGGAGGGCAGGGTCAAGGGCTCAGAATCCAGACATGTAGGATAAAGGGGCGTTGTGCTACTTCCGGACATCTAGGAGGTACAGTTTGGATGCTGAAATGTTGGGATTTACAAGACGTAAATCCCAACTGTTCATGAGAACCATAGGACCGTGGACTTGAAATGGGAAGTGTAACAGAAAATCCAGGATGAACACAGCTTTCACGTGGTCGTATTAATTACTTTAAGAGATGGTTGCTTTGAACCCTTCTCTGGGAAAATAGAAGTTTTGCTGAGAAACAGGAGCGACAACCGTGGAGCTTGGCTGTCTTGGTGTATCGGGACACTGGTGGTGGGTGGGGAACTGGGGTGAGAGGGGACAAGGAGATGACTGTTACTTGGCAACGTGAAATAGCGGAAGGCAGGTTCGAGGCATTGGCAGCTGTAGCAAACACAGCCCACCGTCCATTCCTTGTAACAGCCCAGGTTTTGTTCGGGGCAGTGATGTGCACTTCAGGCACCCAGCCTCCCAGACTCCCTTGCAGCTACGACTGACCAGGTGACACGTTTCAGCCAATCAGATGCAGGTGGAGCCCCTGGGCAGGGCATGCGGGAAAGCTTCTCCGAGAAGTAACTGCCAGGGATCATTTTGACCTTTGCCCTTTGCCCTTCTCCCCAGGACACAGAGCTGGTAGTTACAGATGGGAACCGTCTTGCCAAGCGTGACAGAACAGGGATATAGAAGAAACCTGGAACCTGGTTACATGATGGAGCTGCCATGTCAGCCTTGGGTGGCTTTTCTCCAAATTTCCTGTTATGGGAGAGAAATAAACCTCTATTGAGTGAAGCCAGCATGACCAGTCATCAGGTCTGCGTGGCTGGCCAAACGCAAGCCTGGTTTATGCCGCCCTGTGGGAGAAAGGATGCAAGCAGGCGGCCTGAGTTCTCGCTCTGGCTCGGTCCTCATTTATTTACTGTACGACCTCAGGCAAATCACCCAGTTCTCCTGGGCATCAGGAGACAGCTCTCTCCAAAGGCTCCAGGGGAGTACCCTTCCTTGCCTCTCCCAGTTTCTGCTGGTTGCCAGCAATCCTGGTGTCCTTGGCTTACAGGTGCATCCTTCCAATCCCCACCTCCTTCTTCATGGTGTTCTCCTTATGGGTCTCTGTCGACATTTACAAAGACACCAGTCAGATTAGGGCCCACCCCGATCCAGTATGACCTCATGTTAATTTGACTACATCTGTAAGGACCCTATTTCCAAATAAGGTCACATTCACAGGGGTTAGGACTTCACCCTATTTTGGGGAGAGAGGGAGGACACCTTCCAGCAAGAGGTTCTTTCACTGCCATATGTTACATCAAAGGTACTGCAGAAAGTCATGTTTTTTAAAATTTTAGATTTGGATTTTAAAGACATATAAATTAGTTGTTAAGATGTCAGAATACTGTTTGCTAACCACCGGAACTATAAAACTAAACTCTGGCCATCTGGAAAGGTAGAAAACACCTTCTACAAAGAGTCAGCTGCTCAGGCTTTTCCAGGTTCTGGCACTGCTTAGCTATGTCACGTAGAACAATTTGCTTTATTGACGTAACTATACTTGTTCCAAAGTCTGTAACCCACAGGGTATAGACCACTGTTAAGGCCCTTTCTGATTCTGATAACCTGTGGCTGCAAATGCCATAAGTTAAAGCCATCTGCTTTGGTTTTCACGTGTATATTTGTAGGGGTAAAAGGTCCTTCAATTTTGTGTTTGGTAAACACAAGCCTAGTAGTCTAGGTTAGAGTTAGTTTATATTCCAGCCGTTGTTACCCTTGAATACGGTGTTGGACTCGGGGAAGGTCAAGAGCGCTGACGGATGCTAAGATGCTCAGACAATCAATCCACACTTTGTTCTTCCTACAGGAAGAGAGGATATTTTCAAAATATAAAAGGCTCATTGATGTCAGAAAGTGAAACTAGTGATTCAACTATAGGGTTTTCATGTTCAAAGGCCTTAGTGGGACGGGGTAAGAGGTTCCGGAACCCAAAACAAATAGGGTCAGGTGTCGAAGCAGAACTCCTTGGATCGAGAGCCACCCTCTCTCAGCTGAGGTCAAACGTTCTTGTTCAAAAGTTTGGTTTCATGTGTGTTTCCGTCTGTGTGTAGGTCCTTCTGAAATAGCTCTCTGTAGTTTATGAGGCTTTCAGGACCATAGTCAAGCTAGGGATTGTTTGTGAATCTCTGCAGTTCACTTAAGTGAAAAAGCCAAGAATTAATGTGATGGGGGGCGCTCACAAAATCTGGGCTAATTTTCTAACTTCTTTACTGATGAGCGCCCTGCTCCTCTGATGGTTCTCTGCTGCATTTTATTTTATTTATTTATTTTTTGTTTTGTTTTGTTTTGTTTTTTTGTGGTAGGCGGGCCTATCACTGTTGTGGCCTCTCCCGTCGCGGAGCACAGGCTCCGGACGCGCAGGCTCAGCAGCCATGGCTCACGGGCCCAGCTGCTCCGCGGCATGTGGGATCTTCCCGGACCGGGACACGAACCCGTGTGCCCTGCATCGGCAGGCGGACTCCCAACCACTGCGCCACCAGGGAAGCCCTCTGCTGCATTTTAAACATTACGATCACTAAAGTATCTCTGTTTCGTATGATCTTGAAGAGGAGTGGTGAGAATTAGTATTTTAAAAGTTAACTTATTACGTGTTCTGAGGAATTCTAATGAAGGTCACTCTTTAACGTTGGGCCAATGCTTTTGACTCTCCCACCACTTCCTGCTTCTCTGTACGTTCTAGTCACCCTCGACTTGTGAACGGGTCATGAGATTTCACAAGCCCACACTCCCTCCTATACCTGACAAACTCCTACTCATAACTCAAAGCCTTACTTGACCTCTCCACCTGGGCTAATCCTTCTCTCCCCCATGTTCCAAAAATACTTTGCATGTTCCTCTACTATAGAGCTTTTCAGTATAACATGACTGTCTGCTGGAATATAAACACTGCTTGAGGGCGGGTCTGGGTCCTGTTTGTCCTTGCAGCTTCAGTGCCTTCTGTCCAGGACGTGTTTAATGGATATTTGTTCCGTAGTAAGAAATAGGACAACCTGTAACCGTTGTTGCCTTTTTAATACTTTTTTTTTGTTTTTTCGGTACGCGGGCCTCTCACTGCTGTGGCCTCTCCCGTTGTGGAGCACAGGCTCCGGACGCGCAGGCTCAGCGGCCGTGGCTCACGGGCCCAGCCGCTCCGCGGCATGTGGGATCCTCCCGGACCGGGGCTCGAACCCACGTCCCCTGTGTCGGCAGGCGGACTCTCAGCCACTGCGCCACCAGGGAAGCCCCCAAAATTTTTAAATTAATTTATTTATTATACAGCAGGTTATTGTTGCCTTTTATGTCAGTAACTGTGAAGCCTCAGATGGGTGAGAACAGACCCAGATGTACTGTAAAGTGAACGTTGTCAGTTTTTTTTCTGAATTCATCACTTCGAGGGCGATAATGTGCTGTTTCAGGGCACACTAACCACCACTTGGGCAAGTCTGCTGTTTTCCTTTTCTTCGAAACTGCTGTTTAACTCCGCCTGGCCGATGGAGTGTTAGGTCTTCGTGGAGCTGTTTATCCACGGGCTCAGGCATCTCAGAGGGATCTTGTAGAAACAACACCCTAGAAACAGCGTTCCCAGGATTGAGCTAAACATGACTTAGAAACGCTCTGCGGATGCCCCAGCTTGTGTGATTATAAAAAAGTAGACCAGGTAGTGCTTTCTTCCCCATTTTGTCACTTTTCACTAGAAACAATCCAGCAAGTTTTTTCCAATTATGATTTACAGTCCTGATGTTAGAGCAGCTTTGGACAGTGTTAATCATTTGCAGGGAACATTGTTTTGTTTTTTGTTCTTTTGCTTTTAGCTTTTACATTAAAATAATTTTAACCTTAAAAAATGTTATAAAAGTAGGAGAGAGGTGCCGTGTATCCTTCACCAGCTTCCCCTGATGCTGACATCTGGTGTGACCACAGTGCTGTGATCCAACGAGGATGTTCACACTGACACAGTTGTACTTACTTTATTTGGAATTCGCCATTTCTCCCACTAATGCTGTTTTCTGGTTCAGCGTCCAGCTTGGGATCCCTACTACATTTTGTTGTCAAACTAAACTGTTTTCTCAAACTGTTATGTTTCTTTAGTCCCCTTGCCTTTCATGACCTTGACAGTTTCAAAGAGCCACATCAGTTATTCCCTCCAGGGAATTGTCAGGGATTTGTCTGACGTTTTCTCACTTTATTTTTTTATTTTTAAAAATATTTATCTGGTTGCGCCGGGTCTTCGTTGTGTCTCGCAGGCTCCTTAATTGTGGCATGCGAACTCTTAGTTGCCCTGCGGCCTGTGGGATCTAGTTCCCCGACCAGGGATTGAACCTGGGCGCCCTGCATTGGGAGCACAGAGTCTTAACCACTGGACTGCCAGGGAAGTTGTTTCCTCACTTTAGATGGAGGTTATGCATTTGGGGCAGAAATACCACGGAAGAGATATTGTGCCATTCTCAGTATATGTAAAAAATTTTCACATTGGCTTTTTCTGTGAGTGCTGGAACTTGCTCCTTAAAAGATAACTGCTCTTTTTTTTTTTTTTTTTGGTATTTATAATCTCTGGATTCTCAGGAATTTGGTAGATCACTCAGTGACTTAGTGTTTGGAATCATGATTCACGAACCAAGATTCCGTTAGGAGGTTGTTTCTTTCCCTGCCTCTGGGGGATCAGAAACGCCGGAGCTGGCCTTCCTTCTCTTTGTCCTGCCGGCAGAGACTCATCATCAACCAGCCGCCTCTCCTCTTGCCCACGCAGCTCTCAGTTCCACCTCCGCCTTTTACTGACTCCACACTGCTTCTGGGGTTGGGTGCATCGGGAAGCTGCCCCCCTGCCCCAGGGACAATCATGTGGGTCTAGGTCACGTTTGGGAGGGGAGCCTGGGCAGGCAGAGGGAGGAGGGAGGAGGACTGGGTGCTCAGGCTGCAGCCCCCGCCTCCATCGGGCCAGGGCTGCTCCCAGGGGCCTCGCTGTCTGGCTTTCCGGCCCTTCCAAACCAGAGGATGCCCTGGGAGGAGGGTCACCATGTCTGTGGTAGAATCTCTAGGCAGCTGCGAGTTCTGGAGACCTGGGGGCCAGCACGTGTCTGCCTACCTCTCTTTTGTCTCCACCCCGCTTTTCTCCAATATTAAAAAGACATCCTAAGTGGAAGATGGGGCCTGGGGAGGGGAGGGCATCAGAATGAAAGTTTTGTGGAGGTATGAATCCTCCGATACTCTGGCAGTCCTGACATTGGTATACTCTTTTATTTATTTATTTTTGCTTTGCATTAAAAATTATTTTTTTATTTTATATTGGAATATAGTTGATTTACAGTGTTGTGTTAGTTTCAGGTGTACAGCAAAGTGATTCAGTTATACGTATACATGTATCTATTCTTTTTCAAACTCTTTTCCCCTTTAGGTTATTAAAGAATACTGAGTAGAGTTCCCTGTGCTCTACAGTTGATCCTTGTTGCTATACTGTAATTTTTTTTTTTTTTTTTTTTTTGCGGTACGCAGGCCTCTCACCGTTGTGGCCTCTCCCGTTGCGGAGCACAGGCTCCGGACGCGCAGGCCCAGCGGTCGTGGCTCACGGGCCCAGCCGCTCCACGGCATGTGGGATCTTCCCGGACCGGGGCACGAACCTGCGTCCCCTGCATCAGCAGGCGGACTCCCAACCACTGCGCCACCAGGGAAGCCATGTAATATTTTGGATCAGTTGATGCCTAGTTCTATTTTTTAAAGATGAATGACCCAAGGTAGAAAAGAAAGATGTGTTTTTTAAACTTAAAAGTCTTTGTTTTCCAAGTTGTGGTTTTTCTTCCCAGGCTTTAGAACCATGAGGTCAGGTGTAAAGAGAGATGTAGCCCCTGAGCTTGTGGATGTCGCAGTAGCACCCACACTTAACCCCAAACACCCTGCAAATGAAAACATACAGCACCCAACACTGGGGGCTTAACTCTGTTCAGAGACTTTCCGGCAATTTGATTCCACATTGTGCAGAGGGACGGTCCCAGAGGTTCTGTGGCCACCCCCAAACTGGAGGGAGGGCTTATTTATCCGGTTTCCTCATCTATATCATGGGAATGATCACGCCTACCTCATGTGGTGGCCCTGAAATTAGATAAGGTCGCATCGGTGAGTAGTGCCTGGTCCAGGGTCAGGCCCTTAACACATGGGGGAAGGGGGCGTGGGGAGGCCGCCGTTCTCTGAACCTCGGACCTTGTGTTTCCTCGAGCCATGCGCGCTCTATCCCAGGCTGTCAGAATGCTGGCCTGCTGAGGTCTCGTTATCATCCCCGCTTGCAGACTAGAAACCTAGCTCCCAGACAGGCTGGGCCTCTGCCTCTGGCCACACAGCTACAAGTGATCGAGTTAGGGTTTGAGCCCGGGTCTGTCTGGCTCCGGGACCCACCGTGCCCCACGCTTCACATACATCACGAGCATCACACTCAGGTTAATCTGAGGACACAGAGGTCTTCAAGTGGAATGTTAGCGGATGTCAGGAGAGTAATCTCAGCCCTCCGCAGGCAGAGTCAGAGCGGGAGGCTGGCATTTACGTAGCTATAGGTTTGAGCCGGGAGAGCAGGGCAGGGTGAGTACATACTTCTTCCAGCTCCCAGCTTGCAGATCGGAGAATGAAGGTGTTTATCTGACACGAGATTTGTTAGGCTTTGGGGGGCCGTCTGGAGAAAGTGCCGGCACGTGCCATGGGAAAAGGGGTTCTTCGGGCACGTGAGCTTCTAACGACCAACGGGGTGTGGCTTTGCCTTTCGTGTGACACACACAAGAATCACAAAGGAACAAAGTTAACACGATGAGAGTCCATGTGGCTGACTTAATCCATGTTTCCAGAAGTTCTCTGTGCAATGCAGTGGGCTCCGCCGTAATCCAGGTGGGGAGAAATATGCATGAACAAAAAATGGAGTCGGTGCTGCTGGCTGGGGGCGGGGCGGGGGGGCGTGAGGGAGGCGGGGAGGGAAGTACACCTGGTGGACGAGAGAACGCCAGCTGGGTCTTGAGCAGAGAAGGCTGTGTGCTGGCGGAGGGGATGGGGCGGGAGGAAGGGGGTGGACGGGCACCCCCGCCAGCAAATGACAGGCGTGCGATGTGAGGCCTGGTCAGCCTGCAGCCGAGTAGAGGGAGTGGCGACACCTGGGCTGAGCAGGTGGTATGGGGTCCTTCGGGAGAGCCCTGGAAGCTGGAGAGGAGAAAAGGGCTCTGGGCACCTTGGCTGATGGGAGGAGGGTGCACCTGGGGAAATCTGTCCCCATCCTGCACGGGATGGAGGGAGCCTCAGGCAGTGGGCTTCGGGTATCCTGTTCCCACTGACAAAGCTCGTCCCAATTCGGAAATGTTTGCTAGGGATCATAGCCAGTCCAGCGTGAGTAGCCCAGCCCTGGCAGAGCCGTGGAAGGGAGAGCCAGACTCTCTAAACCTGACCCGACAGTCCTGCAGTTCAGCCAGGCCCTCGTCCCCATGCGCACGGAGCAGCCCTGCGATTCTCAGTGGCTTCCTCGTGGGCGGGTCGACAGGAACTTACTTGGTCTTAATTTAAAGACAGGAATGGATAACTAAAATGGCTACTAAGGAGAAACGTACCTAAGTCTGTAGTCTTATCTATGTAGCCTTAATACGATAAGAAATAACATATAAACTGGTGTGATACCTAATGTAGAGGAATGTAGGCTATAAATAACCTCTAAAATGTTCTTTTAGCTGAGCTCATTACAGGAAGTGTACAGAAAAAAGAAATCGCCCATAATTTTCTTACTTGACCTTCAGGATTTAAAAAATGTCATGATTACATTATACATTCAGTTACCATGTCCCCTTGTATCAAAGCATTTTCCATTGAGCTTAGCTATGTGCTGTACAGTCTTATAGACCTTCTACAACACCGTAGACTATCCCATCCCACAGATGGGCTGACATTTGTTTACTCCTTTCTCTATTTTTGAACATTTGTGCAAGTTCCTCCTTTAAGAGCCGTCGTTGGGACATAAAAGGTTTTCTTCCTAGAAAAACGGTGCAATTCCACGTGGAAATAAAGGGAAGGAAAATGTGGGTGATTCTTGATCTACAGTAATAGATTCTTCTCGAGATAGGCCTCTAGGTGAGTTTACGATTCTTCACCATCTCAGACACTCTGACTCTGACAGGTGGACTCTGATACCTGGTGCGGAAGGTGAGAGTGGAATGCCTTTTCAGGGACTACAAAAACTGTGTTCCAAAACCACGCATGAGGAAATCACTAGTCTGATTAACGGGCACGGTGAGGGGGATGCCATGGGGGTGTCACGTTTGTAGGAATTTAGGTGAAGGTAGAAGGAGGCGGGATGATGAGGAACGTAGTCGTGACTGCCTGGTACCTTCTTTTGGCTGAAGGGGGTGTTTCCGTAAGGCTTTGTAGCTCAAGCGACTGCCAGACCGGGGAAGGACCTCAAGATAAGGAGAAATTTGCGCCGGTTCACAGAGATTCCACGTATTAGCTCTTGGTGCCTCAGATAAGGCAGCAGAGTGAGAGAACAGCCGCCCACAGCCTCCCTCGCCCACGTCCCTCTGGCCCCAGCTCTCTCCACCTGTACCCTCGGCCCCAGTCTTCATACCTCACAACTCTTAAACCCTTTCCGTAAAGCTACCTGTGCCTTATTTTTTTATTTCTTTAAAATATTTATTTATTTATTTTGGCCGCGCCAGGTCTTAGTTGCAGCACGCGGGATGTTTGTTGCGGTGTGTGGGCTTCTTAGTTGCGGCATGCATGTGGGATCTAGTTCCCGGACCAGGGATAGAACCCGGGGCCCCCGGAATTGGGAGCATGGAGTCTTACCCACTGGACCATCAGGGAGGTCCCTTATTTTTAAACATTGTGGTAAAATACACAGAACATAACTTTTCCCATCTTCACCATTTCCCTACGCACAGTTCCCTGGCATTAAGTACATTATGTGATTGCACCTGTCACCACTGTCCCTCCATCCGTCTCCAAGACGCTTCGTCTTGCAAACTGGAACTCTCTGCATTAAACACTGACTCCCCACCCCCTGGAAACCAGCCTTCTCCTTTGTGTCTCCCTGATTTTGACTACTGTCTCATGTAAGTGGAATCATACACTAGTTGTCCTTCTGTGTCTGGCTTATTTGACTTTGAATAATGTCTTTAAGTTTCATCCGTGTTGTAAAAGGTGTCAGAATGTCCTTCCTTCTTCAGGCTGAGCCAGGTTCCGTTGTGTGGGTGGACCGCACGTTGTTTACGCACTTACCTGTCGTCAGTGGACACTTGGGTTGCCTCCCCCTCTGGGCTACTGTGAGTGACGCTGCTGTGAACATGGTGTGCAAATGTCTATTTGAGTCCCTACTTTGCATTCCCCCCTTTTAAAAGATGAAGCCCTATATTTGCTTTTGCATTTCTTTACTAGGAATCTAAGGTGCCTTTCCCACTGTGTAGACTTTTCATTAGGATTATCGCTGTTTTGCTAGGGCTCTGCTCCAGAGCTGTGAGGGTCTGAGTAGTCTGCTCCGCGCTGCTCCTCCCATGAGCCCTGCTGTCTTGGTGCACAGTTCTACAGAACAAGAGGGGTGTTTGTTTATTCAGAAATACATGTATGCGTCACCTCACAGCAGAGATGCCTGTAGAGTTGGATGACGGTAGCTGGGGTCCAACAGTGCACTGACCACCTTGCAAACTTAACCGAGCCCAGGGTCTTCCTCAGTAACTGCCGCCCAGGGCCCCTGGGGGAGCGCCTGACCCGAGGCACCAAATCCCGACACCTGGGCCACACACCACAGGAGTTCAAGACATCATCATTTGATGAAGAACCTAGGGGTAAGACAGGAATAAAGACACAGACCTACTAGAGAATGGACTTGAGGATACGGGGAGGGGGGAGGGTAAGCTGTGACAAAGCGAGAGAGTGGCATGGACATATATACACTACCAAACGTAAGCTAGATAGCTAGTGGGAAGCAGCCGCATAGCACAGGGAGATCAGCTCGGTGCTTTGTGACCACCTACAGGGGTGGGATAGGGAGAGTGGGAGGGAGGGAGACGCAAGAGGGAAGAGATATGGGAACATATGTATATGTATAACTGATTCAGTTTGTTATAAAGCAGAAACTAACACACCATTGTAAAGCAATTATACTCCAATAAAGATGTAAAAAAACAAATAAATAAAATAATTTAAAAAAAAAAAAAAGAAAGAGGACTGAGCAGAAGCTGGAAACCCAAGAGGGAGCTTGGTCAGAGTGGAGAAGCCCTGAGAGCCGTCGTCTTGGGCCCATGACTGTTCACAAGGCTTGAGTGACCAAGCAGATTGGATGAGCAGAAGCCGGAACCACACACCTTGTGGTCCGGCAGGAACCTGTGTGCAGAGAATCCGAGAGCTGGCGGAGGCCACGGTGGGCAGCTCAAGGGAAGGAAGGAGGCAAGAGTTATGGTCCATTTCGGTTAGAGCCGCCTGTTTCTTAGCTGTGGTTTCCGCGAGTGTTTCTACCAGGAAAGAAAGGCTTTCAGCGCACAGAGGAGGTTTGTGACTGCCCGCCGGGTGACTGGTGCCCTGGAATGTGGACTCAGGCCACCGGCAAAGACGCAGGAGGACTTGGAGGGTCTCTTCAACCACTCGGTAAAGTTACTTGTGACTGAGAAGGGAAGGGGCTCAGACACCCACCGGGAGTCCAGGATTCAGGTGGATCCTTGTCCTCCTGAGGGCTGAGGAAAGATGGTATCAGTCTTGTTCTCAGCCTCGTTCAGCCTGAAAAAGCTCCAGCTCTGCGTTCTTGGGCTGTTTGATGGAAGTATTAGAACAGAAGAGAAAGAACCGCTTTTTGGTTTTTCAAATATATGATAAGGTAGAACATATAATGTCAAATAAGATGTCCAGTAGCTTAAAGATACAACTAGAATTTTCCAGACAAAGGGAAATAACGTCTGTTTGTTGGGAGGCGGGCCTAAGAGGATGGCTTGCTGAAACCAGCCATCTTGCTGTAGAGGAGGGAGAGAAGGAGGCATAAAGGGAGCGGAAAGAAGAGACGGGCAGAGGGGAGGGGTCACATCTGCTCCCCCCAGTTACCGCACCGTAGTTTTCACTTTCCAGCGCATCCCGTTTCGCTGCAGTGCTTTACCACCTGTGGGATTCATCCCATGAGTGGGTCCTGCAGCACCAAAGAAAACAATCTAAGAAGGGGAGAATCTCAGATGCATCGCAGGAGGGGAGTGGCAGCATCGCTGGTAAACATCCTTTCCCTGTGTCCGTGTTCATCCATGTGTCACTGGGCCACGATGTCAGATGTGCTTCTTACTGTGGCTGCAGCCGCAAGTTTGAGAAACATTCTGACGTTTCGCCTGCCTTCTGATCCTGGATCTTCCTTTTCAGTCAAAGAGAATTTTGTGTCCAAATTGGGCTCCTGTTAGACCCGAAATTGATGGTCTGGTTGATTCCGATGCTTATTAATGACTTTCCACCGTCACCTACTCAGGATCGCCCCAAAGGTGCCCCGACCCCAGTGTGTCTGCCAGCTGAGGTGTAGGGAAGGGTCCTGAATTCAAAGCTGAAAACTTGGAGTTGGATCTCAGGTCAGCCACGGAAATTGTGCTTAAACTTCTCTCCAATCCAATCCAGTCTTTTCCAGCCCAATTTAATTCAACAGATGGTCCTTGAATGCCTACTAGATCCTGGATATGAACGTAGATGACACTGGGCACCAGGGACCCACGAAGCTCGCAGGCTGATGATATAGATAAGCGCAAGATCCTAAAGGGCCTGTGGGCGGAAAGATGAGAGGGACTCAATCCTGCCTGTGACGTGGGGACTGAGTCTTGAGGAGTTGCCCAGTGGAGAATGCAGGACTGTTTCCAGGCACAAAGGTCCGGAGGAAGCTCCCGGCGTGGGTCCTGAAGCAGCATGTAGCCGGCTAAGGCTGAGATTTCAGCAGACCACGTCAGAAAACCCGGAGTCGGTAGAAGCACTAGCTGTGGGGAGGAAGTGCCTCCGGTCTGAAAGGCCTCCGTTCTCCTCCTTAGCCTCACACCATGGCTTCAGTTCAGCCTCTGGACAACCCGTCCCTCCCCACGCCCACCCCAGGCACATCCCAGCCCCAGCCTGGCAGCACTGCAGGGCTTACCTCCTGCCAACCATGGAGGGCAGGTGATCACCTGAGGTACGTCTCAGCATCCCATCCTGTTAGGCGCCTGATGGGTACATGGATACTCTTGGTGGGGGGACTGTTCAGGCAGGGTCTCCTTCTTGACCACTTTCCAGACTTGCCCTCCATCCCTGGATTCCAGAGAAACAGAACAAGTAAAATAATTAATGCTGCCTAAGGCTACATACACATACTATATAACTCCAACTGTATGACCTTCTGGAAAAGGCAAAACTACGGAGATGGAAGGAACCTCTGTGGGTCCCAGGGGTTAGAGGGGAGGGAGGGATGAACTGGTGGAGCACAGAGGATTTTTAGGGCAGGGAAACAATCCTGAGGATGCATGGCATCGCGTCTGGCAAAACCCAGAGAACTGTGAATGAAGAAGAGTGAACCGCGGTGTAAGCAGTGAGCTTTAGTTAATAAGGATGTATCAGTACTGGCTCAGCAAGTGTAACCCATGTGCCACACTGATGTAGATGTTAGTAATAAGGGAAACTGTTGGGGGGTAAAGGGGTTATGTGGGGACTCCCTATACTTTCTTTTGTTAATTGAAGTATAGTTGATTTACAATGTTGTGTTAGTTTCACGTGTACAGTAAAATGATTCAATTATATATATATAATATATATATAACTGAATATAATATATTCTTTTTAAGATTACTTCGCATTATAGGTTATTACAAGGTATTGAGTATAGTTCTCTATACTGTCTATACTTGCTGATCCATTTTTCTGTAAACCAAAAACTGCTCTAAAAAATAGTCTATTAATTAAAGAGGTATATATTCACTGCCCTTAAAGAGCTCGTAATCTCTTTGGTCAGCGCTAAGACAGCCATGTGTCTGAGAACATATCAGGGTGTCACTGACTATGAAATCATGAACCCTACCCAGGAAGCCAGGGAGGCTTCAGAGGGGAAGTGGGCTGGAGGTAAGCCTGACAGTCCCTGGTGCCAGCAGGCAGATGTGGGTTTGCCTGTAGATGTGCTCTGAGCGGTGGTTTATGTTCCACACTCTCTGCAGGTCAGGGGATGCTAGACTCTACGGAGATTCTCTCATTTCATCCCCACTACAGCAGGGCAGGGCTATTATTTCTATGTTATAAGTGAAGAAGCTAAGGTTCAGAAGAGCTCGTCCAAGGCCACCCAGCTAGTGAAAGCTGAAAGAAGGGGGAGTCTGATGACCTGCCTGACCCTGAAGCAGCGGCTCCATCAACCAGGTAGAGATTACCTCAGGGAGAGGGTTAGGGGCATTCTGTGTCACATGCAGGGGTCAGAGGGGAAAAACAAAGATTGATGGGTAAGGGCCTCAGTCAAGGTGATTTAATAAAGAAGATGGATTTCAGGAGTGGCTTGATCAGGCAAAGAGAAAGTCTGTGGAGAACCATCCTAGTCATCTAGTCAATGTGCATTCCCAATCCCAGATTCACAGGGTCTTTAGAGCTGTCAGAACCACCTTGGAATAAGGACATTGTAGAGATAGCGACTCCTCTCCTTATCCGAGTGGCTTTGTGTAAATTCTGGGCAGCTGGTAAGAGCTGGGAGCATTGTTTTACTGTTCCTTCTGCTCTTTCTGAGGGCGGCCCTGCCCGTCAGTTTCCCTCCAAATCCAGGTGTGAGGGCGTCCCTTTGCTGGGCACATGAGGACGGCACTGCAGACAGACGCTGGGGCGGGCTCCTGGCACATCTCCCGTCTTTTGTCGGCCTCTGTGCCCCATTCCTGGACAAAGAGCAAGGAGAGCTCCCCCCTGCTCTTCCCCTAATAGATACTTATGTGCCAAAATAATTTGATGAAGGCCAAACATTATTCTTTCATTCTAGGAAACTTAGATATCTTCTCTAATAAACTGTAGAAGACAGCAAATCCTCCTTATCCATTCTAGTCAATAAAAACAGCCACCGTTTACTGAGATTTAACCACGTGCCAGGCTCTGAGCTGGGACATTATCACACTTAATCTTCACCCCAGGGTTTCACAGATGAGGCAGACTCCTGGGAGGTTAAATCATTTCCCCAGAGCCCCAGGGCTGGAGTGGAAGACCTGGGCTCTCGGGTCTTACCTTCCACCGCAGGGGCCAGCCCATCCCCCTCGACCCCCTCCTCCCTTTACAACCAATTAAGAAACGAGACACTGGAGACGGACAGGTGAAGATAAAAATGTCAGTGATATCGCCAGTCCAGTCGAGTCAGTTGGAGAATGTGACTTTAGGTCTGAGAAGAGTTCTTGCTAATATGCTCTGAGTGCCCCCTGCCCCCCAGCCAGCTGTAGAGCTTCAGCCACTGGTTCCACACCCGCCCTCTACCCGCCAGGTGACAGTCACTGACTGCAGATGGCTCCCTGCAGATGTCTGGGTGGAGAGATTAGAAAGGAGTGACTCCTCTGTGCTTCCGAAGAATTACTGTTAAATTACTAATAAATTAGGTCTGTTCTATCAAGGTAGGTGGACCAGTGGGTTCCTCCCACCAGTCAGTAACTCCTTCTTTGGTGCAGAGGGTGGGGCCTGAGGCCGGAAGTGTTACTTTGTGGAAGCTCCTCAAAGAGAAGAATCTGAATCGCGGAGAAAGGAGTTTCCTTACTGCATGAGTCAGCTCAGGCTGCCAGGACAAAATACCACAGACTGGAGGGCTTAAACAGCAGGAATTATTTCTCACAGTTCTGGAGTCCAAGATCAAGGCACCAGCAGATTTGGTAAATGGTGAGGACCCACTTCCTGGCTTGCAGATGGCCACCTTCTTGCTGTGTCCTCTCATGGTGTGGAGAGGGAGAGGGAGACAGAGAGAGGGCTCTGGTCTCTCTTCCTCTTCTTATAAAGGCACTAATCCCATCATGGAGCCCCACCCTCTTGACCTCATCTAAGCCTTAACAGTCCCACCTCCTAGAACCATCTCATTGGTTGTTAGGCTTCAACATATGGATTTGAGGACATAATCATTCAGGCCATACACTTCCCTCCCTTGTCCTGTGTGACCTTAGGTGAGTCTTTCAACTTCTCTGAACTTTGGTTTCTTCATCCATAAAACGCGAAAGATAATAGTACTCTAAGGGCTGCTTTGAGGCTTTAAGTAGAGAACGAATGTAAAGGACATAAAATGTTAAGTACTCAGAAAGTGTTAACAGAGGGACACATAATTTCAGAGATGTTATTGTGTGAAAAAAAGTGCATCCTCGACTTGATGAGAGCTGGTAGTTTCTATCAGCACCGGTGTACAATGACTCTTTGGTGAGAGCTTTGCACTGACTTCTAACAGAATTATAGAGTTTAAGCTGCTGGTCAGAGTTGGGTACCAGCAGATCACTAAGAGAAAAAAGTCCAAAGAAACCTTTGGAAGTTCCCATTGGTGGGGAAGGTAGAATGCAGATGTCAGCTTTGTTTGCAGGCCTGTGAGTGATGGCTGGTTGTGTGGGCAGAGAGAGGTCACTGTAGGAGATTTAGAGCCTTTTTACGCAGAAGCCACAGTGAGATTCCCCATGGAATGATGGAGGCTGAAGGAAACTTTGAGATGGCTGGTCCGCATCACTCAGTTAGCAGATTAGGAAAGTGAGAGCCAGAGAAGTTTGGTGACTTATTCCCTCGATGCCTGTTAACTAGTGCTGGCTCTGGATGTAGAGCACCCAGTCTCTCCATGTCAGATCCTGCTTTGTCCAATAAGTTAATAATCTAAAACCAGAAATATCTTTTTATCTCAGGAGCTCAAGAGTCCCACTAAAACAAAACAAAACAAAAATTGTATTTTTTAAAGGACAGGAACTAATAATTATTAAGCACCTGTATGTATTATACCAGGAGTCTTATATGGGCTAAAGTTTGGTATTAATATTTTCCAACCAATCCAGAGAGGTAGGTTTCCCTTTTCACCGAAGGGGAAGCTGACACTCAGCAAGGTAAAGGGCTAGCCCAGGTCACAGGTATCAGGGAAGCAGGCCAAGTCTTTACAGCTCTAGAGAAATCCGTTTACCTGAGAGCCAGTGTTCATGTAAATATTAATAACAGTTTCCAGGCAGGCAGAAATGATCCTCTGAGACACAGATTTTTTAAAAAAGAATAATCAAAAATTTCTCCTCAGATTTGTGCTAATTTCAGAGAGCTAATTTAAAAACTATCAATTTAGCCCTCGATATTCTTTTTTTAAAACAGTACTGAAATAGATGTCATTTTTAACATTTGTGAGAGCTTCATGCAGGTTTCGTTAAAGTTATAGAAAGTAGAAATAAAATGAAATATTTGCTATTAGCCTTTCATGCTATGTTTCTAAAATTTTCCATTGCTTATTTATTTTAGGTTGGCCAAAAAGTTCGTTTGGGTTTTTCTGTAAGATGTTACAGAAATACCTGAATGAACTTTTTGGCCAGCCCAATATTATGTGTTTCTGCTTTAAAAATATATATTCACTGTCAAAAATTTGGGGGAGTTTCAAATAAAGATCCGAACAATAAAATAAAAACTTGCCCATATTTCCACAACCCAGAGATAATGATCATTAGTATTTCGGTGTGTGTGCTTTAATTAATGGGCTGTTATTTTAGAGCAGTTTTGGGTTTACAGGAAGACTGGGAGGAAAGGAGAGTTCCCATGGATTCCCTCAACTCCTCCCTGTACCACACCCCCATCCCCCCAGTTTCTCCTGTTACGGGCATCTTAACATCAGTGTGGCACATTGGTTGCGATTGATGAGCCCATATTGATACGTTATGATAAACGACTTCACATCAGGTTTCACTCTTCGTGTTGTATATTCTGTGGGTTTTGACAAACGCATAACGACATGTACCCACCGTCTGAGTATCACACAGAATAGTTTTCCACTATTTAAAAAAGCGTGTATAGAATTAATTTTGACTTTTCATTGTGTAATTTAATATTTGTATATGTTCTTTAGTTTTTACATAGTGGTTATTGTTCTTCTTTGATTATAAGAGTACCATGTATAATTAGAGTGCTGGCAACGCAGAACCGCTCAGATGAATCATCTAAAAGACAGCAGTTTTTAAAGGAATGTTTTTATTGCATGAATTCCATTAGGTGCACATCAGGAAACAATCATGCAACTTTTAGGGCCCAGATCCTTGCGCAGAAGGGTTACCTTCGTCTCTGCGGTTTTCCTGTGAATTAGTGATTGCGCCATGAGCCACCCGGGAAGGGTGAGAGTTCTGAGTGTGTTCACCCAGACAGTCCACGGAAGACCTGCTCTAGGTCCTGGGGAAGTGGGTAGGTTTAAAAGTCCTCACCTAGGGTTTTTTTTTTTTTTTTTCTGTTGTTGTTGTTGTTTTTGCGGTACGCGGGCCTCTCACCGTTGTGGCCTCTCCCGCTGTGGAGCACAGGCTCCGGACGCGCAGGCTCAGCGGCCACGGCCCACGGGCCCAGCCGCTCCGCGGCACGTGGGACCCTCCCGGACCGGGGCACGAACCCGTGTCCCCTGCATCGGCAGGCGGACTCTCAACCACTGCACCACCAGGGAAGCCCTTGTTGTTGTTGGTTTTAATACATTTATTTATATATTTGGCTGCGTTGGGTCTTCATTGCTGCGTGCAGGCTTTAGTTGCGGCCAGCGGGGGCTACTCTTGGTTGCGGTGCGCGGGCTTCTCATTGCGGTGGCTTCCCTTGTTGCAGATCATGGGCTCCAGGCGAGCGGGCTTCAGTAGTTGTGGCACGCAGGCTCAGCGGTCGTGGCTCGAGGGCTTTAGAGCGCAGACTCAGTAGTTGTGGTGCACGGGCTTAGTTGCTCTGCGGTATGTGGGATCTTCCCGGACCAGGGCTCGAACCCGTGTCTCCTGCATTGGCAGGCGGATTCGTCACCACTGCTCCAGCAGGGAAGCCCTCGCTTAGGGTTTTCTTTTTCACAAAAAGTGTAGCCTGGGCGCTTTGGCCTGGAGTGACCTCTTCCCTGTCAGAGGTGGGGCGAGGGGGCAGTGAGGGGCGGTTGCCTGGGCGACGCGACTGCTCCTCCCGCCCAGGGCCGATGCTGGGGGGTTGATGAGGGGGAGGGGAGCCGGGTTTAGGGGGGCCGGGCTGGGGGGTGCTGACATGGGGGGAGTTGCTGGGGGTGGATGAAGGAGACCCCGACTGGCGGGTGTAGCTGGGTGGATGAGGAGTTAGGGTCGGGGGAAGTGTAGCGGGGCGGGCGTGTGGTGGGGGGATATCCTCATGGTGGAGCAGGGTGGGTTGGGAATGTCTGCGAGGATGGTGGGGACAGCAGGGCAGCTGGAAAGGTGGCCGGGGACGGAGGGGGCTGGAGGGGAGGAGAAGAGCCGAGCCAGGGGCGTGGTCTGGGGGCTGAGCTGGGGGCGTGGCTTGAGGCAAGAAGGGAGAGCCTAGCCGGAGCGGTGGCCTGGAGCCAGGTGTGGCGTGGTCCGGGGTGGGGGGGTGGAAAGGTAGCTGAGCCGGGGGCGTGGCCTGGGGCTTGGGCTAGGCCTGGGGTGTGTGTGGAAGAAGTGCAGGGTTTGGGGCGTGGCCTGGGCCGGCGGGGGCGTGGCCTGGGCCGGGCGGCAGCGGCGGGCTGGCTTCAGCGCCGCGCTCCTCCCCCGCAGCCCAGCCCGCCGCCCGCCCGGAGTCCGCGCACCCGAGCGGAGGCTCCTCCGAGAGCCCGGCGTGCTCGGATCTCCGCGGCGCCAGGACCAGCCCTGGGTCGCTGGGACGTCTTGGATCGGCAGACTTTGGAGGCTCCTTCGAGCGGGGCCGCGGTAGGTGAGGCTGCGCCGAGGCGCCGGGCGGGCGCCCGGGTGTTGGCGAGGAGCCCGAGCCCGGGAGCTGAGTTACCCTGACGCCGGCCCCGCAGCCCCAACACCGAGTTCGCTCGGTGAGCTCGCTGCGGGGCTGGGCGGCCCGAGGGCGAGGGACCCCCGGCCCCGCGCGCCTGGGGATCCCCAGACTTAACCCGCGCCCGCCGCGGGCTGCGGGCGGGACAAAGGCGCAGAGCGCCCGCGCCGCCCAGGGGATGCGCTGGAGATCTCTCCCAAAGCGAGTTTCTCTCCGGGTGCCCCGGGCCTCATCTCCCGAGAAAGGCGGGACCCTGAGTCCGGCGACCCTGAACTGGAGGGATGAGCTCCAGGGCTGGTTTGCTTCCACTTACGTTAGGCGAGGTGAGGGAGTGGGCACGCCAGCCCAGGGGGACACAGACCAGCGCTGCGCCTACGGCCGGGGAGCTCAGGTGACCTGGGCTGGAGGCCACCAACCGGCTGTGCAGTCTGAGCCCCGGCAAACCTCCCCTCCCTCCAGGTGCGGAATAAAGGCCAAACCAACCAACCATACAAACAGAACTCTCTCCGTCATTTGCTTCCCAGCACTGGACAGTCTTGTTGATAAACAAAAGAATAACTTGAGTTTATTTAGCACTTGTTACCGAGGCCATCTAAATTCATACATCATCCGCCCCTCCTACCACGCTTTTCCCTGCGTCTCACCTCATTTTCCGCGTTGCCTGGTGTTTTCTACCCTATTAACCCCTCCAAGTCCCCAAGTACTGTGCTCTTCTCTAACAGGTACAGAAGTTTCACCCATTTTATTTTTCCTAACACATGCTCCTTTTCTATGCCCCCTTCTTGCAGATTTCCTCACCGCAGTGTCCTCGGGGTCCTGGTGATTACACTTCCTCCCTGTGCTGAACCTTGGCCTCTGCCCCCTCCCCCCATCCTTTAGAGTTTTATGTGACTGTCTCTTACCCAGAATTCTAATTTTCACACCCCTCCTTTGGTCCCCAGATTTTCCACCTTCCTCCCACCCAGGCTGGCTGGTTGCCTTTTTGCCTGTGCTCCCGTGCTGTGGGCTGTCTTGCCTTTTACCTACTTCTCCCTGTGCTTTTCCCGCCTCCAGAGCGCACCTTGTTTCGGTTCCTCTGGTTGTTGATTTTGCCGCTGCATCACCACTCCTCGGTTCCCTTTCTTCCCTTCCAGTGGGTCCTCCAGTACCCGGCAGACGTCTTTATTTCAGAAGGTCTGAAAGTGTTACAAGTAGGCAACCAGCTTCCCCAGGACCTCTGTGGACGTCAGGACCTTCCCATCTGCTCCTGGTTCTGTGTGTGTTCTTACTGAAGAAGTAGTATCGTATGTAGACAAGTTCTCCGACTATGTCGATATTGATGTTAATGTGAATATTAGGTAGCAGTTGTCAAACACTTAGTAGGAGCCGAGCAGTCTTCCGAGGGACGTGCATGCAGTAATAACTCATGAATCCTCCTCGCTTCCCTGTAATGTCGATGCATTCCTAGCCCCATTTTACCGATGAGAAAGGGGAGGCTCAGAGAACTTTAAGTACCAGGCCCAGTTTCTCGTGGCTGTGTGGTGGGAGAGCCCCTCTTCTCGCCAGGCGGCTGTGCTCCCAGGCCGTGCTAACTTTGGAACTCATACGTGGGCTGGGATTCGGCCTTGGAAATGAGGTCATTATTTGCGTGTTTTACTTGGTCTGCAGTTTACTGCTGTTGAGGGCATAATATCTATACTGTAGAGCAGTGTGTGGGGAAAACCTAATGCCTCCTGTCCCTCAGAAAGACTGGGGACACTGCCTGGGCTGGCTTCCAGCTCACTTTCCTGAAGAGACCACCTGGCCCCCTTGGCTACAGGAAGGCTGGAAGAAAGCTTCTTGCAAAGACCTTTGCCAGCCGGCTCCTCCCCTGCAGTGAGAGGTCAGTTTCACTTTAGCTGGCCAGATCTTTAGGGTCCTTGAGAGCCCTGTGATGTGGTGAGTCCTGCTTATTTCTGCTTCATTATACAATTTAAAGCCTTGCTCCTGTGCCTCCTTCCTCTTCCTGAAAGTTGGAGGCAAGTGTTTGTTCTCAGGCAGATGCTGAGGCAGAATGTCGGGAAAGTTTTATACTTCGATGGCTGGAAGGGGCCTTACTTTCCACAGACGAGGAAACTGTGGCCCAGAGAAACAAAATGATATGTCCAGGGCAGGCAGCGGGACAGTAGATCCCTGACCTGCCGACCTCTGGTTCAGGACTCTCCATGCATGGCCCTGCAGCTTGGTGGGGTGACCTCTGGGCTTGCTGTGCAAAGCAGTGAACGAACCCTTTCCTTCCTGAGCTAAGAGGCATTGGGAGGATTCATTTGGAATGGAAATTGTCAGTGGGTTCTTTTTTTTGTTTTTTTTTTGGTCTGAAAACTAAACATTTAAAAAATGTTTGCTTTCGAGATACGTAATGGCATAAACGGGATCATAAAATCGCAGAAGTTTAAATTCAGATGTTTTTAGAATTTTCCGGAACATCAGGCAGGAGCGCCAAACATACATTGCTTTCTAGAGGCAAATTGTACAATCCATGGCAATTTGAAAATCAGTAACTGGAACGATGAATTGTATCTTCATTTGCAGAGAGAACCTTAGTACAAAGCGCTCATGTGATTTCCTTCATCTCTGCATCTCAGATAAAACAGGGGTGAAGGGGGAGCCTGTCCAGTTAGATGCTGTCTCTGTGTTGGCTCTGCCATGCCCCGCCCCCATCTACCCCTGGCCTCGGGCTCCCAGCCAAGCCCCCCCATTCCCAGCTCTGCTCCCTGCTGTCTGGTTCATCTCTTTCTCCAGGAGCCCTCAGGGAACCTGGAGGGCGCTGCTCGCCCAGGATTGCTCAAGCCATTCCACAACTGCCTTTCTTGACACAATCCAGCCCTAATGCCCTAAGGTGTTTGTTGCATGTAATTAACTTCTCTCTGATGCTCCAGAATCAGACGCGTGGCTCAGTGCGTCCTTGGGAGAAATGCTGAGACATTCACTGTCTGTGTTCTGTGGTTCGGATGGATCATCGGTGTAAACTGCAGAGCAGGTTAGGTTCACCGCTCCCCTCGCACAGGGGAAGGAATCGAATGTCCTGGCCACAGCCCCGTAGGAAGAGTCAAGGCTGAGATTTGAATGCGATGCTGCCAGGCCCAGGAGATCCACAGGCACGTCCAGCATCTGTCTGCTCTGAAGCTCATACCCCTCCACAGCAGCTTCCCAGAGCCTTTCACGAACTAGAGGAGGGAAAACGAGGGGCACGTGGGGCCTTGTGGGCGTCCCGGACCAGCCCTCCGCAGTCTCCCTTCGGGGCCAGGGGTGCTTTCTGACTGTGGGCGGCAAAGCCCCAAGTGGCCAGAGATGGTCCCTGTTTCTCATACATGGCTGTGGCCATTTGCTGTGGTCGGAATGTCAACACTTGTGGCCACAGGTAATGCCCCCTCCTGTGCTCGTGATCTTCAAGTGTTACCTAACCAGGACCTTAAAGGACCTGATTTCTTGGCCAGAAATAACCTCCACCTGTTTCCGTGACACAGGACTGCTCTTTGTCACCGTGGAAGCAATGCAAGCTTAGCGTTGTCACTTCAGGGACCGTGTGCCTGACTCAGGACATCTTTTGCTCTGGTCAGAGCTGAGCTGGACCCCCAATTCTCTCTCGTGGTTCATCCATGGGGCTGGGGATCTCTAAAAGGACCCTGCCTGCTAATCTGGGAGAGGGAGGGGCAGCTTTTTCCCTCTCCCATGAGCACCGTTTCAGAGTTTGTTCCCTAAGCCTGGCAGGCTGTCCTTAGAGAAAAACAGAACTCAGGTCTGAAAGGGCTAGACTGGAAGGTGTGGGCGGGCGAGATGCGGCCTGCAGGAATCTGGGATCCTTGCCCGCCATCTCTGGCAGGTGCGGGGCGCTGGGGCCCCGTGTTTGTTGTCTTAGAGCAGAGGGGGCAGGAGGCCAGGGAGGAGACGTGTTCCTGGTATCGGAACTTTGATCACAGGCTTTCCTGGCAATTACTGTTCTCCATAATAGAAGCAGCGAGCAGTCTTGTGGAGGAGTGTTAAAATTACAGTCACATTAAACGAGGTCAGGCCCTACTACGTCACCACCACGTGTGCTGTATAAAAAGAGAGGAGGCCCGAGTCCTAAAACCACTTAAACCATGTGGGCATTGAAACTTGTCCAGTTCGGATGTTGGGACTCTGCGGCTGAAAGGAAGAACAGCTTCAGAAAGTTTGCTCCCTTCCCCCTTTCCCTTTTATGTGCTGTGTGCTGGGGATGGAACCAGCCCTTGCCCTCGTGGAGGCTCACACTCTTTCCGGTGGGAGTGGTAGGCATGTGAAAGGAAAGACCTGTAGCAGGTGAGGGATCAGTTTATGGGGAGGGCGTTAGGGGAGCCCATGGGAGGCCGAGGATCCAGGAAGCCTTCCTGGAGGAGGAGCTAACCACAGCCAGGGCTGAATAGGAGGGTGCAGGTTGGGGAAGGGGCTGACAGAGGGAGGCATTGTAGCCTCTGGGGACAGAATAAGCAGAGGTGGGGACACGGACCCCAGCTCGGAGATGAGGGACCCTCAGACAATTCTGCCCATCATTCATGACTGTTAACCATTTGCCCAGAGCAGTGGTTCTGCATCTGCGTCAGCTGAGAATTTGTTAGAAAGCGAGTTCTGGGGCTCTCCCCCGGACCCGCCGAATTAGAGTTTCTGGGGTGTGTGTCTGTATTTTAACAGCCTTGCAGGTGATTTTCACACACGCTGAAGTTTGAGAACTATTGCTTTAGAACGTATGCTTTTCAGACACCCTAAAAACAGCTGCTCTTCACTGCTACCTGGTTGTCCTTCAGAGTGACTGTGTTCCTGCCTGGTTGGACGTGTCAGACCTCCCTCGAGCCATCAGCTGTCCAACCTTCTCGTTCTCCTCCACCGTGTACACCCTCACAGTTTCTCTTGCCCACCCTGCTTCATTTCATCACATACTAGTTATTTATATTATTTCTATAACGTGATTTCTTAGTGTTTGGCGGTCGTGAGGTAAACTGGGTTCAGGTCCCAACCCTGCTGCTTGCCTGCTGTGTGACCTGGGGGAGGCATTGACCTCTCTGCCTCAGTTGCCTTATCTGAACAATGTACATAATGGTACCCATCTCTTCACTGAGTGTTTCAAACTTTGCTGGACATTGGAATTACCTGGGGGGTCTTTAAGAAAGGTTGATGCCTGTTCCCATCCCCAGATTGTAATTGCTTGTGGGTGCGACCTTGGCATTGGAATTTCCCAGGGGCAGTAAAGTTGGGAACCACGGTCACAGGCTGTGGTGCTGTGGTGCGGATGAGATGAGTCCCCACTTGCAAAGTGCTCAGAAGCGGGTAAGGCCTGGCTCTTCTGTCTGATGCGGGAGGGGAGGCTCTGTTGGTTCTGTGGTGATGGGGGAGAAGGCAGAGCTGTGTCGCTCGTTCTGTGAACACCTGTTGGATGTCGAGGGCCTGTCGGTTTGGGGATCTCCTGGTGACTCCGTCTTGTTCTGAGACTTAGGAGGTGAAGTAGCCCAGCACAGTGGGTCTCCAGGTCTGATTCTCTGAGCATCCGCTGGGCAGGACTACAGAGGTCCTGTGTGAACAGAGCACATGGGCTGCCACCCCCTGGCCAGCATTCCCAACACGGGACACCCTTTTCCCTCCTCTGTGCAGAATAACATGAATTTTCGGAATATAACCAGCTTCTAAAATCATGAAGGAGCGTGCTTTTCAGTGAAAATGGGAATCGGGCCCCCCTAGGGTTCTGACCTGCCCTAATCTGTCATTTGAACTTAGACGCCAGTTTCCTAAATTTATTTACTTATTTTTGGCTGCATTGGGTCTTCGTTGCTGCACGCGGGCTTTCTCTAGTTGCAGCGAGCGGGGGCTACTCTTCGTCGCGGTGCGCGGGCTTCTCATTGCGGTGGCTTCTCTTGTTGCGGAGCACGGGCTCTAGGCGCGCAGACTTCAGTAGTTGTGGTGCACGGGCTCAGTAGTTGTGGCTCGCGGGCTCTAGAGCGCAGGCTCAGTAGTTGTGGCGCACGGGCTCAGTTGCTCCACGGCACGTGGGATCTTCCCGGACCAGGGCTCGAACCTGTGTCTCCTGCATTGGCAGGAGGGCTCTTAACCACTGCCCCACCAGGGAAGTCCCAGCCGCCAGTTTTCAGACACACAAAACATCTCTGGACTTGATCTCTTTGGCACCTGAACTGTCTTTTAGGACAGTGTTCCCCAACCTTTTTGGCACCAGAGACTGGTTTTGTGGAAGACATTTTTCCACGATGGGGGTGGGAGTTTTTCAACGATGGTTCAGGTGGTATTGTGAGCGAGGGGGAGCGAGGGGGGGGGATGGGGAGCGATGGGGGGATGGGGGCGAGGGGGAGCGAGGGGAGCGAGGGGGGAGGGGAGCGAGGGGGAGCGAGGGGGGATGGGGAGCGAGGGAGAGCAAGGGGGGATGGGGAGCGATGGGGGGATGGGGGCGAGGGGGAGCGAGGGGAGCGAGGGGGGAGGGGAGCGAGGGGGAGCGAGGGGGGATGGGGAGCGAGGGGGAGCGAGGGGGGATGGGGAGCGAGGGGGAGCGAGGGGGGATGGGGAGCGAGGGGGGATGGGGAGCGAGGGGGAGCGAGGGGGGATGGGGAGCGAGGGGGGATGGGGGCGAGGGGGAGCGAGGGGGGATGGGGAGCGAGGGGGGATGGGGAGCGGCAGGTGAAGCTCTGCTCGCTTGCCCGCCGCTCACCTCCTGCTGTGCAGCCCGGTTCCCGACAGGCCTCGGACCGCGTGGGGACCCCCGTTCTAGGATCTAAATGTCACTATGTTATAAATTATGTATTTCTAACCGTTATTTGAATAACATACAGTCTTTTTGCATACCCTGTCCTGTCACATGTTCATCCTACGTTCATTCATTGTTTTATTCATCCAGTGAATGTTGACGAGGATCTGCTTTGCATCAGACACCAGCCTGGCAGTCTCATCCCTCATTTCCTGTGGAAGGACAAGCGAATCTGTCAGCGTGTAGAAAGTGTCTCTTTAGGTTTTACTTCATAGCTGCAGTCTTCTCTGTACCTGTCTCTTTTGGTGACATAATTACTCCACTTTTAATAATAGAACATCTGAAGGGCATTTTTCATGTTGACTCCATGGGCCTTCTTTGAACCCTGCTGAGATTAATTAAATCAAACCCCATGCAACAATTATCCTAAAACATCCCGACAAGTTATTAAAATCCAGTTTGCCTGGAGCCGGGAGTCAGTGACCCACAGGCAGCACCCTCAGGATGAAATCCGCAATCCAGTTTAAGGTCTGGGGGTTTCTGATTTCTTTTAGTCCAGAGTCCGTCCTAGTGGTTTGGCCAAATTAATTAAAGAAATGAGAAATAGGGAAATGCGTATCTCGAGTTTATGATTTGTTCTCTTCCTGTGGAAAAGTGAGGTTCTGTTTTTGGTTTTGTTTTGCCATGCAGGGCATACAAGGAGCTGACGTTGACTCTTAGCTTGCCCCTAGCACATGTAAATGTGTGTTGCAAATAGAAATAATTGATTCACTCTATTTGTTCTGCTCAGGCCTGATTACTAAGTGAAAATCTACCACCGGGGAAACTTTTGTGTAGCCAGCACACAAGTAGCTCAGTATTATGGTAAAGACTAGCCTCCATTGTGTGGTCTTAACATTATCAATGGTGTTACCCACAGACTGAATAGGCTTTAGAAATACAGGCCTTCCCAGGAATTGCCCTGGCTTAAATGTTCCATGGAGGCTTCTGAAATAACATCCCCCAAACCTTCATTTGAAACAATAAAGAAGGAGGGGATATATGACTATCTACAGCTTCAGTTGTATCGCAAAGAATTAGGTGTTTAAAATGAGAAAAGGTAAAAATATATTTTAGCTTTAAGAATCTGAGGTTAAGAAGTAATCCAAGATATACGGGGAAAAGTCAACAATATTCTTTAAAATGGTATGTTCTAAGATCTGCCAGACCCGCTTTCTCTGCTTTTTCTACCTTTGACTTTTCTGAAACAAATCTAAACTCCCCAGAGTGGATTGAGTGGCCCATCTTACTGAAGAGGCTGCTTGTCTTATTAAGTCAAGTCCAACTCTGCCGTTGGAGCATCTCTCTGAGTCCTCAGGCTGCTCGGCCAGAACCGTGGTGTCGTGCACTTCCCAGAAAAGGACGGGGGACTTCACTGTTAGGGCCCAGCTCCACTTCTGGTGTGTGTGTGTGTATGTAGGTCTAGGGTAGGGCCAGCCTGTGTGCTCTGCTGAGTCAGTGTGTCTTGGAACCAGTGACGTTCCCGCCTAAGCGCCTAAGTTGGGTCTAGACTCCTGGCCTCCCTAAGACATGAAGCAGTGGGAGTCTGAATAAGGAAAGTGGCAGCCTCTTTTGCAGATTCATTTTTGATGACACGTCATGGCAAGGTGGGAGGGAGAAGGCTGATTTGTAAACCTGCAGCTTGTGGAATTGGGCTGAACATTGGGATTTTCTTTTTCTTTTCTTTCTTTCTCCCTCCCCTTCCCTTCCCTCTTTTCCCCGAAACGTGAGGCATGTGGGATCCTATCTCCCGACCAGGGATCAAAGCCACGCCCCCTGCAGTGGAAGCGCTGAGTCAACCACTGGACCGCCAGGGGGGTCCGTCTATTCGTGTTTTCAGCGGCTGTCCTCACCCGACAGCATCAGTGTCAACAGCCCCGCTCATGATTGAGCCGACTGAAGGCAGACCCTGTGCCCAGACTCAGCTCTTGAACTGCCACGTGCCTGGCAGGGTGTCTTGTGCTCATGGATGATGACAGCGCTCACTGGGACGAGGGACGGTCCATCCATAAACACGGTCGTGGTTCTGGCCGGGGGAGGCGCTGGCATTGTCCAGTCTCGGCTAACTCCTTCCCTCCAGCCTCGCCTTCCGCCTTCCCTTGTTAGATTCTGCGTTGGGTTGGAGGGGAGTGATGTACGTTAACCTCCTCTGGACTTTCTCTCAGGCTAGAATCTTCTGCTCCCAGGGATGGGGATACCCAGAGGAATGGAGAGGATGCTCCGTTAGTCCCCGCTCTCCCCCTCCATCTGCTGGTCTGCGCCTCCCATGGCTCCACTCAAAATTAGGAAAAGTACTCAGGCTGAGAGAACACCATCTGCCTTCCTTCTGATACAGAAGTAACCTCGTTGGAGGAAGCAGGAACTCTCCCTGCTTTTCCTAGTCTTTATTTCTAATCCGACCCCTCATCCAAGGTGCTCACCCTGAGTGGGTGCTGACCCAGAAGCCTTCAAGTGGGACATGGAAGCAAGAGTGTTCTAGCATTACAAGATCAGTGCCTGCGGGTGGACAGGTCAAAGCGTACGGTACCACTGCCGCTGCCTAAAGATGTCCGAGTTGGTAGTGTGGCTGCTTGCATTCTCAGACTAGCACATCTGAAGGAAGTTTATCACACTGATTTCCCGGGGGCTGTTTCCAAGCCTGCTGAGATTAATTAAATCAAACCCCATGCAGCAATTATTCTGAAGCAAAATGGTTTATTAAATTCCAGCGCATTTGCTGGATTACCGAATTTGTATTGTCCAGCTAGATGATTATGTTTTTGTTTGTTTCCTACTACAGGACTTTAATATCCTTTTTTTCATTTCTGTGGGTGGGTACAACCAACCTCTTTTGGTTTTTCTTCCCTGCTGGGACGAGGAATCTCTAGGGAAGAAGGAAATACCTGCTGTGAGTAGGACAGTACTGTTTTCTAGGCTTTCCTGGAAAGTTGTTTCTGTAGAACTAGGTCTTTCTCTCCACACAGTGCCTCTGTTTTTCTTGGGCTGGGAGTTTTAAGAAGGCTTTGTGTCAGTTGGAACACTTGTCTTCTGAGATGAAGATAGTGGCCATCTGTGCAGATCGGTCCAGGAGGAACAGAAGGTTGGCTGAGCAGGAAGGTTCCTGGTCCCTTGTCACCCGGACCCGGGGCAGCCACTCCTCTGTGTGTGCTTCTGGGTCAACTGAAAAGACCTAGGAAGCACTTTGGTCATTATTGAGAGAGGATTTTTTAAAAAAACATAATGCTGTTGAAATCGTGTGTGTGTGTGTGTGTGTGTGTGTGTGTATTTTACTGTTTCTTCCGAACAGAAGAGTTTCTTTTATGTGATTGTTTTAAAGAGAACTGGTCATGCAGTGACCAGTTATTACACATGACATGCCTGGCTAGTGAACTTTTCTCTTCCTTGTACAAACTCATGGTTGCAGGATTCAGAAAGAATTAACTTGGAACACATTTCTCATGGGCTTTTAGATGGAAAGATATTTCCCCATTGGGAGGATCCCACAGCTTTTACCTTAGAGGAGTGAGAACTTCAGCCCCATGTCGGGATCCACTCACTGAGGGCTCGGGAGGAGATCTGGGTGGTTTCGGGTTCCCAGGGCAGGGTGCCATCTGGGTGCAGAAGCCCTTGGAATGCGCTGCCCATTGGCTGCCTCATGTGCTCCGTGCTGCCTTGGCGAGAGGCGGAGGGAGATGGGGGAGTGGTGGCCCTCATCTCAGAACCTGCGGGACAGATCTGAGCACCTGCTCCTTCCATGTGGAGGACCAGATGCTGGAAATGTTACCAGCGTGAGGTGGATAGTTTCAAAGAAGTGGTTACAGAGGGCTGGTAACTACGGTGATGGCCCAGCGGGGAGGTGGCCACACCTGCTTGCTGGTGCTTGACGGGGTATCTACGCGGGAATTCAGACTTCTGGCATCTGTCCTGGGCTCCCGGCTGAACCTGTCTGCATCAGTCATGAGGTTTGGATGGTCAAGGAAAGGTCTCTGTAAAATACCCAAGTCCTGGTGTTTGGTTGTGTGGAAGACGCAGCAGTGGTGCGTAGGTGGTTTTCTTTAGCTGGACTAACATTGGTAAAAGTCAGCATCTGACACAGAAGAGGCAAGTGTTGGCAGAAGAGAGAGGGAATTCGAGAGTTAAGGCAATGTGTAATTGTATTCGTGGAGAGTTTTAAATTCTTATTTAATTTAAAAAATTAAGCTTTTTTATTTTGAGACAATTATAGATTCACATGCATGGTAAAATACAGTGATATTTATATGATATTGTACAACATCACAACCGGGATATTAACATTGATACATGAAGATAAATAACATTTCCATCACCAAGAGGGTCACTTGTGTTGTCCTTTTATTTCAAAAATGTTATAAGATTCGGATCATACAGTGTGTTAGGTGTTGCTTTTCTTACCCAACACAATTCTCTGAAGATGATACTACCCCTTCTCTGGATATGGGCCTTGCATATTTGTTCTCTGACTCTGCAGCTTGTCTCTTTAACCTCTTAACAGGGTCCTTTGCAGAACAAAAGTTTTTTGTTTTGATGAGGTCTAATTTATTGATTTTTTTCCTTTTGTGGATTATGCTTCTGGTATCAAGTCTAAGAACTCTTTGCCTAGCCCTAGACCTTGAAGATTTCCTTCTATTGTTTTTTAAGTTTTACATTTAAGTCCATGACCCATTTGAGTTAGTTTTTGTATGAGGTGTGAGATTTAGGTTGTGGTTTTTTGTGAGGTTTTTGTTTGTATGTTTTTGCCTGTAGATGTCTAATTGCTCCAGCCCCTTTTTTGTTAAAAAGGCTATCCCTCTTCTGTTCAATGCCTTTTGCACCTTTATCAAAAATCAGTTGGGCGTATTGGTGTAGGTCTGTTTCTGAGTTCTCTTTTCTGTTGAATTTACCTATGTGTCTCAGCCAGTATCACAGTCTTGATTACTAGAGCTGTGAGTCTTGAAATTGGGTGGATTGATTCCTCCCACTTTATTCTTTTTCAAAATTGTTTTAGCTAGTCCAGCTCCTTTCCCTTTCTACATAAATTTTAGAATAATCTTCTCATATCTACAAAAAAATCTTGCTGGAATCTGGGAAGAATTGACATCTTTACTATGTTGAATTTTCCAGTCAGTGAACACAATATGTCTCTCCATTTCTTTCATCAGCATTGTCTAGTTTTAAGCATATAATTTATGTTCATGTTTGCATAGATTTACACCTAAGTATTTAATTTTTTGGAGCACTTGTAAATGGTATTGTATTTTTTATTTCAATGTCCATGTGTTCATCGCTAGTATATAGAAATACAATAATTATTTTTTTTGGATGTTTAGCTTGTATTATTTAACCTTGTAGAGCTCACTAATTAGTTCTAGGAGTTTTTTGATAGATTTCTTGGGATTTTCTGTGTAGACAGTCATGTCATCTGCAAATAGGGATGGTTTAATTTCTTCCTTTCTAAGCTGTATGCCTTTCATTTCCTTTTCTTGCCTTATTGCACTGGCTAGAACTTCTCATGCTGTGTTGAATAAGAGTGGTGAGAGCAAAGTCCTTGCCTCTTCTTTCTGATCTTAGAGGGAAAGCATCCTGTCTTTTCACCATTAAGTATAATGTTAGCTGTAGGTTTTTGGTAGATGCTCCTTATCAAGTTGAGGAAATTGTCTTCTATTCCATTTTTTTGAGTTTTTTTTTATGATGACTGAATTTTATCAAATTTTTTTCTATCGATTGATATGATCATATGATTTTTTTTTTCTTTAGCCTGTTAATATAATGAATTATATTGATTAATTTTCAAACACTGAACCAGCCTTGGATTCCTGGAATAAACCCAAATGGAATAAACCCCACTTGGTCATGTGTTATAATTATTTTTATATATTGCTGTATTCTCTTCTGTTTTATTAAGCATTCTTATGTCTATATTCATGAAGGATAGTGGTCTGTCTGTAGTTGGGTTTTTGTTTTTGTTTTCATTTGTTTTTGGTGGTGGTGGTGGTAGGGTACGATTTTTATCTGGTTTTGGTATGAGGGTAATACTAGTTTCATAAAATGAATGGAAAATGTCTTCCATTTCCTGGATGACAAAGGGTGGAATTGGTGTTAATTCTTTCTTAAACATTTAGGAGAATTCTTCAGTGAGAGCATTTGGGCCTGGAGATTTCTTCTTAGTTTTGAAATGACATATTCAATTTCCATAAATGGTTAAGGTCTGTTGAAGTCACCTATTTCATATTGTGTGAATTGTGGTAGTTTTTGTTTTTTGAGCAAGTGATCCATTTTGTCTAAGTTGTCCAATTTGTGTGTGTAGAGTTGTTCATAGTATTCCCTTATTATCTTTTTTTTTTAAGAATCAATTTTATTTATTTATTTATTTTTGATTGCGTTGGGTCTTTGTTGCTGCGCGTGGGCTTTCTCTAGTTGCAGTGAGTGGGGGCTACTCTTTGTTGTGGTGCGCGGGCTTCTCATTGTGGTGGATTCTCTTGTTGCGTAGCATGGGCTTTAGGTGTGCGGGATTCAGTAGTTGAGGCACGCGGGCTCAGTAGTTGTGGCTTGTGGGCTTAGTTGCTCCGCGGCATGTGGGATCTTCCCGGGCCAGGGCTCAAACCCATGTCCCCTGCATTGGCAGGCAGATTCTTAACCACTGTGTCATCAGGGAATTCCCCCCTTATTATCTTTTTGATGTCTGCAGTGTCGGTAGTGTTACCTTATTTCATTCTTAATAATGGTATATTGTGTCTTCTTTTCTTTGTCAACCTTGTTAGAAAGTTTGTAAATTTTATTCCTCTTTTAAAAGAACCAACTTTTAGTTTTAGTGATTTTTGCTGTTTCTCTGTTTTCAATTTCTTTTATATCTGTTCTTGCCTTTATTATTTCTTTCCTTTGCTTGCTTTGGGTTTAATTTGCTCTTTCTCTAGGTTCTTGAGGTGGGAGTTTAGACTACTAATTTGAGAAATTTCTTATTTTCTTATGTATTTATTTAATGCTATAAATTTCCCTCAGAGCACTGCTTTAGCGGTGTTCTACAAATTTTGATATGTTACATTATCATTTTCATTTTTATTCGGTTAAATGTATTTTTTAAATTTCTCTGTAGACGTCCTCTTTGACCTGTGGATTATTTAAAAGTGTGTTGTTTAGTTTCCAGATGTTTGGAGATTTTCCTTTTATCTTTCTGTTATTGATTTCCAGTTTATTCCATTATGGTTGGAGAACACATTCTGTATGATTTCAGTTCTTTAAAAATTTTTGAAGTTTGTTTTATAGCCCAGAATATTGTCTGTCTTGATCTGTGTTCTATGTGCATTTGAGAAGACTATATATATCCTGTTGCTGTAGGGTGGAGTTTGCTGTAACTGTCGAATCCTGTTGGTTAATGCTGTTAATCCTGAAATGGAGTGTTTTGTTGTAGTGATGTTAATAGTTATTATTTGTTTCTTGCTTTTGTTTTTTTCTGGTGAGGGAAGGGGAATGAGGATTAGACAGTGAAGAATTTGAAATCATATTGTGTGGCAAGAATAAGGAGACTAAAACTCCATATTGCCAATTTAGGGCAACTTCGACAACCATCCAAGGAAAGAGTAGAGTTTATATTCTCTATTGAAAATGTAGGTACCAGAGGGCCAGTTTATTACACCATTGTTTTAGGATTAGAAAGTCTGAAGAAAACCATGCTTGATCTCAAAATTAGAGGTCAGGCAGCTAAAGTTGCTGACCAGGACTGGAGAAAAAGGATATATTTCAGGGTTGTTTACATTACCTCTTGTTGAGTAGTATTTATTAGTTAACTGGCTTATTGCTTATTAAGTATTCAACCTTTAATTAGATCTAGAGCAGAGTCATGGGTTATTGACATAAAAGCTATATTATTAATCTATTCTGAAAAGTTTGTTATGTAATTCCTCTATTCCAGATATGGTGTTAGTTCCTAATAATATAAAAATAAACTAGAGAGACATGGACTTAAGTATTTTTTATTCTCCCACAGAACAAAAACCTAGAAATCTCAATGGCTTCCACAAAGACTGATTACTGGAAAACATAAGAATAAATTAAACATTGAAGATTATTTTAGTTTCAGATGCTGCCACTTAAATATGAAAAACAGTATTAAATATGCAGTGCAGGGAAGCTATTTTATTACATGGTTGCATAGTCGCTTTCAGTTAAAAGCCTGGCATTTCTTGCAGGCCTCCTGTGTGTCAGGCACTGAAGTGAGTGCAGGAGATCTGGCTTTGCTTAGCTCCTGGTGTACTTTTTCTTTCTTCAGTCTGATTGTTATAAAGATAGAGGCCAAGTGTAAATTTCTTAAACTTTATATACATTTGTATGTATTATTTCTTGAGAAATAGAAGCTTCCGTGTATACTGAAAATTTTTATTTACATCACTTTTTCAGTAGCACAACTATATAAAGAATATCTACGTAAGTCATGTTGAATTTAAATACAAACAGATCGGGTATCAGTGTCAGTACTGAAGTTACCTCACATCGTTTTGTAAACACACTATTAGTTTAACCTGTTTAACCAGGTATAATTATAGAAGGGCAGCAAAGACCTTGGTCTATTACTTTTCATGTAACACAACAAAAAGTGAGAAAATACAGTTAAATATATCATAGTATTTGCTCTCTTTTTCACAATGACATCATAGTTTCCCTTTAATATCTCTTTTTCAGATCACGAAAACATGTTATTCTCCCAGAAAACCAGTTGCTTTGATTAATGGGGCCAGGCCAGTCCAAGGACAGATTAAGCACACAGGAACCTGGCATGATCCCTGGAAATGGTCCTGTCTTCTTTCTGTCACCGTGGGGCTCTTTAATTTAATCACTGTGTTTTCTGTTAATTCTCTAAAGAAGCTCCATATATCTAAATAAACGGTAGGTGATTGGTTGATAATCTATTTTTGATATTTTACTTTTTATTTAAAAATATTTTTATTGGGAATTCCCTGGTTGTCCAGTGGTTAGGACTCCCCACGTCCACTGCAGGAGGCCCAGGTTCAGGGAACTAAGATCCCACAGGCAGCGTGGGGCGGCCAAAAAAAAAAAAAAGATTTTATTGAAATATAGTTGATTTACAATGTTGTATTAGTTTCAGGTGTACAGCAAAGTGATTCAGTTATACATACATATATAAACATATATATTCTTTTTTTACATTCTCTCCCATTATAGGTGGTTGACAGACTATGAATTGTTAAAAAATAACAAGCTCACGCTTTATTGTTTATCGTGTTATTAACGAGCCTCCTCCTTTCTTCCTAGTATAAAAAGAAGTGGGAAATGGTCTATTCAATGTCTCTGTTATTCCTCAGTTAATCTCAGCATGGCGGACACGGACACCGCCTTACTTCCCTGATTCACCATCATTTTTAACTGAGACATTAAGTTCTTAGAGATATTTGGAAGAAAGTGATCAAACGCCTCTATAACAATTCAGGCATGTATCCGTTGGTCTGGCTGATACGGTTTGCCTTAGATAAATCATGTGACTTCTTTGAGCTGTTTCCCTGTCTCTGAAATGAATCTGGCTGATCATAAGGGACCCCGCCTATTTAGTTATGGCTGTTTTCACTGGCATCTCTGGCTGGTCTCTGAGCTCCAGTGGGTAGAGAGCTGTGGCCGGTGGTCTTTGTATCTGTGACAGCCCCAATGTTGCAAATGCGTTTGCCTTTTGGGGCCGGGCATGTAACAGGAGCTATGCAGTTTGGATGGAAACTCAGTGGGTTCTGCCTGTCGGGTCCCAAGGGAAGGTGGCCCAGTGTTAGCCAACTTTCTTATTTTCCAAGAGAATCCAGAAATCTTAATGCAAGTGAAATATCTCTATTCTTTTTTTAAATGTTTTATTTATTCTATTTTATTTATTTTTGGCTGCGTTGTATCTTCGTTGCTTCGTGCAGCCTTTCTCTAGTTGCGGCGAGCCGGCGAGCAGGGGCTACTCTTCGTTGCGGTGCGCGGGCTTCTCATTGTGGTGGCTTCTCTCGTTGCGGAGCACAGGCTGTAGGTGCGTGGGATTCAGTAGTTGTGGCTCATGGGCTCAGTAGTTGTGGTTCGCGGGCTTAGTTGCTCTGTGGCATGTGGGATCTTCCAGGACCGGGGCTCGAACCCGTGTCCCCTGCATTGTCATGAGGATTCTTAACCACTGAGCCACCAGGGAAGCCCCACATCTCTCTATTCTTAAATATTGAAAATGAACTCGGTTTTTAAAAAACTCCCCGTGTAGGCCAAAAAGGCACGAGAGCTATGAAATGCAAGCTGAAAGCCCGTGCCTGCCAGTCCTGAGCGTGCTCTTAAAAACGTGTGTTGAATCAGCAGCAGTGCATTGAGCTGCTTTATGCTATGGCTGCCACAAATAGAGATCTTTTAGAAACGTCTGAGAAACATGCATCTGTCTTCTTGTAGTAAGAGCTTGTTTTACTCCACAATTGTGACATGACTTGTCTTTTTTTAAAATTTTTATTTTATATTGAAGTACAGTTGATTAACCATGTTGTGTTAGTTTCAGGTGTACAGCAAAGTGATTCAGTTATACATGTACACGTATCTATTCTTTTTCAGATTCTTTTCCCATTTAGGTTATTACAGAACATTGAGCAGAGTTCCCTGTGCTGTACAGTAGGCCCTTGTTGGTTATCTGTTTTAAATACAGCAGTGTGTACATGACATTACTTGTATATAGTCATTAATAGTACTAGTAATACCAAGTGCCATAATAAGCATGCTTACTGTGTGCCATGCAGTGCTGGGAGGGTGTTGTTGTCTGCATGAGAAAGATGCACATATTGGAGATCAGAAAGTTTAAACAATGACCTGAGCTGACACATGCTGTCTAACGGCTGAGCTGCGATTGTAACCCTGTGGTTCATTCTTCACCATTCCTGCCTGTTACCACCTTCTTACTCTTAAGAATGAATGGACTGCATGCATGAAACTAACACAACATTGTTAATCAATTATACTCCAATATGAAATAAAAATTTAAAAAAAGAATGAATTGGCACCACAGCAAAGCCACCGGCCTCATTTGTTTCTTTTTTAAACAGCTTTATTGAAATATAATTGACATACACATGCTACTATATATAAAATAGATAACCAACGAGGACCTACTGTATAGTACAGGGAATCATACTCAATATTTTGTAGTAACCTATCAGGGAAAAGAATCTGAAAAAATATATGTGTATAGCTGAATCACTTTGCTGTACACCTGAAACTAATACAACTACAATTAAAAAAAAAAGAAATATAATTGACATACTGTGCCACTCATCCATTTAAAGTGCAGAATTAAATTGTTTTTATTATATTCACAGAGTCACGCGAATCATCCCCACGGTCAATTTTAGAACATGTTCATTGCCCCAAAAAGAAACCCCCATGCCCACTAACAGTCACTCCCCTTTCCCCCCAAACCCCCAACTTTTTGTGCAGCTAGTTACCAATAAATAATGACTGTTACAACTGATGGCTTAAGCTCCTTTTAAAGAATGAAGCTGATATTAGCCATATTTTAATATTCATATTGAATATTTATCTAGTATTAACCATATGCTAGTATTTGTTTGAAATAATAGATGATTTGGTTCAGTGTATGAAATTTTAACAGCTGATTAGCTGAAATTTTTCCTCATTAAATTCTTTGACAAAGGAGTACTCTTTTTTTCTAATAATTCTTTGGAATGTCTCTGGAAGCTGTTGTAAAAGAATGTAGTTTTCCCTTGAGGAAATGCCTAAGGTCGTGGGCTCCAGAGTCAGCCGGCCTGGGCCCAAGTTCCGGCACTCACTGGCGTGTGGTTTTCCCCGCTTCCTGATTTCACACAGGAGCTGGCGTTCAGTAAGAGCTGAGGGTTAAGTGATTGTGCTCCCGTATTTGTCATCAGTACCTGGTATAACCTGGCAGCCAATACATGTCTGAGTGAAAAGTTGCATTGAAATTATTAACCTACTTGTGGAAAACAACTCTTCGGTTTCTTTTTTTTTTTTTTCCGTGTAGGAGGAATTCCGCCTTGGGAAGGAAGCCTGGCTGGGTGACATGCAAGCTATTGCTAGAAAGGCTGAGTCTTCCCACCACCCTTAGCGTAAAGATGAGATTAGCGTGACTTCAGTGCTATGATTTTTATGGTCCTGTCTTTATCCTCCCTTAAGCTGTATCCCTTAATTTTTCAAAACCTTCATTTCTAGTAATTTTGGGTGCTACTAATGGGGTTATAGTTTGCCGTGCAGATTTTATCGGCATTAGAAGACTCACTGTGTTCTGCATCGTTAAGCAGACCCATTAAACGAGGCCTAGTCCATCCAAACGCGCCCGGTGAGACCCCGGGGGGTGGGCTGGGGGTGTGTACCGCAGTGACCCGCGTGTCGTGGCACCGTTCTCCGTGCTGGCGGGGGGCCTCACAGGGGCGAGGGGCACCATGATTGTGATTGCTGCATTTGGGATAGGGTTTTATGGAGCTTCTCAGGAAAGACGTCTACTCACATATATTTCCTGCTCATGGTAACGGGCCGGCAAAGGTAGAGAAAGATTTCTACGTGCACACATGACTTCCTAGCAATAAGGTTAAAGCCTCTTTTTTTTTTTTTTTTTTTGAGTTATTATTTCCAGTACTCTCTTGGGTTCTTTCTCTTACTGAGTCTAAATCTCTTCATTTCGTTTTCTTTCATTTGTAGGTTGAGGTTGTTTTAGCAGAGGGCTGAGTGTTTCAAAAAATCACACAAACTGAACATACATTTTTCACCTATAAGTCAAATATAATGAACACAGTCTTCCTTCCATGTAGACATAACTCTTCCCTGTGGAAAATGCCATCAAAGCAAACCAGGGTTGGTGGCAGAACTAGAAACATCTGACCAGGCATCCTCACTCCTTAAACTTAGTACCCAAAAAAGCGTCATGTCCAAAAGTTGGAACGCTTCCTACATGGAAAGTTTTCAGAGATCCCAATCAAGGCATTTATTACTTCATAACGCTCTCCATTGGCTGACAGAGGCCTTACCTGTTGGCGCACCTGGCCTGGGGGAGGAAGAGAGGTGACCTGCATTGCTCTCCACACTGGGATTGGAAATTTAGAGCATTCGTTCAAATCCTGATTTTGCCCTGTGCGATTTTTTTTTTTTTGCGGTACGCGGGCCCCTCACTGTTGTGGCCTCTCCCGTTGCGGAGCACAGGCTCCGGACGCGCAGGCTCAGCGGCCATGGCTCACGGGCCCAGCCGCTCCGCGGCATGTGGGATCTTCCCGGACCGGGGCACGAACCTGCGTCCCCTGCATCGGCAGGCGGCCTCTCAACCACTGCGCCACCAGGGAAGCCCGCCCTGTGCGATTTTTAAAATGATCATGTAAGCGTCCTCTGAAATGGTGCTACCTGGGTTTTTCATATATTGGTTCACTTCGTACATACAACACAGTGAGCAGACATTAGTACTCGCACCCTGTGAAGGAGACTAAGCTCGGGGAGATTAGGGAACTTGTTAAAACTCACCCAGAAAAGCTAATTTCCTTCACAGGACTGTTGTGAGAAGTTACATAAAGTACTAAGTGAAGAGTCACTAGCGGATTCTTTTTTTTTTTTAAACGTATTAAAAATCATTCAGAGCTTCCCTGGTGGCGCAGTGGTTGGGGGTCCGCCTGCCGATGCGGGGGGCGGGTCCGGGAGGGTCCCTCGTGCCGCGGAGCGGCTGGGTCCGTGGGCCATGGCCGCTGGGCCTGCGCGTCCGGAGCCTGTGCTCCGCAGCGGTGAGAAGCCCGTGTACCGCAAAAAAAAAAAAAACAAGCAAAAAAACAAAAAAAACCCATTCAGTTTTATTAATTAACATATTAAGTTCCCACATAGCCTAAATAAACCTTTAACGATCCACCTGTGATTCTCTATCAAAATAAAGATTACAGGAATTCAGAAGGATTCTTGTTCTTCTGGTAGAATGATCTGAGAAATGTGATTTCCATGGTTTACAAAATGGAGGCTAATTATTTAGTAAACAGGGATGTATTATACATTAATTTTATAACATCTTATGGAAGAGTTACCTATCCTTTTCTCGGATATCGATGAAGATGTATTTATTTCAAACATGCCAACTAATATTCAAGACTTCTATCTATTGATTTAGTGCATGTTTATCAGGATTTTAATGAACTACCATCTTTTTATCCTAAAAAGCAATTTAAAATTTAGAATGATCCTCTGTCTTAGTTGAATACAAAGAATGGTTCCCTGAACGCTTAACTATGGGAATGCTTTAAATCAATGGCAGACGTCATCTCCATTTAGATTTTCATTGTACATTTTACATTACAGTGTCTGTAAACATCCATGGGGAAGTAGACATAAAAGATTCCCATCAAAAACCTGAGTTTACATTTCATACTAGAAAGAAAAGCATGTAGTAATTTGATAGTTGAATTATATTCATAATTGTTTTCAAATCACCTCATATGATGACTGGCTCCTTTATTCATGGCAGTGTTGACTGCCATGTTTGAATGACTGATTTTGAATAGGTATCTGGTATCTGTGCTCACTGAGAATGACTCATTTTGAGAAATCAGTGTTAAACTCATTTGAATGTTGAAATTCCCACAGAAAATCCTCTTGGAAGAATTTTTGGTTCTACCCGAACCCAAAGAGTCAGACTGCTTTTGTCCTGAAAGCCAAACCATGCAGCTGAACAGAACCGCCCCTGTTGACTGGGTCACAGGTGGGCCCAGCTGTCACCTGTCCACACACCCACTGCCTGGTCCCAAGCAGGCACCCTCCCACGTATGGGAACGAGGGGGAAACGTACAGATAGGGCCGGCCGCATTGCCAAGATGATCACATTCTCATTGTTGTTGCTAGTTAAGGTTTTTCTGGAGTGTATATTTAACTTGTTGATTTCTTTTCTCTCTGATGTGTAATTGTTGTTATACATTAACTTGATGCCGGGCAGCAGCATGAACCTACAAATCGCACTGGTGGGTTTTTGTGCTCTGCGCAGGACAAAGTTCAAAGCTCTGATAATTTCATGGTCTGAGCTCTCCTGCTGAGCGACCGGGACCTAAAATAAACCCATCCCTACTGTGGCGTGACCTCGGTGGTGGCCTTTTGAAGACTTGGAAAGGTAGGATGGGTCTAGTCTGCCGTTTTTAAATGAAATAGTTCTTTCGTTATCTTAATGGAGATCGTAGTTAACGGAAAACCCATTGTTTTATTTTTGTTCTGAGTTTAAGGTCAAGTGGTAGCGTGTACCGGAAGTGAGCATTGCTTTACTCTTACAGAATTTGAGTGCATATGAGTTGTTCCCCAGGAAATAGATCACGCCCTTCAGGGCAGGCGCCGGGAATCAGTCTTTCGAAAAGTGCATTCGTTTTACATTATGTTTTGCTTCTCCAGGGGACCTACTCTGTAATTGTATTTATTACCAATTTGGGCATTTCCCCCCTTTACCTAACTTAATATAAGCCTTTCCTAATAATGGAGACCAGAGCACCTCACTGTGACGTGTGTTTGTGGCGCTGAGTAGATGCTAGTTTGTGTGACCAAAGAATGTACAGTAAATGCTTCTGTTTATAACTGTTCCCAGCACACATGACAGGCACTAGGTAAACTTTTATTGCTTGCCCTATGAAAGATTTTTTTCACAAGGGATTTTATTTATTGGCAGCGTTCGGCCACGAGTGTGATTTTTTTAGGGGCCTATAATTTAGATTTTTCTGATTCAAGGCTATGATTTACTCGAAAGCTACTTGGAAATCCATTCTGTAAGAAATAAACCAATGCAGAGAATTAAGGGACTGACGTGTGCAAGGGCCAAATTAAGTTAGGACTTTGATTTTACCTCTGGGAATAATTTACTTCCTCAACTTCGAGTCCATTAGTCGCCTGTCACTTTGGACATCCTGATTATTGACAGTCCTGCACATCTAGTCTTTGAATATGCTCTCATTTCAGAAACCTTCAGCCGATCATTGGTCTCAACATAGAAGGCATGGCATTTTAGAGATCGTATGAGGCATTTTATTGAAAATTTCTGATTACCTGGATTTAACAGTTTCTTCCAGAGAAACAGAACTGAAATGAGAGAGCGAGAGAGACCCAGAAGCTTTGAGGAATGAGCTCATACAGTTGCGGGGCTGGCAACAGCACAGTCTACGGCAGCTCGCCAGGCTGGAGAGTCTAGCAGGAGCTGATGTCGCGGTCTTGCCCCGAAGGCAATCTTGAGGCTGAATCCCTTTCTCTTTGGTAGACCTCAGTCTTTTAAGGCCACCTACTGATTGGATGAGGCCCACCCACATTATGGAGGGTCATGTCATCTGCTTGACTCAAAGTCTCCTGATTTAACTGTTCATCATATTTTTAAAAAGTGCCTTCACAGCAACATCTAGACTAGCGTTTGACCAAATAACTGACACCATGGCCCAGCCAAGTGGACACGTGACATTAACCATCACTGCCGCCAAGTGGGGAGATATGGATGTGACAGTTTACCTGTGTGGAGGATAAAAGGTTCTCTTTCCTCTACCTGCTCACATGATGTGGAGTTAATTTCAAAGTAAAAGTGGAAAATTAGAGAGCTGGGGAGTAACCACAGGAAAATTCGATGCGTCACCAGTGATGAGAAACGAGCAGTGTGACTAAGGATATAGGAGGGGAGGACACGTCAAGGGTACGCCAAGGTCATGTCCTGCAGGTGCAGGGGCTGAAAGCAGCCTTCAGACAGGGAAGGGCGTGCGAGTTGGAAGAGCGGCGGCGACAGCCCAGTAAAGGTGATGCCCCGGTGCCCTAGAGCCCCAGACCTGCACCCAGGAGGAAGCTCAACCACGCGCCCTGACTTAAGGCTCCAGCAGAAATGATTCTCGGTTGGCATCAGGGTCTGAGTCAGGCCGCTGTGCCCAGCCCCCTCGCTAGAGAGAAGTTACCTTTCAGGATCTTGCAGCCTTAAATTTCAGGAAGTGAAAGCAAAGCACAGTAATTGAGTGGGCACATTAATTTTCTGCATGGAAAACACAGGTTTTAGAGAGAAGGGCTCCACGGGGCAATTTGTTTGAAATGGGCAACAGAACTATTAGATAAAATCCATCAAATGGAGAGAAAAAGAAAGCAATTCCAAGAGATAGGGTAGGAAATCGTAGTGCCTTTGGCTTCTGTAAGTCCTGGGGAAGTTCTAATTGGCTAATTTATCAAGAAAGCGATTCCGTTTCCACAAAGTCACACTTCGTCTGCTGTTCAGTTAAAATGGCCTTGGTGTGGGTCAGGTGGGTGGGAGCGGGTTTGTGCAAACGGGGCAGGATCAACAAAGAGCTTTTTATTAACCCTTCTCCTTCGGGAGGCCCTTCCAGCAGATGCCGAGCTCTACATCGTGACACTTCGGCAGCAAACTCCTTTTTTTCAGAGCAGCGTCACCTGTGCTGTCACTGGTCACAGGCTCCCAGGCTTTCAGACCCATGAATTCCTTCACTGTCCCAAGAAAGGGGAGAGTGCCAGGCCAACCCAGACCTCTTTTTCTGAGGCCTCAGGGTGTGCGGGGGCCATGTCCAGAGGCCACTGAGGGTCCCCGAGGGTCCGGTGGCTGCCTTTCTGAGTGGCCGCAGCCGCCTCTGGTTCTAGCCAGCCGTGCTGCCAGTGTCCCTGCGGCCTCCTGCTACAGAGGTTTGACAGAGGCATGGAGAACAGCCACCCATCTCCTCCCCCTGCGTTTACTTCTGGTCGATATAATTTGACGTACGTCATCCAGGTAGTGAAAGTACACTCCAAGTTAAATGGTGATCTCCGAATTTTCAAATCGACGGCCTTTTCTCGGTACTCCTGGGTTCTCTGCAGCCATGACCTGTCGATCGGCGTACTCGAAGCTCTGCCTGGTGGCCGTGCATCTGCCCGCCTGGCTCTGCCCTGCCAGTGCTCCGCAGTGCACTGAGGGCACGTCCTTCTGCATGTGGGGCTCTGGAGCTCTCCTCCCTCTCAGCTCCAGCCGTTCACTCACTCCGCACATCCCGGGACACCAGGGTCTCTTCTGAGTCGGGAACCAGTTCTGTGCACGTCTGATGTGGCGGCAGAGCCCAGCCACCAGCTCTCAGCGCCGTGTCCCCTGCCTCGGGCTCCAGGGGACGGAGTTGGTCTGCCCACTGCCGGGGCATGGTGGGGCGGCGGGAAGCGCGGAGGGTGTGGCTGGGGAAGAGAGGCACGGGAGGCGGGTCTCAGCGGATTTTGAGAGGCTCCGTGGCCACAGAGGCCTCCGTGCGGGTGGGACAGCACAGACCTGCGGAGACGCGGGCGGACCGAGGTCCCGAGCGTCCGCACGGGGTCGGATGAGAGCGTCCTGTTCTTCCTGCTGCTCCCTGAACACCCGGCTCGGAGCCTCGCACGTCCTGGGAGTTCCTTACGGTTTATGAAAGTCGGTGTGAGTCAGGGCGGCTGTGAACGATGAGGGTCTGAGGACCAGGCTGGGGAGGTTGACTTTCGACCCAGGAAGGGACGGGAGCGTGGAAGGTGCTGGCTGTGACTGGGGACACACTGTAGGACCTTTCCCTGAGGACATGGCATTGAGTGTGGAATGGATGGAGAGCAGGAAAATGATCACAGCTCTCGGTGAGAAGTAGCACAGCCCGAGGCAGGGGGTGTGGATGTGGACATGGACACAGAGACCTGGGTGTGAGGGCGGGAGACAGGTGAGGACACGGCGGGGACGTGGGGTGTTCTCAAGCCATGGGTGTGGCCAGCGGGGAGGACGGGCAGCGCTAGCAGGAGACGCTGGAGGTTTCCTTGTCTCGGGGGCTGCTGAGAAGAGGCCGTGGGTCCTGGTTCTTAGGAGAGTTCATCCCCGAGCAGGGAAGGGGGGGCACACGGAGCTGGAGAAGTCCCCTTGTGGAGCAAAGGGCAGCCGATGAGGAGATGGATAGACAGGGAGCGGCGCCGGGTGGAGCAGCAGCCGGGGCGTCCCAGGAGCCTGGAGAAGAGTGGGGGGTCACAGCGTCCCCGGCTGCAGGGCAGTCGGGTGGGAGGTGAGGAGGGCACCTTTGATTTGGTGCCGGGCAGTAGCACGTCGGCAGTAGTATAGCAAGAGCGGTTTCCAAATGCAGCGAGGCAGCGGCAGCGTTAAACGTGCAGCAGTTCACCTCCGGACAGTCCTCTGTCGAGGGCTCCGCACGCAGACGTGTGCTGGGTGATGGAGCTACAGCGACGGGCAGGGCTTAGGCAGCCTGGTCCCTCGTAGCGTTTCCGGGCAGTGAGGTGAGATGAGTCATCAGGGAACGGGGATCCGTTGAGAGAAGTCCAGACGGGAGGGGTCCTGAGAACCGTAGGAACACAGGAGAGGGGCGGGAATTGGAGAAGAGAGTGTGGGAGCCTCAGCTGTGCGAGCGTCTGGTCCATCTTCCCACCTACAGGCCCACGTTTTAGGCCCTGACGGCGCCTCATGGGTCTTCGCTGCCTCTGGTTACGTGGGCTCTGGCAGCTTCCCCCGAACATGGAGGGGGTCCTCGAAGAACAGATTCTAGAGCGGTGAGACCCCAGTTGTACATGGAGCTGAAATGCATGTTATGTCGGGTGAGTGCCCCTAGACGCGGTGGTTTAAATGTGCATGTCTAGGTGTCCTGAACTTTTGTCATTCAGACAAGATTTTTTTGTTTAAAGAAAAGAAAGGAAAGCTCATGTAGCTAACATCACGCTGAGATTTCTCTTTCCCTTCTGGCCTGCAAGAGCAGGGCAGGACCTGGAGAGGAGAGTCAGGGCCCTTTGCTGGAGGCGGAGCAGCCCTGCGAGAGTTGGGATGTGGCCGGCGGGGGGACGCGGCTCTTGATATTGCGGTAGTTGTTTCCCGTGGACATCTGAGTCGTTCACGGACCGTGGCGTTGGATCGCTGATTTTTCATCCAACCTCCCCCTCACGTGACTTTTGAAAAGACAGTTACTTCACGTCTTCTTAACCTGTGACCGTTTTCGAACTGTGGTCCTTTGATGACTGCATCGGTGATATTCAGACTGAGTTGGCCGCTGTGCTAACTTGGGTTTCTTCTGTGGCCGAATCACTTGTATGCTGTTTAAAAATTCTACCTGCTTAAGGTATGTGGAGTCTTGACTTCACCTGCTGGGTGTGAGTCAATGATTTCGTCTGTACTGTCCAAGGACAGCTGCAAGATGTTTGCCTGTCGGAGCAGGAGGTAAACCAGTGCACCGTGTAAGGGTGAATTACGGCTAAATTTGTGGGAAGAAGGCAGTGTAGCTTTCTGAAAGTTTCCCCATCCCCTCCCTCCAGCGCCAGCCTCTGGCAACCACTGGTCTGCTTTCAGTCTCCATGGACTTGCCTGTTCTCGACATGTCATAGAAATGGGATCTCATAGTATATGGGCTGTTGCGACTGGCCTCTCTCACTTAGGATAATATTTTCAGTGTTCATCCACGTGTAGTATGTATTAGTGCTTCTTCTTGTGGCCAAATAGTATTCAGATCTATGGGTACATTATATTTGGTTTATTTGTGCATCAGTGGGTGGACATGTGGTTTGTTTCCACTTTTTTAACTCTTAGGAATAATGTTGCTATAAACATTCATGCACAAGTCTTTGTGTAGACATGTTTGCGATTCTCTTGGGTAGATACCTAGGAGTGGAGTTGCTGGGTCGTATGTTAACTTTGTATTTGAGGAACTGCCCAACTGCTTTCTAAAGTGGCTGCGCCATTTTACGTCCCCATCTGCAGTGTCAGAGGGCTCTGATTTCTCCACATCTTTGTCAACACTTGTTATTGTCGAGAACAATACAGTATTCTGGCAAACTCCTAATTATTTAGGCACTGATTATCTGTGAGGTGGGTTTTCTAGGATTTTGGTTTCTCTTTCTTTCTTTGTCTTCCAAGCAACTGACCTGTTGGTTTCACTTCAACAATATCTAGTTTCACTTCCCTGGGGATAGGAGGGAACCGTGGGAGAAGGTAAACTGGTTAATGTAGGTACATATTAACACCTGTTAACAAGTTGGCCAGAAGGGTTTAAGGAGAAAGGCTGACTGTGTTAGCTTACATGATATTTTGGATTAACGGCAAGTAGCTCTCTGTAGGACCGGGGCTGTGTCCTGAGGTACTGTGATAATTTGTAAATTTTGTGTCTTCTTTAATGCAAATATTGAAAATTAATTATTTTCTATATTATCTGAATGACCACTGTATAGGGGAAACTGCAACTTAATTTTATCACCTCTGTCTGCATTTGAATTTAATTTCTTGGTGCCAAGAAATTCAACTAAAGTGGCGGTACTTAATTTCATGCAGGGTTTTCAAGACACCTTAAGGGGTCTGGGGTAATATTTCCAAGAGCTTCCTGTGTTACTCAAATGTGGTGAGGGGGTGTCATGGTCAGTACCTCTCCGGTGTTTTCTGTGAAGCCCCCGTAACGATGGTGAGCTGGAAGACACACTCGCTCCAACGGGGTGAAGGCTTGGCGTCAAGAGGTCCTTCGCCAGCGAACGTCACTGTGAGCTGTCAACTCCGGTCTTTAACAGTCGCGGAGTTTGCATTCTGTCTCGTGATGGTCACAGAATAGATAACTGACATTTATCTTACTATAAAACCAAGTCTTAAAAAACAAAAGATCAAATAAAAATAGCTGCACCTTTCCACAGCACACTAAAAAATGCTCCAGTTTACATAGAGCACATTTTTACTCCACGCCATTCATGTATTTAATAAATGTTTATTGGTCACTGAACTAGGGATAAAAAAGTATACAGATGTTATCCCTAATTTTTTTCTTGAAGGATTTCTTTTTTTAAATCTGGACTTTTAAAAATTGATGTATAGTTGATTTACATTGTTGTGTTAGTTTCAGGTATACAGCAAAGTGACTCAGTTATATATATATGTGTATGTGTGTGTGTGTGTGTGTGTGTGTGTGTGTGTGTGTGCGTGTGTATATATTCTTTTTCAGATTCTTTTCCCTTATAGGTTATTACAAAATACATACTGAATATAGTTCTCTGTACTATACAGTAGGTTTTTGCTAGTTATCTATTTTATATATAGCAGTGTGTATATGTTAGTCCTTAAAGGTCCTACAAGGTACTTGAGGAAACATCATTAAGACCTGATAGAAGAAATCAAGTCAACGTGAAATGAAAACGACGCAGGGATGCTGTGGAGATTTGGGGGCCGGGGGCTTAAATATTCGTGACTAAGTCATTGAAGATGACAGTTTACAGCTGAAAGGACCTGAGTTTGTGTTCCAAGTTCTCATGCTGGCTCTGTGACTTCTGTCAAGCGACCTGCTCTTTCTAAGCATCCCTTTGCTTCCCCCAAGGGATCAGGCATGGTTAAGTTCTTACTGGAAATTTCTGGAACCGGGACCGTGCTGAGAGGCAGTGTGGTGTGGAGAAGAGAGAAGGTCAGGCTGCTCTCCTGTCAGTGCCCAGCTCGGGCCTCCTGCTGGGAGCCCTGGACCCCCGTGAGTCCCAGGACCCACTGTCCTCTGGGTGAAATGAAGGTAATTAGAGCTGCGCGTGGAGCAGAAACGAGTGACCAGACCGCACGGATCTTGCATCCGTGGGGGCATCCGGTGTGGAATCGGGAGGGTGAGCAAAGCAGAAGGACATTTCCAAAAGCTCTAGAAGCTAAGTAGGTCCATGTACCATACTGCAATATAATATCAATAATAACAGCATAGGAAAATGAGAGATAACAAAGATGGAAAGCACTTAGAGGGTAGAAAATCACGAAAAGGAGATGGGAATTTTGAGAATCACCACTCGGGGTTATGGCTTTTAAAGAGTGAAGTAAAGATGGCAGCTCATTTTTTTTTTTTTTTTTTTTGCGGTACGCGGGCCTCTCACTGCTGTGGCCCCTCCCGTTGCGGGGCACAGGCTCCGGACGCGCAGGCTCAGCGGCCATGGCTCACGGGCCCAGACGCTCCGCGGCATGTGGGATCTTCCCGGACCGGGGCACGAACCCGCGTCCCCTGCATCGTCAGGCGGACTTCCAACCACTGTGCCACCAGGGAAGCCCGGCAGCTCATTTTTAAAACAATTCTGGTTTCCTCGTTGCCTGTTTGTTCAAACACACGGATCGTCTGATACAATGTCTGGCGGTTAATGTTCTATAAATGTTATTTGCTCTCTAAAGAAATCGGCAGACCAGTAGGAAGCAGCGTATTTTAAGAGACAATAATAGGCATGATTTCTAAATTAGACTAGAGTACTGGATTATCTAGAAAAAGAGAACCAATTTGAGGAGAAGGAGTCCAGGTTGAACTAAGCAACCAGTTGCCTGTGTAGGTGGGCAGTGATCAGATATGTTGGAAAAATGGAACTTGGTTATTTAGAAATCTTAACTTTGTGATAAAACTTTTTGTTGTTTTTGTTTTTATTATAACTGCTACAAAATCGACAATATTTGTATTATAAAACAGTTAAGAGTATATGATAACAGTGACAAAAACTGTGACATAACACAGACTCAGCAGAAGGTTATAAGGATGGAAAGAGTAATGGGCCAGTGGTGGCTGAATATAGATTAAATGTATCAAGGTACAGTTTTCAACGTGTTAAAACATGACTAGCCCACAGATCCATTGTGAGCTTGTGTGAAAGACATCTGGCTGGTGAGTGAGGGCAGGGGGCTGGGGCCGGGGCGCTCAGGATCAGAGCGTTAGACCGTCCGGCAGGAAGGGCTGAAAGGTTTGCTGAATTGGAGACAAAACCAGGTAATGCCTTATAGGCAGTAAAACCGCGACCTTTGTGGTTATCTTTTCTGCATGGCAGAAATGATCTGCATCTCTACTGGCCACAGATAATCTGCAAATTAATCTGTAACTTACCAGATCATCACAAAAGAGCACATCAAAATAAGACACATTCTCCTAGAGAATGAAACGGCCTTTGGGTGGTCCTGTTGGAGCCGCTGTGGTGTGAAAGGTGCCACCCTTTGCTGGGTTTCCATTTCCGGATGTTTAAAATGTGTATAAGGATTAGAGAGGGACCATTAATATCACTGAAATTACCAGGATGCCTGGGACTCGGCGTGCACGGGGCGTCCTGGGGGACAAGCCGCCCAGTGACATGTACTCGGTTTCCTGGAAGCAGAGCCCTTGTTCTTCCAGCTCCTCCCCTCGCCCACCCCATCCTCTCCTCTTCACTTGTTTTGTTTCTAAACTGACTGTACTCAGTGTCAGGTCCTCACAGCCTCCCTGCCCCCGAACAGGCAGAGACCCAGGAATAAAGCAGCAGGCCTATTTCAGAGACAGATGGCTTTGCTGGTTGTTCCAGAAACAAGAAAAAAATGGCTAGCGGTCTCTCAAACCGTTTGTCGTGAAATCCTTTAGACTCAGTAACAACATTGCAGGCGTCTCCCACTGGGGCCTGGTTACGTGTGGTTCGATGCCTGGTTAATTCTGCTGAAGTGTGGTCTGGGGTCACCGTGGAAGCATTGTGCTGTCTCCTTCTTGGGGCAGCTCAGTTCACGCCGGTTTCCTAAGTTAAGTCTTGCGGGAACTTAAAGCTGGACGTCTGGTTCAGCAAGTGAGCAGGTGCATTTGTTCCAGTCTCTTCTCCTTGTCCTTGCTCTGCAAAGCCCGGAGTTGTGTGGCCTGTCCCACCTGTGGTCACGAGCATGTGGACACTGGGAGGTGACTGGGGCTCAGCACGGTCAGAAGAGCTTTAACCAAGTGATGACCCGAGGGCGTCCTCAGTGGGCGGTGCCCTCCCCAAAGGGCCCTGACTGCTGTTTATGGAAGGATTGTATTTTTAGGAGATGTAGTACGTATTTTCAGGATCACAAAACCATAAAGGTGGAGGAAACCTCAGAGGTGATGCATCCAGCCCCCAGGCCCTCTGCGGTCTGTGGTCGCTGGGCCGTCCTGGGGGCTAGACGCATGTTCCCGATTCCTTGATTGTTCGTAAATTCTTTGTTCCGGAAGGAAAGCAACCATATTCTATGCACTGATTCTCCCAGAGGGTGCACGTGTGAGTAAATCTGTACTCCTTCCCTAGGAAAATCCCTAAAATTTGTGTTAAAAGCTGAGTATCCCAGGATCCTTCTACTGTTTGTGAAAGGACGTGGGTACCAGGTCATTGTCCAAACCGACCTGCAGTGTGTCTGTTCTTTTAAGATGTGGTGCTTAGAACTGGATGTATTATCCCAGGTTAACTGGCCAGGGTACGGGTTAGGGGAGGGCTGGGAAAGACCGTTGCCTCTTTGATCGAGCTCGGTTCCTATCCTGTGCGTGGAGTTGAATGTACTGGAATTTCTGAGAGTCCCGTGACAGTGTCGGATCACAGTGGCCACCCGGCTTTCTACATCTTTGGGTTCTTTGTGTCAAGTAGTCCCATGTTAGCCGTGTATAGGTAATTTTTAAACCTAATTTTTTAAACCGTGAATAGTTATGATGGTGAGCAACACCATTAATAATAATATAGGAGTTTTATCAGACAGAAAGAGTAGCAGGATGGTTACTAGCCTAGCACCGGAGTCAGACTGTCTGTGGGTTCAAATCCTGTCTCCTTTGTTTATTACTATATGACCTTGAGATAATTCAGTGGGATTGTGCCTGTAAGGTACTTCCCAGGGCTCCTGGCATGTGGTCAGTGATCTGAATGGGAGCGGTTATTCTCTTTGCCCAACTCCTCTGAGCTCTTCAACAGGCATTCTGCTATTTAACCCAACTCCAACTTGGAGAATACCATTATTTTCCCCCTTTTTCTAGATGGGGGAACTGTGTCACTTGTTCAGGGCTGTTTGGTTGCTGAATCTGCAGTAGCAATTTGAGCACAGGTCTGTCTGATGCCAAGTGATTGGTACAGCTACTTAGTCCTATTAGATTATATGTTTTTTGTGGTACGCGGGCCTCTCACTGCCGTGGCCTCTCCCGTTGCGGAGCACAGGCTCCGGACGCGCAGGCCCAGCGGCCATGGCTCACGGGCCCAGCCGCTCCGCGGCATGTGGGACCTTCCCGGACTGGGGCACGAACCCACGTCCCCTGCATCGGCAGGCGGACTCTCAATCACTGCGCCACCAGGGAAGCCCTATAGGTTATTTTTATTAGTATTTGCTGACTCATCCTTCTAACGCTGGTATATCTTCCAGAAGATGACTTCATTAAATATTTAATTTATACAAAGAATCTCTGTAACATGTGTAAGTTTAACAACTCCTCCTGAGAGGTAACCATCACCCTGAATTTTGGGCTTATCACTCCTTAACTTTTCATTATTGGTTTTCCACACAGATAAATATTCCTCAGTAATACTTTATTCTTTATAATTTCCTAGTTGAATAAGCATAACGTATGAGATGTGACTATGAGGCAGTTGTTTTTCCTGCTCCCCATGGGGCCTGTGAATTAATTCTGTGCTTCTTTCCTTCCCTGACCTCCCTGAAAACCCAGCTAGGTCCCCTGACTCTCCCTGTCACCTGTGGGTCATAAAAATCTCACAGTCACTTCCAGTTTAAACAAACTGCTCACTTCTGCAATTAAAATGCTCGGTTTCGTGTAATAACCCAGCTTTAACCTTGTGATAAAATCGAGGCCCTTGACCTGGCACCTCCCTGTCCCCCTCCACCCAGAATATGACAGGTACCCCAACCCTTGCTCTTTCGTGTGAACGTTGCAGTCGGCAGGTTGGGGTGACACGCACAGAGTTTGGACGTTGATGGCGGTTCCTGAGTCTTGGTGATGCAGTGGTCCTGGTTCTCCCCTTACAAGACCTTGGGCATGATCGCCGACCCAGGGGGCAGGTCTCTGGGCGCCTGCCTGGATGAGCGGGCCTTCTGCGTCGTACGCAGAGCTCTCAGGTAATAAGGGCCTGTGTCACTGGCTTGACCATCCCACTTACTAAGCAGCTGTTTGTTTCTTTATGTTTTAAATTTAGACCCTTTTTTAGAGTACTTTTAGGTTTACAGAAAAATTGATCAGCAAGTACAGTGTTCTCAAATACCCCTCTGCCTGACATACGGTTTCTCCCTGCTGGTAACATGTCACATCGGCCTGGCACAGTCGTTCCAATCCGCAAGCTGACACTGACACCGTGTCATCACCCAGGGTCCATGGTTTGTTTACATTAGGGCTCACTCTTGGGGTTGTCCATTCTGAGTCTGCACAAGTGCAGAGTGACAAGTATCCACCATGACAGCATCGCACAGAGTGGTTTCACCGTCTGAAAAATCCTCTGTGCTCTGCCTGTCCCTCCCTCCCTCCCGTAACCCCTGGGAACCACTGATGTGTCCATTGTCTCCATGGTTGTGCCTTCTCCAGAATGGCATATAGCTGGGACTATCCAGTATGTGGCTTTTTTGGATTTTATTCTTTGAGGGTTTCTCCATGTTTTTTTTTTTCCAAATGGCTGGCAGCTCAGCTCTTTTTAGCACTGAATACTACTCTGTCATCTGGATGCACCGCAGTGCATTTCTGTAGTCACCCCCTGAAGATCATCTTGATTGTTTGCAAGTTTCGGCGACTGTGAATAAAACTGCTATGAACATGTCAGCTATTTCGACTTGTTCTCTTGGGTAAAATGAGGCATCGGACAAAGCTCTTTATCGCTTCCAACCCTCGGAAATCCCGTCTGTGAAGACCGCTGAAGAACTAGGAACAGGACCAGGAGGGTGGGAGACACTGTGGTCCCCAAGAGGAGGGGCCGCGGGAGGGGAAGAAGGGGGAAACAGGGGCTGGATGGAGCCCCGAGCATGAAGATGGGGATGAAGTCTTTTAAAATGGAAAACAAACCCCAGAGCAGCAGACAGTGGAGGTGGGGGAGCTCTGGGGGCTGCTGGGTTTACGGGACTAGTTTTCAGCCTGTAACCGATGTCATGCGTGGAGCTGCCCAGGAGGGCCTGGGACGTGGGCAGACGTGCTGAATGCTCCTGCTTAGCGGGGCGGGGGTTGAGGGTGGGGTTGCATCAGCTGAAACGCAGCAGCCCCGCCGTCCGGGCCCCGGCGCCCACGCGGGCAGCCCCTCTCGATGCCCAGGGAGATGGTCCCTCCTGCACGCACGCCCGGAGGGCCCGCCGGCCCGGGAGCCTGGCTTTCCGAGGAGAAGCATTGGCTCACACCCGGTTTTGAGCGCTCCTGGTCGCTTTGCTGTGAGGGTCTCTCTCGTGGCTTCTTCGCTGCTGGTCACAGGAAGGTCACAGGAAGGAAGGTGGCTCTCCTGTGTGATTTAGGAAGTCCACACGGGCAGACACTGAGCAATCAAAATCTTCGTTTTAAAGCCCCTGAAAAGAGTGCTGCGAGAACCGTCAGGAGAGAAGGCCTTTCCTGAGGTCGCTGGTGATGAGGGCGGAACCTGCGGCCCTTCCGGCTGGGGACTCGGGAAGTCACTGTGGCTCTTTTGACGGAAATACGTGCTCTGGGTACTTAGAGTAAATACATGCTTTGCCTTGAGTTATGTGTCTAAGTCCTCTTCAGAATGTTTATTAGACTATGCCCGAGGCCATGATGCTTAATATCATCAACTTTGTGCTTTTAACAGCTTTCCTGATACAGTCTACATACCATAAAATTCACTCACTGCAATTGTACGATTCAGTTATTTTTTGGAAGTTTTACAGAGCTGTGCAACCATCGTCCCCAGAAGAACCCTCGTGGCCATGTTTAGTCACTGCTTGTTTCCTCCCCAGCCCCCGGCTACAGCCCTCGACTTGCTGGGTAGAGTCACCCTTCCGGGACACCTCAGTGTCGCCAGGACCCGACAGCATGCCATCTCCGTGCTGTCTGCCTTCACTTTGCTCTTTAAGGCTTCATTTAGCTTTTGAAGGCTGTCCATGTTGCAGTAACATTTATTTTTATACAATTACAATAAGTAACTCTATAATACTTGACTCCTATATTCTTTGCTACATCTGAGTGTATTCTTCCTTTTAAAAGACAATCACTTTGCTGTGTGTTTGCAAGTTTGTTTCTTAATTCTTCCAGGACTCAGTTTCAGAAGGACATGAATAATTGCACTGTGGAGAAGAGTTTGATCTTCCTTTGATGGGGCCCCCAAGCCCTCTTTTGGTTGTAAAGCCGCACGGTCACCCTAAATAGGTGGCCAACAGCCGTAAATATTTTGCCCATGATCATAAAGGGGTGCTGGTCCCACGGGGAACAGCACGTTCTTGAGACCAGCCCGGGGACAAGTGTCTCTTCTGCACCCGAGCGGACGGAGCACCCAGCCAGCAAGCTCGTAGAGCCCAGTCCTGGGCCGGCGGGTATGCAGCCAGCACAGTCCATAGACCCCCCCCCCTCTCCCACCCCAGCACTGGCCTCCATCAGAGACCTAATAAGTTCCTGTATTTTAGCCTCACCTGTACTTTGAGGTACAATATTAGGATGCTTCTGTGACTTCGTGTGTGCAAATTGGGGAAGAAAGTTAACATTGGGGTTTAATACCTGAAGGGAGAAGGAGGAAGGATCTCGCAAAGTAACAGACAACAGAGCTGCTACTCCTGTCAGAAGACACAGGTGGGGGCCCCGACAGCTCTCATTAGACCGGTTTTGTCTTTTGTTCGGCGTCTCCACTTACACCTCTAATGACTGGACAGCAGAAATTTTCACTGCGCTAAGTTAACAAAGCCCCGCGCCGGAGATGAGAACAGTGTAGGGAACTCCACCAGTTTTGTGAGCTAAAGCATCCCCGAGCTTGTCCACTCTGGCCACGGAGTAGCTGAGAAGGGAGTAGTAAACCCTCACTTACTTAGGAGTTAGTAAACGGCCCCTAGAATCACGCACGGGTTTATTCTGTGAGGGTTTCCGAAGAGCACACGTCTGGAGTTGGCTCTTTGCAGGGGACCCTTCCGGGCAGGATGTAGATGGGTGCCTGGCCATCCTCAGCAGGAAAGGAAGCCATGCCAACACTGCAGCTTTTTCCATCTTTTTCTCAGTTCATCACAGAGACACGAGCTTCGTTTCATTGTCTGTTTTGGTGACGAGTCAGGTGTCAGATTCAGCCAAGGGCAGACCTCCCTGGCCCTTTGTGTGGTTTCCCTGAATTCCGTTGTCAAGGATGGGCCATGGGTCCCTGTGTGGGTCTCCGTGTGTGACCAGTGGGTGACAGTCACGTGTGTTGGAAAAGCCTGATCTCAGTAACGTGGGGCCTTCCCTTCACTCCAGGGCCAGTTCCTAAAGGCGAGAATTGGAATTTGCTGCTTAAATTCAGTGGCCCCCTCCAAGTTTCAGACTTATTTCTCATTTCTCTTGGTAGAGAGGTGGGAAGAGAAGCCAAGATTTTTTTGGATGTTAACAGTGCCCAGTTACTTCAGGAGGAGGACCTGGCAGTCTCTCCCGCAGGGTAAGGTTACTTTGAAGGCATCCGGACTCAGTGTTTACACGGAGGCCCTGGATGTTTCATCAGATATTCATTGAGTTGCTGATACATGCCAGACACGCTGTGTCCACGTGGACGCGAAGGACGATGAGGACGGGCCCGTCCTCAAGGACACATGCACGTTTCTGAGCGAGCCACTCCCAGAGGCAGTCCTGAAGGCCCTGTCGGGGGAGGTGCTGTCCAGGCTGCTTTCTGCCGCGAGCAGGTTCGACCCTGGTCCAGAGGGTCCCAAACTTCCTTATTAGTCCATGTGTCCTGGTTTCTCAGCAAGTCTCTCATGCAGCCCCTCGGCCAAAAGAAACACCTAAATATTCCATTTATTAAGTAGTTTTTAACTAGCCATCCAAAGAAGGCTGTTTCTAAGTGTAGAGAGAGAAGAAAATTAGAAATTTCATGAATTCGTGTGCTTGATTTAGTTTGAAGGCAAGCAGGAGTCTCATACATGAATACACACTTTTCGTTGAAGACTGGATATAGGGGGTTTTTAACCTAAAGTTTTACAAAATTATGTGGAAAACGCAGTATTCCCAGAAAATAGGAATCTCTGATGATGTTTTTCTTGTTTTCTGGACAAGATTACAATCTCCTGCAGAACAGGCCCGTGTGGACCTTGGCATCAGTACCGGTGGGCTCTCAGCGCGCACGCAGGGACCCGTAATGACAGCGATAGACTCAGTGAGAAATGTCCCAACCCTAACCGAGGGGATCAGGAGCTATCCTTAGGGCCAAGGTAGACTTAGGAATTCAGCTTGAAAATGCAGTGTGATCGCAAAAACATCAACAGTAATTGTCGTAAAGGCCCCCGTTCCTGTTTCTCTGTTAAAACCCAGTTATGTTCTCAGTTGGTAAAGGCCCCCGTTCCTGTTTCTCTGTTAAAACCCAGTTATGTTCTCAGTTGTCTCCAGAGGACAGGGGCTTTGACTTCATTTAATTTCTAATTTTAGAAGATTGGTTGAAACTCAGTTGTCACACTTAAGGCGTGGGGCGAGGGAATGAAAGACGGTTCTTGTCGAGGTCAAGTCAGCAAAGTAAAATGCGGACCTTTGTCAGGTGCTCCCACCTTCCATCAGCTTCAGTTCTGGCACTGGTGTCACTTCTGAAGGAGCCCGTCCAGGTGTCATAACGATGCAGACTTCATTGCTTGTTTAATTATGTGTCTCCCCAGTGGGATAAAGGTCTGTGGTGGCTGAGACGGTGTCTGCTGTTCCCCTCTCTCCTCCTCTGTCTGTCCCGACACCAGTCAGACAGGAGGGATCAGGGGAACCTCCTGGAATGACTGAAGGAACGGATGATGCCTCACGTGAGGTTCTTTCTTGTTACGAGATGAAGTTTCAAAACAAGCCGCAGGAAGTCCACTTAAATGGAAGCCACCGGTGCCTCTTTCTAATCCTCTGCACTCAGGTGATGCCATTACCTGCACGTGGCCCTGAGCTGCTTGTGTCCCCGCCCGGAAGCAGCGAGGAGAGATTTCTGCCAAAGCACGGTTTCTTGCATCAGAGCGTTCGGTCTAGGAGGGATGACGGGGACTGCTGTATCATTACAGCTCTGAAATGATTGTTAGCAAAGAAATGAACCAGCAGACTTGGGCAGGGTGTTTTTTTTGCAGGGGACATGTGAGGCCAGAGGAGTCCAAGGACAACCCACCTGTTCCCAGTACCGCAGAGGGGCTTTCCCATCCTTCTACTTCTGCTACCATACGAGCCCCTAAGCCAAAGAAATCAGGTTCATCTTTTTATTAATTCCTATTATGAATTGAGTATAATACACTAATAATTAACGATAATTAATGATAATTAATATAGTGAGCACATTCCTTACTATTGGTAACATAGTTTATTTACATTAGGAATTAAGGGGGGTTGAGCAGATGATAGAATCTTACAAGAAAATGTGTTTTAAATTCTGAACCATTGACTTCTACACTGACATTTAGAATACCACGGGTCCCAATTGGAGATGTCAGTTACTTACAAGTCATAGTCAGGGTTGAAAGGAGTCCTGAAGCATATATTATCCATCTGTAAGGAGAAAAGATAGAACTAGTTTAAAAATGAAATAATGGCATTCCCCCCACATCCACGTTTAGACATCCCTTCTCCGGTCCTTCATTGCGGTCTGGCAGTGACCTTTGACCCGGCAGGCTGGCTGGAGGGTGGAGGAGGTGCTCTGATCTTGGATCACAAAGCAGTGACCTGTGCAGGTGGGGCCTTTTCTGCACCCCCATGGACCCCGTGGGAGATGCTACTTTTGCGTCAGTCCAGATTCGCCTGTAAGAGGCTTATATCCATTGAATTTCCAGCAGAGAAGTATTGCACTTCTTTTTGATCTATAAATTTGAATTCCATTTCCTGTTTACCTTTTTCACATTAACCTACAACGATAAAACTTACGCTTTACAGGGAGGGGTGTCCTGTTACGAGCGGGACCGATACTCCAATGAAAATATTCTGTTTAGGGTGCATTTGCTTCTCCTGAAAACCTGTGAGGTGCTCTCAGGGGTGTTGGGATCCTGTTACCCCAGCCCGGGGACCCCCTGACTCTCTGAGGCTGGTCTTACCGAGGAACGCACCTGGCTTTGTCTGTCGTCACCGGCTCCTTTGCAGCGGCTCTTGGGGGCGGGGCGGGGAGCAGACCGGTGTCCTTTCTTGGTCGCCTGGGGCTCACCTTCCCCGAGCCTCCTGGGGAGTCCCCCCACCTTGCTTCCCCCCCCTTCCTCCACTCTCCTTATTTTAGGTTCAAGATAGTTCCGTCTTTGTCATTCTTGAGTTTTTTTTAGCACCTAGACTGGTTTTGAACTTTTCATGAAAGACAGAATATAATGCTCGTTTCATGTCAGGTTCTCCGAGCATCTGACATATTTAGAACCTTATTAAGCTTTGTGTCAAGGGAGCTGTGTCAGTGGGGTGTGATGCCGGGGTTTTCCTGAGTCGGACACATGCTCCTGTCTTCTGTTGGGCTTCCAGAAGCTTCTGACATGAGAGAGCTAGAAGCATCCCGTCGGGTGAACGGGGCTGGGAGTGGGACGGAGCCACCTGGTGGCCAGTGTCCGCACGGGCAGAGCTGGAGGCTGGCTGAGGGTGGGGGTGTGAGAGCCCGCGGGTTAGTGGGACAGGCGGGGGCGGAGGTCAGAGCTGAACCTGGGAGGAGAGGAAGATGCTCGCGGGCTGCATCTGGAGGGTAAGATTACGGGACGGAGCACGTCGCACAGCCTGTCTCCTGCACTAGTAGGTGGTCGGCTAGTAGAGAGAGTGGACACAGGAGGGGTGCCACCTGTCACTGTCCCGTGAGAGCTTGCTGTGCGCAACCCCAGGAGCGGTGCCCTTCCTGTAGCAGGGGCCCTTGGCAAAGAAGCCGAGCGGTGGAGCAGGCCATACGATCCCGTGGAAGCTTCTGGCCCAAGTCTTTGTCGTAGAAAGAATGGTAGAACCCCAAAGAAGCTGCAGAGGAACTCTCCTGAGTTGCCTGCGAGTCCCTTTTCGAAGGACAAACATGAACTGAGAAGTTGGCACTGAGCGAGGGCCTGAGATGCGCGTGGCGTTTTCCTCTGTCAAGGTTTCCTCGCCCTGGGGGCCGGCTGGCCCTTCTGAGCCGCAGGAGGGTGAGGCCGGGCCCCCTGAGTACAGGAGGTCTCCTTTGTGCTCGAGCACAGTGTCTGAGGCCCTCAGCATCCCTTCTTCAAGCCTCAGAGGGGCCATTGATGTCCCCTGGGGCGGGCTCGTCACAACAGCCCCTCCTCGAACAGAGTGGCCCCAGCGCAGCTCCTGTGGGGCTGCTTCCCCCCCCCCCCCCCCCCACTGTGGAGGCATGGGTGCGGGCGCCTGCTGGTTACCACTGCTCCATTCACGTTGGTACCCAGGGTGCCTCCTGCGGGATGACGTCTGTGAAACAACAGCCAGACGTCAGTTCGGTTCAAAGACGACGTTTAAATTCGACAAACACGGCATTTCAGCAACTGCTTTGCTGTGAACAGTGTGAGGATGCGGGATGCCGACTGAACAGGGCAGGGGAGGGTGTTCTCTGGACCCCTGTCCGTAGTGATGGCAGGGCGTGCTGCTCCCACACCCCCTAAACTGAGACCTAATTGGATGGAAACGGAGTGAAAGGCTGATCTTGTTTCCGCCAAAAGGCAGTGTTATCAACTGGGGTTCTATGCCCAGAAAGACATTTTATGCAGAAAGACAAAACCAAAAACCTTGAGCGGTAACATAAGTTCAGGGAAAATACACCACCAACATATATACCCTTATAAATGGCTTTTACCAAATGCTGGGTATACAAGCTGTGTTGATCGTTGGAGGGGGTTTCTGTGCAGCCTGCGGGGTGAGCCCAGTGACGCACAGCTCCAGATTTCTGCCAAACGGCCTCTCGCAAGCAGAACCGTTGCTTTTGCTCCAGTGACCTTCAACGTGCCTTCAAGATTAGGGCCACCCATCTGGAAACTTTCTTTACTCTGAACCGTCAGTGCAGGGGAGGCCCCGTTGCTGTGGTGACATCCTTTGTGGCATTGGCTGCTGGCATGAGGTAGTCCTCACCGAGAACTTGGGAGGTTACTGCTTGCAGACTTACCGTGAGAAGGATGGGGGCTGGGGAACAGGTGCAGGAACCCCGGGGTTTAGAGTGGGGGGCAGGACGCGGGGTTCAGAGGCTGGCACTTCGCTGAGCGTTGGGGTCACGGCCAGGAAGCACAGCTCAGGTGCAGACCTACCCTAGCACGCCTGGCTAGACCTGCCCACCCCTGGCTTCAGAGACCAAAGGAAGGTTTTCCTCTCTTTGGCCTAAGGCCTGCCTTTGCAAACCCTCAGAATTGACAAAGCAAACATCCACTCCCTACTGGGAGACCCCATTCTCACATGCAGGAGTGCGGTTTACCCTAGTAACCCAGATAAGGCCAGCCAGCCCGTCACACCTTGTATAGAATCCACACCCTTCCCAGAGATACAGTGACCCAGTCTTGTCCGAGCTACGGTTTTATGTACACTTTCAGTTTTAGACACTTAAATGATTGGGTATTTAAATGAAGGCAGAGCTCTGCTCTTTTGAACCATCCTCCCCCATTGTCACCTGGAGAGACCCCAAGGATGCCATGTCCATGGGGGAAGGACAGTCTTCCTTTGAGATGTGGACACGGGGGTCGAAAGGGAGAGGGAGAGGGTTTTGTATTAAGGACCGGGCAGTGGGGAAAGGAACGTCATCCTTGGAACTAGAACCCACCATTGAATCTTAGATGCATTTTCCTATGGAAATGTTATAAATTATGGTTAAATTCACTATATTATCGGTTAAATGTAGTTTGGTGGACAGAGTCTATGGGGAAATAGATTGCCCGTAAGTAACCCTTTAGAATACAACCTGTTCATAAGGTGTGGATGCTAGAATTTGAGCTCCCGGTCAGAGTCTTGATTCCAGCAAGGTTCTGGGAAAGATTTTGGAATGAATAAGAGAATGAAAGGACCTACCAGGAAGGGAAAGGGGAGGATAAAACGGGCAGGCTCATCCTACAATGCACAGGCCAGCCTCACAGCTGAGGATGATCTGGCCCTGGATGTGCAAGAGGAGGGGGGTTCCCATCCTTCATTAGTCACTGGCTGGAGCAGAGGATGCAGAGTTCAAGAAGACCTGGTCTCTGCCTTCAAAGAACTTTTCAACCTCACCGGAGGTTGACCAGAAGACCTGGTCTCTGCCTTCAAAGAACGTTTCAACCTCACCGGAGTTAACGTGGAGAGAGCAGACAGAGAGAGCAGAGTTGCAGAGCACTGTGGCGAGTGCTGAAACAGCAGCTCCCACAGGAGCCCACAGAGGACGGGCATCTGAGTTGGGGAGGAAGGAGAGAGAGCCTCCAGGGAAGAGCTGATCTGAGTTAGAGACAGGCGGGGCGTATGTGTATCCGTCAGGAAAAGAGAAGCATCTCTAGACGTTCCGAAGAGACCCTAACTGAGGGATTATTTTGCTCAGCTGAGAAACGAGAAGCCAGAAGAGCTCAGATGGACAGTAGCAGGAAGGTGCTGTCTCCCAAGGCTGGAGAGAAAGGGGGGGGCCAGGTGCCCCACCCCCCGCACAGGAGCGAGGACCAGCAGGGACCCCAGCAGGAGTGGCAGCTAAGGAGGGGCACAGCAGCTTCTGGACGAGCCCCAGCAGCGGCCCAGGCAGAGGGGATGCCCCGTCATCTCCCTTCTTCCCGCACACGGCGTCTCCCGCCCGTGCTTCCCACTGGCCAACCTGACCGGAAGCCATTGGTCAGGGGAGCCTGGGGACCGTGGTCCCCTAATACAGAGAGACAAGAATGTCTGCAAAAGACTCTGAGAGCCAGTGAGGAAACGGCCCAGAGCATCGCAGTGCGAGGGACTGTGGCTGTAAGTCACTCGGCATCCCTAGAGGGAAAGGTATGGCATGCTGGGCTGAGACGGGACACTTCTGAGGTCTGGAGGCAGCCAGCATCCCTAGATGAAGTGGCACGTGTCCGTCTGCACTCTGGGAAGGACACTGCGGCTGAATGGGAGGTGAGTTAGACCGCAGGACAGGGGACTTGTCAGGGAAGCCTTCCAGGTGGACGCACTGGTGGTGGGGGGCAGACCAGGATTGTCGAGATGCACAGTCTAATCTCTTAGGCTAACCGCTGAGGTCTGGCGGGAAAGGAGGAGGGCTAGGGTGACCCTGGGGCTTGGCCAGTACGTCCTCTGCTGCCCAGTGCTTTCACCTGTTGTAGCTTGACCAAGGGTCCTCATCTTTACGGTAAGGAGTTGGACGTTCCCTGAGGCCATATTCTGCCATGCTGTGATTCCAGGCTCTGTGCTTTCACCCCTTTAGCATGCAGATTTCAGTGTTTGCTTCCAGTGTCACATTTCCTATTATTTACCCGAACATGTAACGAAAACCTTGTTTGTACATCAGCCTGGTATGTATTCCTGAATTTCAAATTCAAGTACAAGTTCTTATTTAAAAATGACTGGTCATTGTTGTTTTCAGAGAATTCTCATGACGAATGAAAAGAAATGTTCCCTTCTAAAGTTCAAACAATCCAGAATCCAGCTGCTAGACAATGGATTTCACAATATTCCCATCTAAAATTCTTCCTTGTAGTTCTGTTCATAAATATCTCTGGCTGAGCTCCCACAATTTACAAGACTTGCTACAAAACCACTGATTGAATTGCAACCCTTGTTAGTGAATAGAGGTCAAAGTATTAGTTCTAAATAATGCAAGTTGGTATGTTACTCGGAAATTCCAGGAAAAGCTTTCTTCCGTGATTTTCCGTTTCGTTCCAAGAAGCAGACAACAGTCACGTTGTTCGTGGAATAGTAAGTCACTGGTCTTTTAAAAAGCATGTTGCCCCAATTAGAAACTCAGATATGTATGTATTTTACTGGATCTGTATCCTAAAACTTATATAAGCTTTAAGTACATACTTAGACTTTTGAGTGTTGTAAAAATGTGAACATCTTCACATTGGAATAATATGGTGGTACGTAATGATGAATTGTTAGCCTTGGTACCGTTATTGACGAGGCAGGATAACAGATACAAAATTCATATCCAGATAAACTTAAATAATCTTGGTGTGCAAAGCACAGTTCTTACTCTCAAAGAGTTACTGGTCTTGTTCTGAAGGCAGCCACGTAAACGTGTTAAAATGATAAATATAGATCAGTATAATATGCTTTTATAAAACAATTTGGTGATATGCCTGGAACCCACAGAGTAAGGGGTCTAATTCACTTTAGGGGGAGCAGCAAGGGATTCTCAAAGAAGGTGACAGACACCTGCAGATGGTCTCAGAGTTAGACTAAGGGGAGGTGGGTTTTTCTAAAGCTGTTTTCACCGAGTTTCCACTATTACATCGATCCATCCTTCCAACTACATTGTTCTCCTTAATGTAGGGAAATGTCGGCACCTCTTATAGACGATGCTGAAGCACAGATTACTGAAATGACTTTACTCAAGATTCAGGTGGCAGTTTAGACCTAGACCTGGCCCCTGGTCCTCCACAGACCATCCTCAAACCACCCAACAGTAAAGCAACGCTTCCCTGCACCCCTTGAGCCCTTAGGGTCAGCTTAACAGTTGCGTCCTTGGTTATAGACGGTCTCATAGCGCCCTCTGGTGGTGGTGTCAGTATGTTGTCTTCGTCCAGCCAGATTACAGGGCAGGGATCCTGTCTGTCCTGTGTCCAGGGCACGTCATAACAAGACTGTTATTACGTAATGTGCAGTCAGTGGACTTGACTTGCGACTGGACTTGACAGTTGGCACAGACCATCCTCTTCATTTCAAGATTGTGAGAAGCTGCAACAACCCTCATGCCCTGTCCCTCGCAGAGTAGGTGAGGATGGACGGGGGATGCTGGGTGTTGGATTCATTCTACAGCTGGTTGTAGGTTTCACATCCACCCTCGGCGCCGCGATGATTTGAGATTTTACTGATATGGTTCATCCAAATGCAGCCTACAGCTCTTCAGGCTCCTCATTCCTCTGTTTGAACATTAGACTGCAGAGGGCATGTGGGCACCCCATCCATCTTCTGATGAGTGGAACTGGGTAAGTGGACATCAGAAAGGCTCCGGGGTCTACATCCGTGTAGCCTCCCTGGTCCTGGATGGAATCAACGCTTTAACCATGATTGTCCCTGGAAATCCCTCCTCAGTGGGCACAAGGGAGGGGCAAGTGAACATGAACCCATCAGAGAATTTGGAGAGACGCAGCAGATGAGACCTCTTTGCATGAGGTCAGATTTTTTTCCTGCATGTGAGAGGAATAAGCCAGACTGGGGCCTCACCTCAAGGTCTTTACACAACTTGCTCCTTCCCTTCTGCCTTTAATGTTGCCTCCGGAATAACGGCCTTCACTGCTGTCGTGAGGGCTTCCGGGATCTGACTTAAGTCCGGGTTATGTCATAAGGCACTGAACTTGGAGTCATGCCTGCGTTCAAATCCCATCTCTGCCTCTGTCTTCGTTCATTAGTTTGAAGCAGTGAAGAAGCGCATAGGCTTTGGGGTGGGGGAGCCGCAGGACCCCCAGATGAACTACCTAACCTGCCCAAGCGTCCATTTGATTGTGTATGAAATGGAAATCATTCGGTTGACCTTGTAGGTTTGCATGACTACTCAGTGTCATGATGTTTTGAAAGCACTTAGTACAGGGGCCTGACATGTAAGCACTTCATAAATGGTGGCCTTTTCGGATTATGATCAGACTCCTTCCTTCCTTCCTTCCTTCCTCCCTCCCTCCCTCCCTCCCTCCCTTCCTTCGCTAATCGTTCATTGAGTGCAGGGGAGCATGCTAGCCCTTGAGGGCTGATGGGCAAAAGCCGAGGGAGCAGCATTTGCACCTGGGGGAGAGCACAGACACAGGTGTGCAGAGGGCTTCTGGGTCTGAGGGAGCAAGGTAGACGGTGCGGGTATTTGTTTAATTTGAATTTCTGTGTCTGAATTTCTAATGTTTCAGTATTATCCTCACCTCCACTCCCCAGCCAGTTACAGAGTCCTCTGACAGAGGCCCTTCTAATGCGGTTTCCTTCACAGAGCCTGACCTGAGGCCACCTCGGCGTGGTCCCTCCTGCTCTTGTGGCCCTGTGGCGCTTTGTAGCTCACTCAGCCTTCTACCAGCTGCATTAAATTTAACCTAGTTCAGCGTTTCCCCGTGACACATTTTGAAATAGTGTTGGGATTTGTGTGTGCGCGTGTGTGTGAGATAACTGAAGATGTCTTCTATTTCGAATAAAGAGAAGACATAGTCTTGAATGATGCCTTGGCTTTTTCATTCTAGAAGTTTTTCAAAAGTTTCCTGTAACGAGTTCCAGTGCATTTCAGGGTTTACCATCATATTGAATGCACAACCTATAATTATCTTTTTTTAATGAATGCATAATTTGCATTCTTCCCTCTCATTTAATGCGAAGTGAATTAGGAGAAAAAATGAACATTTTAACTTAATTTAAAATAGGTTTTATGTGATCGGCCCTGTCAGGGGGCAGGTCTGGTTTTCTGTTAGCAATTATTAAACAAAATAGATGAGCCCCCGTTGATAGAGGGAGGCTCTTCTGGGGGCAGACGGCTAACTCCCTGCTTTGTTTTCCGCTGCAGGCGGTGACCACGACCGCGGAGCCCGATGTGCACGGCAGGCGGGAAGGCCAGGCCGGCGGCCTCTGGGAGGAAGGCGTGCGCGAGGAGCCGGGGGACACGGAGGCGCGCGTGGGTCTGAACCGCGCTGCCCCGTGCCCGCGGGCTCCCGGCCCCCAGACCATGACCACGGCCCAGAACGGCCACGGGCGCGGAGCTGCGGTCCCCGGTCCCATCTCTGATCCCAAAGACCCCGGCATGGTGACCTACCCGGCGTGTCGCCGGGAGGCGCGGCTCAGCCCGGCCCGCCTCCTGCGCTTCTTCTCCGCCGGCGCGAACAGGACGCGCGCCGACCCCGAGCGGCCCCGGCCCGCCGGCCTCGTGGGCAGCTCCTCCACGTGGAACGCCCTGGCCTCCTTCCGGAAAATGGGGTCTTTCAAAAAACTGAAGACCTCGGTCCTCCAGGGAATTCAGAATCGGGAGGGATGGGACGCCGCCAAAGAGGGGGCCGAGGAACGCGACCTGGGCAAGGCGGTCCCCAACGGCGCGGCGGCCGGAGGCCCCGCGGGCAGGTGCCCCCCGGGGCCGGGCTTCGCGTCCGACGGCTCGGACCCCGAGGACCCCGACGACGGCTTCGCACGCGGCGCTCTCCGGTCCCGCAGCATCCGCCGCGCCTACGGCCTGGGGCGCATTCGCCTCCTGGACCCGGAGCCGCCCGCCCCGGAGCCCGCGGCACGCGAGGCCCCGGCGCGGGAGCCCGAGAGGAACGGCGTCTGCAGGCGGAGCAAGAGTACGGACAGCCTGACCTTCCTCAAGAAGAGCTCTTTCCGGAGGAAGTCGGCCTCGCACCTGGCCGAGCTGCGGCGCGCGCCCGAGAGCGGGGCCCCGCGGAGGACGCTGAGCGGCTCGTCCGCGGACTCCGACAGCTCCGGCGGGGCCCCCGCGAGGCCCAGGCGCTGCAGGAGCCCGCTGCGGGCCCCGGACCTGGCCCGGGTGCTGCGGCTCGTGGGTGACGGCGCGGCCGGCCGGCCGGGGGACCCCGGGGGCGCCCCGCCCGGGCCGCGGCCGCACAGCCGGCTGCACGACGACTACTCCCGCCGCGCGGTCGCCGGCCCCGAGCGCGGGCGAAGGGGCGACGAGCCCCAGGACCCCGGGCTGGCGGGTGCTGGGGGCTCGGCCAGTGACGCGGCTGCCGGAGGTGCCGTTCCTCGCGCCCCCGGCTCTTCCTCCAGGCCCCCGGCCCGGGAGGTGTCGGACAGAGGCTCCAAGGAACCGGGCCCTGGCGACCGGTCTCCCGTGGAGCCCGAGCCTCCTCTCGGCCCTCCGAGGCCCACCACGCCCAAGCCCCCCAGCCCTCGGAGCCCCGACGCAGCACCTGCCAAGTGTCCCAACAGCGTCAGCGCGCTGTCCCTGAGTTCAGTGGACAGCGAGGAAAGGGCAGAGGGGCCCGTCCAGAGGGAGCAAGGCCCCGGGTCCTTCCAGGATGCGGTGCAAACCGCCTGTGACCTGGGCAGTGAGAACACCGGCGCCGGCAGCCACCCGCAGCAGAGCCTCGGGGGGACGAACTCTCCAGAAGAAAAGACGGACGAGGTAAGGGCCGAGCGGGACATCCTTGGTGACCCGCCACTGCTTTATTTCCCGGGAGTTGAATTAGAAACGTGCAGTTTGATAGCTGTCAACGCCTGAGTGTTGATGGTTCAAAGGAATTTTTATGATGGTTATTGTACTTAGTTATTTTTTACTGGTAACTACATACTTTAATTTAAAAATAGCCTGTTTATCTAAAGTAGCATGTACTTATTTTTGAGTAGAACATAAGCGTCTCATGAATTGAGTTCACTAATAACTGTCAAGGCTCCGAGAGCAATGGTCTTTTCATATCCTGTCAAGAATCCGGGCAACCTTACTGTGTAATTTTCACTTTACGAATGCATTCGGTAATGTTCCCTTACGGAGCTGAGAGCCGAGGAGGCAGATGCGTGCATGTGTCCGTATTGCAAATTGTTCTCTCCGTAAGTTCCTAGACTATATCCCAGGTATAAGTTGGTGCTTGCAACGGTTCTTTCCCCCCGACCCCCGGATAGGACCTCAGTTTTGCCTTGCTGCCTGCAGATGAGGAATGATACAGCAGACCTGGAAGCCAAGGCAGCCTCTGGACTGATTTTAACCTTTGCTTTACAGGGAGTCTTAGAAGGTAGAGCCTACCACACATCACTTAGAGGAGATCTCAATCTGCCTCATGGGTCCCTGGGTAGCCAGAGAAGGGAGGCTGCCTCACCTTTTCTGGATCTGGGTTTGCATGGAGACCTGGGGCGGCCAGTCTGTCTTCCAGAGGTCTTGTATGTTGATGAACACTTGCTCATTTGCATATTTCCAAAGAAGTCCATGGAACAGTGGTAAGGACACGGGACTAGGTGTCAGCCGTGAGAAGGACTCCCGACTCTGCTCTGGTTTGTGTTACCGATCAAGGCCTGAGCCGGTCTGCGCTTCACCTCTCCCTGGATGATGAGATGAAGTGTAATTCCTTACACCAAGCACCCCGTCCTGCCATACTGATGGTTCAGGACACCCCCCTCCTCCTTCAAAAGAGGGATTTGCCTAGTTCTAGAGGGTTCTTTATGCTAAAGGTGGAGATTTTATTTTCTGCTTAACAAAATCAGTACAAAAAAAATCATTAAAATATTTTATTCCTGAGCACGTATTAACTAAACATATTCAAGAGTTAAGTTTCTAACTTAGTTACTTCCCAGGGTAACTTTTGACCATTATATACTTTTATATGCATATTTGCTGTTCTTAGTTTATATCATTTAGTTTCTACCCACAAGGGATCACCAAAGAGAGAAAGCAGAAGGACACAAGTTATTAAGAGTGCATGCATGTTGATAATTCTGCGGATTTTCTTGAAGATATTCATTACATTTTTAGGTTGCATTCATTTCCGCAAAATTCTCACGTAGCACAACAAGCTTCCTCTTGTGCTTTTAGAGTAAATGTCAGAAAGAGAAAATATAGTGATGATTTTGCCCAGTTTGCATTGTATATATTGGTAATAGTGTTACTTGCAGAGAAGTACTTGCAAAATATAATCTGAAACGTCCTCTTTTATTTTGACATTTAGAAACAAAGTGCAAACAAAACAAAACAAAAAGCACCTTGTGAAATGCAACAGTTCCAACCTTCATGGGTTAGAAGCAGTATTTATCAGTCTTACATAGCCTCCCATAAAACTAAATAACAGTCTTTACTATATTTTAATGTACACTGTTATTTTTCAATTTATTGAGGGTGTGGTTCCACCTATATATGTTTAAAGCTATTTTGAGCTGTGGTTATGGTTGAATTTTAAAAAGTTGAAACCTGTGTATATTATGATGTTATTTAAGATGCATATGAATCATGAAATTTTCAATAAGGGAGAATACTTTTTAAATTTAGAATCATTTATTTGTAACATACTACTCTGCAAGGGACAAAATCTTTGAAACACTGCACAGTTTAACAAGAATGGCCAAAAATAGCCTCCTTGGCGTTGTACTCCTGCCACCTAGTGGTAACCTTTGTTGTAACAACGATGATCTGGGGAACGAGACTGAAATTGTTACTTGGTTGTGAAATGCAGCTGAGCATTTATACCTGTTGCCCTGTAAAGGTACAGACACAGGCCCTAGTTCCTGGTGGTGCTGACATGTACCATAGATGAAGCTCTTTTAAGCGATGAGAATCCATTGTAACTCCTTTACAGGGAGCTTAAGTCTTCTTTGGGTAAATGTTTCTAGTTTGGTTGGGGTCCCAGCTCTGCCTTCCAAAAGATGCCAAACGTTAGGCAAAAGCCCTTGAACTTCTCAGAGGTGGAATGTGCGAGAGCTTTCTGTGCCTTGGAGGTTTGTAAGAACCAAGGAAACTGTGGCTGACGGTCCACACGGGCGGACGTTGTCTGCTGGTCACTATCCATTTGATGATCTTTCCATCCTCGATTGACCTGACTTCTTCAGACGGTGGCCAGTTAAGGTCAGTTTTTTCCAAAACTGGTTGTTAACACTCACCATGTTGCAGGCTTCTGGAGGACTGTGAGATTTATATGTTTATTCAGTAACACGTCTCATCAAATTGTGGAGTACCTCCCAGATGTAAGACACTCAGGTGTAGCTCTAAGGAATAGTGGGTGATGTCGAGGAAGATTATTGATTACCCAAGATGTATCTAAGTCATAGTAGAATATGAAGAATGGATTAAATTCCTCAAAAGAGGTAAATCCATAATGCTGCGGGATTTCACAGGAGTTGTGGTTCTTACCCCCGTATCAAATCAAGGAAAGCTTAATAGGGGTGATCACATCTGACTTGAAGAAGGTGAGATTTCTGCAGGTAGTTATGGAGAGGAAGGTGGGGCATTTCAGTGGTCAGATGTACAGCGATTTTATGTGATTTGAGAGAACAGGATGTAACGGTCTGGTGTTGTGGAACCATCCCAGTTAAGATGAAATTGTTAGGTTCAGATCATGGACTCTTGGATTCCAGATAGTCTGTACGTTACTTGACAAGCATTGAGGAATCAAGGATGTTTCTGAATAGAGAAGGGCCAGGCTCAAAACTGTGTGTTGGGGAAGTTAATTCACCATCAGTAAAGAAGAAAACTAGCAAGGTGACCGGAGGGAAAACTGTCAGGAACTTATTGCCACAGAGATCTTGGAGGTAACAAGGCTCTGAAACATGGGGGAGGGAATCCAGTATGTGAGGAAGGACAGAGTGAGTGAAACAACACATAATAAACAGAGCGTACCTTGTCATTCATTTATTACCTGCCTGGGTGTGCCAGACACGGAAAAGAAAGAGTTAAAAAGCAAATGGGGGCTTCCCTGGCGGCGCAGTGGTTGAGAGTCCGCCTGCCGATGCAGGGGACGCGGGTCCGTGCCCCGGTCCGGGAGGATCCCACATGCCGCGGAGCGGCTGGGCCCGTGAGCCATGGCCGCTGAACCTGCGCGTCCGGAACCTGTGCTCCGCAACGGGAGGGGCCACAACAGTGAGAGGCCCGCGTACCACAAAAAAAAAAAAAAAAAAAGCAAATGGCTCTTATTCTCATGGGCTCGAAGTCCAAGTGGTAGATTGGGATATATAAGGGTAATTGCGATAACTAACGTGTCAGGAGGAATGTACTAGGCGCCTTGGAGCAACACAGACAGGATTCTTAGCTCCGGGTGAAGAGGGCACGATATAGGGGGAAACACCGGAGTGGGGTTTTGAAGGAGATCAGGATGGGGATGCACCAGGTGGCAATGGAGGGAGAGCGGCAGGGCCTTCCAGTCCAGGTGGAAGCGTGGGGAGGGGGCAGGTGTGGGACACGGGGCAGGACTCAGCCAGGGGAGCGACCTGAGCTTCCTTTCCTCCGCTGTAAACTGGCAAGAGTGGCTGCCGGCTGCCGAGAGGCTGCCCAGGGTCTTCGGGAAGGTTAAGAGGGTGATGCACATGGAGTCCTTAGCTCCCAGCTTTGCTGTAGCGTGTCCACAGGAGGTGAGTCTGCTGTGCTCATTGCTGGACGGGGTGGCTGGGTGAGCGGGAGCGGTGAGATTGGAGAGGCCCGTCAGCACGGTTAGGAAGGCCCTCGCTGGGCCCCGCAGGGTGTGGACTTGACCTTGCAGGCTGTGGAAAACCAGGGGAGTGTGAGGCAGGGACCACAGAGTGCGGCCGGCTACACAGAGAGGCTGGGGATGGGACGACCCTGGGGACAGACGGAGCCCCTCGATAGTCTAGTCCAGCGGTGATGAGCGCTGAACTAAGGCCATGGAAATGGGGCAGGGGCTGATTCCAAAGTGATTTTGCAGTTTATGTTTTTAATTAGCATTGGAGTGTTTGGGGGGAAAGTCAAAGGTGACTGCCGACGGAGAGGATACTGTTGTGTTGGGACCCAGAATCAAGCCCCAAAGACACTGGACCAGCGCTGAACTTATGTCCTCACCCAGCCCTTGCGCTAACACGATGGCAGCTCAAGGGGACCCTTGCAGTTGGCTCCAGCACTCAAATGTTTGAGGGTCTTGTAGCTTTCTTCCTCAGGGACTTGTGCCCTCAAAATCGTCGGAAGCCCCCGCAGTATGCAGCCTTATGCAGTTGAGACGATTTGAGCGCTGGACTGGGAGACACTAGTTCTGCGGGGTGCACGGTGTCATTCCTGCGTGGGGCTTCGACCCGCCAAGGTCACCATCCCCGCCCCGGCCTGTCCGGCCTGGGCACCTGGGGACTTCATGTGCTCCGCCGGCCCCCGCCCCCGGACCGCTGCCCGCTTTTTGCTGCTGCCTCTGAAAAAGGAGGGGATTTCTGTGGCATCACCAGGTACACTGTCACTAAAATAAAGCCTCTCTCTAGCTTCTAGTACGGAATAATCACTCCAGTAGGTCAGGAGGAGCTAAATCAGGCCTATTTTCAGCGTGGATTAGGAACTCTGGAGCTTTACGATGCTCACAAGGGGTACTTCATACATAATGATGGTTCCGAGGTACTGTTTTTTCTGTAATTTCATCAGAGACACGGAAATATTGCATAATTTTGACTCTTTGCGGATTACTTAGACATTACTCTCCAGGTTACTTAAATAGGTACTTGGGAGATTTAAGCAGTTCTGCTGGAGGTGAGAATTATCCACAGCTGTTTCACAGAGCCTAGAAATTCCAGAAAGATGAGGTTGCCTACATAGAGGTAAATGTAGTGACCCTAGAAAACCTGCCCAAGATTTTTAGGAGCTTTATTGAGGTATAATTTGCATGGCAAAATTCACCAATTGTAGGCATACCTATATACCTGTGCAAGAGCCTAGTTTTTATAGAAATTACTGTAATAACCATTTGTAGTCAAGTATAAATGATATACTGTATCATATTTGCTATGAATTTTAAGCTTTCTAAAGTATATGAAATTCCTAAATGATACGAACCAGTATTGCAGTGTATTTGTCAAAGTTTTAGTATTTTTGCTTATTTGGTGCCTTGTTTTAATTTGTGGGTAACAAAGGTGGGTAACAAAGGCTTAATGAAGTTATGAAATGTAGAAAAGTAGTGTCCGTATTCTTTGTGGGAAATTTGAGCCTGATGATTAAGAAACTGATGGCAGTACATATGTTTTTCTCGTGTTCTGTTTTTCTCATCCTAAGCTTCCCTATGATAATCAAGAGGAAAGAGTGTCCGAGGTTGGGAATTACTTTCCCGCTGGCCCGGTGACACACATTCACTTTGATGTGTCTGCAACGACCGTCAGAGGAAGGCCGTAGGCATGAGTTGACAGGAGCACGTCAGCACAGTTTGTCACACGTCCCTGTATAAACCGAACGCTACTTCTGTTTCTCCCACCAGGGACAGTGTGAGGACACAAGGACCACGAGAATGCTCAATTCACTCAGGAGGAGCTCAGTGAGGCTGAGGGGAGGACTTCAGGGGGTCTCCCCCAGTTCAGGAATGGGGGGCGGGGGAGCCTCAGGATGGGTTGCCAGCCAGCGATGCCAGCATTTCCGAGCGGTGGGGAGGCTCTCCGGTGTAGAACAGTCGGGCTTTGTAGGAGCGTTGCCCGAGTTCAAGTCCTGGCTTTGCTGCTAACCAGCTGTACGTCCTTAACAAAAACACTTGACTTATTTAAGCCTCATTTCTTTAAAAATGGAGGTAATAATAGCTATCAGGAGTAAATGAAATAATGCATATAAGATACATACCACAGTGCCTGGAACGTAGTAGAATATTACTAACTTTAATAGCATTTTTATTAATCTTATAGTTTATCTTGTCATATTACAAACTATATTATTATATTACATATAATATTATATATAATTAAACAATATTATAAAAATTATATTAATTTTATAATTATATTATTACATTACACGTTATATATTATAATTAAAGTTATACTATTGGCTGTATTAGTAATCATTAATATTAACAATAAAGCATAAATATTAGCTTTTATCATATTCATTGTTGGTTAAAATTGCGGCCTTTGGTCAGACCCTTCAGTACAAAGCAGTTAAATTCTGCAAATTACTTCCCATCTTGTAGCCTGAGTTTCTCACAGTTTGGAATCGGACCACCCAGGTTGCAAGGTGAAGGCACAGGTCCTGAGCCCCACCTGGGGCTGCTGAATCAGAAGCAGTAATCTGGACCTTTAACACTATACCCAGGGAAATATCTCAGGCACTGAAGCTTGAGACCTGCTGTCCAGGCTGAGGCTCCTCTAGGTACTGATATCCTGTATGTTAGGTTTGGGCATTTCTCTTCCACATCTACCCCCCGCTGACGCTTGGTTTAGGAAAGAGAGGCATTAACCCCTGAAAGAGTTAAACATGACTTGTAGTCCTGGTTTTCTCATTGGACTCTATTAACCGGATACGAATCTCTATAGAGTACAAACAGCAGTTCCCCAGGGATGAAATTAAAACCTTTCAAGCAAGAAGTAAATGGTGGAATAAAGAATTTGGTCTAAAATATGTTGATCAGAAATTGCTACACCCTCTGCTGGGGACTGGAGTTTTACCACCTCCCTTTGGAACTTTAAAAATGTCATTGGCTCTTACAACTAAAAGTATCAACAGCAACCACTCCTGTTTATCGGATGGTTTTTCAGTGAATAAAGATTCTTCTCAGCCACCCTGTCAAGGAGGTCAACATTTTTGGATTTGGGTTTTTGTTTTTAAACAATGAATAAACTGAGGCCTGGAGAGGTTACAGGCCCCTCCCAAGCCCCACAGGGGCTGGTTTTTTTGTTTTTTTTGCGGTACGCGGGCCTCTCACTGCTGTGGCCTCTCCCGCTGCGGAGCACAGGCTCCAGACGCGCAGGCTCAGCGGCCATGGCTAACGGGCCCAGCCGCTCCGCGGCACGTGGGATCTTCGCGGACCGGGGCACGAACCCGCGTCCCCTGCATCGGCAGGCGGACTCTCAACCACTGCGCCACCAGGGAAGCCCCATCTGTAATTCTTTTACTGCAGGTTTTGAACTAAACATCCGCGAGATCTTTTGCAGCATCACGCGTTCAGTTCTCACGGAGCACCTTGGTGTCGCCTCGTGGTCTTCCTTCCCTCCAGGGTGGTCCCTGTTCCCACAGCCCCAGGAGCTCTACCCAGAGCGCTCCTGGGGAACAGCAGATCTAATCAGGCTCGGGGTTTGCTTGACTCCTCAGGTTCATGGGCTGGATGCTTTCAAGTGTAAAGGAGGGGGTGACAGAGTGTATCTGACGTCAGTGAGTGTTGCCGAGAGGAACAGCGGGTCCCCACGAAGCCCTCCCTCCTCTGACTTCCCTCTGGAGTGCTTTTCCCACCCTCCTGTCACCACGCCCTCGTCATCCACTGCCTCCTGTCATTGCGTCCCGGGCCCTTTTCTCCTCCCAATGCAGTGATGCTTCCCGCTGAGCCTAAAATATGGAAGAGAGACGTTTGGAAAGGCCTAAATCTTTCCTTTTACGCTCTGTTGCCAGCAGAGAAAACTTGTTGGTTAGAAAAGACACATTACCTTGTCCCTCACGTGTCTGGTACCAAATAGGAGACTTTATTTTATTTTTATTTTTATCTTATCTATTTATTTTTGGCTGCATTGGGTCTTCGTTGCTGCACGTGGACTTTCTCTAGTTGCGGCGAGCGGGGGCTACTCTTCGTTGCGGTGCGCGGGCTTCTCATTGTGGTGGCTTCTCATTGCGGAGCACAGGCTCTAGGTGTGTGGGCTTCAGTAGTTGTGGCGCGTGGGCTCAGTAGTTGTGGCTCGCGGGCTCTAGAGCACAGGCTCGGTAATTGTGGTGCATGGGCTTAGTTGCTCCGTGGCACGTGTGATCTTCCTGGACCAGGGCTCGAATCTGTGTCTGCTACATTGGCAGGCGGATTGTTAACCACTGTGCCACCAGGGAAGTCCCAAATAGGAGACTTTAAAACAGGATTGTTGACAATGGGGGAAAGAAAATTGAAGTCAGCTTGTTTCCAGGGTACATGGAATTCGAATCAGTTATGAAAGAGACAGGAATGGGATGGTTGATTTCCTGATCTAAGATATTGTTATAGGTTTTGAGATATTTAGTTATCCTCAAGTGATAACTTAAGTTCATTTTTATAAAATCACGTATAAATGTAGGGTGAGGACAGCTTCCTTGCCACCCAGAACTGCTCACTTATTTGCTCCTTTGTCCACCAGTCACCCATTCGTCCCTTGACCCATTCATGAAGCTTTTTAAACTGCCAGTTTCCCAGGCTGCAGACTCTGGGGATGTCACAATGGTACTGGATAATTTGGAAAGAATGTAAGTAGCTGCTGTCATGTGACAGCCAGATAAATAAATCAAGGCTATAAAAATATCGCAGTGGTTTTAACAGAGGCACAGGAAAGAGAGCTCAGAGCCCAGGGGAATTTATGAAGTTTTCCTGCAGGAGGTGATATTTCAGCTGAATGCTGAAGGATAAAATTTCCAGATTGACAGGGTCAAAAAGGTATCGTAGCGGGAGCACCCTTTCCCTCATTTCCAATTGCCTCAAGTGGTGTGGCTGGTGAATAATTGCGTGTGAAGACGGAGCTGGAAAGGCACATTGGATGAGGTTTTGAATGACCCCGGGTTTGTTCTGGGGTGACAGCCAGCCGCGATCTGATGTGTGTTTTAGTGGTAGGATGGAGAATGGGTTGGAGACAAGGAAGCGTTAGGAGAGACTGTTCCATGGGACATGATGGACTAGATTCCTCCTGAGATTAACTGTAGCTGTGGTTGGGGAGGGAGAGGGAAGCGTTGAGGGGCGCCCAGCGTGGGACGACTGGGTACCTGGGATCTCCTCAGCTAGGACACGGAGGCAGTCATGATTGTGAAGATGCTATTCTGCACTCTACTCCAGTGGCCCTTAGTTTCCTTGATTCTAAAGACATTCTGGGCTGTTGATTTGGATATTTGTGCTGCCAGCCGTGGCTTGAAATGCGTTGATGCTGGGGACACAGACATCACCCTTCATTGTCCTCCACAGAGAGTAAGCTGGGCCCTGCTTCCCCTTCTCCTTTCCCCCTCACAGATACCAAAATCCACGAACGCTCAAATCCGTTACATGCAATGGTGTATTATTTGCATATAACCTACTCACTTTCTCCCATATACTTTAAGTCATCTCTAGATAGCTTTTATTTTTTGGCCATGCCATGCGGCAAGCGGGATCTTAGTTCCCCGACCAGGGATCAAAGCCATGCCCCCTGCAGTGAAAGCTCAGAGTCTTAACCACTGGACCACCAGGGAGGTCCCTTTCCCCCTCCTCCTGATTCCTCTCTCTCTCTGTACAAAGGAAGTCAAACAGCGTTAACAAAGTCTCATGTTTAAAAAGGTTTAGACCCAGCAAGGATCTCATTCAGATTTGACGGAGAAATTAAAACCTTTACAGACAAGCAAAAGCTAAGAGAATTCAGTACCACCAAACCAGCTTTACAACAAATGCTAAAGGAACTTCTCTAGGCAGGATACACAAGAGAAGGAAAAAACCTGCAATAACAAATGCAAAACAATTAAGAAAATGGTAATAGGAACATACATATCAATAATTACCTTAAATGTAAGTGGATTAAATGCTCTAACCAAAAGACATAGACTGACTGAACGGATACAAAAACAAGACCTGTATATATGCTATCTACAAGTGACCCACTTCAGACCTAGGGACACATACAGACTGAAAGTGAGGGGATGGAAAAAGATATTCCATGTAAATGGCAATCAAAAGAAAGCTGGAATAGCAATTCTCATATCACACAAAATGACTTTAAAATAAAGACTATTACAAGAGACAAAGAAGGACACTACATAATGATCAAGGGATCAATCCAAGAAGAAGATATAACAATTGTAAATATTTATGAACCCAACATAGGAGCACCTCATTACATAAGGCAAATGCTAACAGCCATAAAAGGGGAAATTGACAGTAACACAGTCATAGTAGGGGACTTTAACACCCCTGTTTCACCAATGGACAGATCATCCAAAATGAAAATAAATACGGAAACACAAGCTTTAAATGATACATTAAACAAGATGGACTTAATTGATATTTATAGGACATTCCGTCCAAAAACAGCAGATTACTTCTCAAGTGCTCATGGAACATTCTCCAAGATAGATCATATTTTAGTTCACAAATCAAGCCTTGGTAAATTTAAGAAAATTGAAATTGTGTCAAGTATCTTTTCTGACCACAACGCTATGAGACTAGATATCAATTACAGGAAAAAATCTGTAAAACATGCAAACACATGGAGGCTAAACAATACACTACTAAATAACCAAGAGATCAGTGAAGATATCAGAGAGGAAATCAAAAAATACCTAGAAACAAATGACGATGAAAACACGATGACCCAAAACCTATGGGATGCAGTAAAAGCAGTTCTAAGAGGGAATTTTATAGCAATACAATCCTACCTCAATAAACAAGAAAAATCTCAAACAACCTAACCTTACACCTAAAGCAATTAGAGAAAGAAGAACAAACAAAACCCAAAGTTATTATAAGGAAAGAAATCATAAAGATCAGAGCAGAAATAAATGAAATAGAAACAAAACAATAGCAAACATCAATAAAACTAAAAGCTGGCTCTTCGAGAAGAAAAATAAAATTGAGAAACCTTTAGCCAGACTCATCAAGAAAAAGAGGGAGAGGACTCAAATCAATAAAATTAGAAATGAAAAAGGAGAAGTTACAACAGACACCGCAGAAATACAAAGCATCCTAAGAGACTACTATAAGCAACTCTAATGGACAATAAAATGGACAACCTGGAAGAAATGGACAAACTCTTAGAAAGGTATAACCTTCCAAGACTCAACCAGGAAGAAATATAAATATATAAACAGACCAATCACAAGTAATGAAATTGAAACTGTGATTAAAAATCTTCCAACAAACAAAAGTCCAGGACCAGATGGCTTCATAGGCGAATTCTGTCAAACATTTAGAGAAGAGCTAACACTTTTCCTTCTGAAACTCTTCCAAAATATAGCAGAGGGAGGAACACTCCCAAACTCATTCTACGAGGCCACCAACACCCTGATACCAAAACCAGACAAAGATACTACAAAAAAAGAAAATTACAGACCAATATTACTGATGAATATAGATGCAAAAATCCTCAACAAAATACTAGCAAACAGAATCCAACAGCACATTAAAAGGATCATACACCAAGATCAAGTGGGATTTATCCCAGGGATGCAAGGATTCTTCAATATACACAAATCCATCAATGTGGTATACCATATTAACACATTGAAGAATAAAAACCATATGATCATCTCAATAGATGCAGAAAAAGCTTTTGCAAAATTCGACACCCATTTATGATAAAAACTCTCCAGAAAGTGGGCATAGAGGGAACCTACCTCAACATAATAGAGGCCATATGCGACAAACCCACAGCAAACATCATTCTCAGTGGTGAAAAACTGAAAGCATTTCCTCTAAGATCAGGAACAAGACAAGGTTGTCCACTCTCACCACTATTATTCAACATAGTTCTGGAAGTCCTAGCCATGGCAATCAGAGAAGAAAAAGAAACCAAAGGAATACAAATTGGAAAAGAAGAAGTGAAACTGTCACTGTTTGCAGATGACATGATACTATACATAGAGAATCCTAAAGATGCCACCAGAAAACTACTAGAGCTAATCAATGAATCTGGTAAAGTTGCAGGATACAAAATTAATGCACAGAAATCTCTTGCATTCCTATACACTAATGAAAAATCTGAAAGAGAAATTAAGGAAACACTCCCATTTACCATTGCAACAAAAAGAATAAAATACCTAGGAATAAACCTACCTAGGTAGACAAAAGACCTGTATGCAGAAAAGTAAGAGACACTGATGAAAGAAATTAAAGATGATACCGACAAATGGAGAGATATACCATGTTCTTGGATTGGAAGAATCAACATTGTGAAAATGACTATACTACCCAAAGCAATCTACAGATTCAGTGCAATCCCTATCATATCAGCAATGGCATTTTTTACAGAACTAGAACAAAAAAATCTTAAAATTTGTATGGAGACATGAAAGATTCTGAATAGCCAAAGCAGTCTTAAAGGAAAAAAATGGAGCTGGAGGAATGAGACTCCCTGACTTCAGACTATACTACAAAGCTACAGTAATCAAGACAATATGGTACTGGCCCAAAAACAAATATAGATCAATGGAACAGGATAGAAAGCCCAGAGATAAACCCATGCACATATGGTCACCTTATCTTTGATAAAGGAGGCAAAGATATACAATGGAGAAAAGACAGTCTATTCAATAAGTGGTGCTGGGAAAACTGGACAGCTACATGTAAAAGAATGAAATTAGAACATTCCCTAACACCATACACAAAAATAAACTCAAAATGGATTAGAGACCTAAATGTAAGAGCAGACCCTATAAAACTCTTAGAGGAAAACATAGGAAGAACACTCTTTGACATAAATCACAGCAAGTTCTTTTTTGATCCACCTCCTAGAGGAATGGAAATAAAAATAAACAAATGGGACTTAATTAAACTTAAAAGTTTTTGCAAAGCAAAGGAAACTACAAATAAGACGAAAAGACAACCCTCAGAATGTGAGAAAATATTTGCAAATGAATCAAGGGACAAAGGATTCATCTCCAAAATATATAAACAGCTCATGCAGCTCAATATTAAAAAAACAAACAGCCCAATCCAAAAATGGGCAGAAGACCTAAATAGACATTTCTCCAAAGAAGACATACAGATGGTCAAGAAGCATATGAAAAGCTGCTCAACATCACTAATTATTAGAGAAATGCAAACCAAAACTACAATGAGGTATCACCTCACACCAGTTGCAATGGCCATCATCAGAAAATCTACAAACAACAAATGCTGGAGAGGGTGTGGAGAAAAGGGAACCGTCTTGCACTGTTGGTGGGAATGTAAATTGATACAGCCACTATGTAGAACAGTATGGAGGTTCCTTAAGTAAGTAAAAACAGAATTACCATATGACCCAGCAATCCCACTTACTGGGCACATATGCTGAGAAAACCATAATTCAAAAGACACATGCATCCCAATGTTCATTGCATCACTATTTACAATAGCCAGGTCATGGAAGCAACCTAAATGCCCATTGACAGATGAATGGATAAAGAAGATGTGATACAAATATACAATGGAATATTACTCAGCCATAAAAAGGAATGGAATTGGGTCATTTGTAGACACGTGGATGGATGTAGAGACTGTCATACAGAGTGAAGTAAGTCAGAAAGAGAAAAACAAATACCGTATATTAACGCATATTTGTGGAACCTAGAAAAATGGTACAGATGAACCGGTTTGCAGGGCAGAAATAGAGACACAGATGTAGAGAACAAACGTATGGACCCCAAGGCGGGAAAGTGGTGGGTGGTGGTGTGATGAATTGGGAGATTGGGATTGACATGTAGACACTAATATGTATATAATGGATAACTAATAAGAACCTGCTGTATAAAAAGAGTAGAAGTTTGAAAAAAAAAAAGATGTGGCATGTATATACAATAGAATATTACTCAGCCATAAAAATAAATGAAATTGAGTTATTTGTAGTGAGGTGGATGGGCCTAGAGACTATCATACAGAATGAAGTAAGTCAGAAAGAGAAAAACAAATACCGTATGCTAACACATATACATGGAATCTAAAAAAAAATGTTCTGAAGAACCTAGGGGTAGGACAGAAGTAAAGATGAAGACGCAGAGAATGGACTTGAGGACATGGGGAGGGGGAAGGGTAAGCTGGGGCAAAGTGAGAGAGTGGCATGGACATATATACACTACCAAATGTAAAATAGATAGCTAGTGGGAAGCAGCCACATAGCACAGGGAGATCAGCTCAGTGCTTTGTGACCACCTAGAGGGGTGGGATAGGGAGGGTGGGAGGGAGGCACAAGAGGGAGGAGATATGTATATGTATAGCTGATTCACTTTGTTATACAGGAGCAAATAACACACCATTGTAAAGCAATTCTACTCCAATAAAGATGTTTTAAAAAAAAAGGTTTAGAAAAACAGTGGGCTTCTGACATTCAGCTCTAAAACATGGTTCTTGAATTTGGAATATTCAGTTATCCTCAACCATGAAACAATTTCTAAAGAGGAAAGCAAGTTCATTTTTATAAAATCATGCTTTTTATTAATTGAAAGCAAAGTTTGAGTAGACCTCTCTATACTTCATCATGTGTTTCAGATAAAATACATTTTAATGTGGAGTCATTATGTGCATTTATTTCATATGATGGTTTTAAACTGTCTCTTCACTTTTCATGAGTCCACACGTAAAAAACAACAACCTACAATTCTATCATTTCTCTACCTGGATGTCAAACTAGCGCTGTGCTGCTGTTGATTTTGAGATGGTAGGATGGTGGGGTTTTAGTTAAGCCCAGAAATGGAATTCCTGTGAATGATTTATTACAAAGGCAGGGGAGGGGGGACTTCCAGAGCCCAGATTTTTCATAGTTACTATTAAGGGTTTTTTAATGCTCGGAGAACTGGGCAATCAGTAGTAAATTAAGTGTCCGCATGCGCGTTAATATTTGCTTTTTTTTTTTTTTTTTTTTTTTGCGGTACGCAGGCCTCTCACTGCTGGGGCCCCTCCCGTTGCGGAGCACAGGCTCCGGACCCGCAGGCTCAGCGGCCGTGGCTCACGGGCGCAGCCGCTCCGCGGCATGTGGGATCTTCCCGGTCCGGGGAACGAACCTGCGTCCCCTGCATCGGCAGGCAGACTTTCAACCACTGCGCCACCAGGGAAGCCCAATATTTTCATTTTTAATGAATTACCTATTCTGCCTGTCAAACAAGTTACAAAGGCCATAGGCTCACAAACTCATTTCCGCACATTTTATCATCAATTTTCCACATGTTAGGACAACTGAAGTATCTATTACCACCACTGTGCTCTCCAGGGAGACGAGAAGCATTAATTGCTTATGTATTTTAAATAAGTGGCCTGAATCCAAGAGACAAGGCCACTGCTTTCCAGATTACAATAGTTTCTCTCTTTTTTTTTTTTCGAATTTTTAAAAGCTACATCAAAATTACTGATGCACATATAATCCGATTCCATAAAAATCAGAACAGCTTTCGGCTGGCCATTTGCGTTTTATTTGCTGTTGGAATTCTAACAACCACTAAAGATTCTTACAGCTTAGAACCTGGCATCTGAAATGACAGCTGCAGCACAGGGGTACGAATGTAGAACGTAACCCAGCGTTCATAGCTGCTTTGCCTGTAGAAAAGCTGTGGAAGGAATAACCCAGTAAAGTACGTTCTACTCTCCCATCTGTTTCTTGCTCGGGCCCATCCAGAGCCAGGCGGAGTCCAAACCTGGGGCCTGAGAAGGGGAGAGATGGGTTGATGATGATGCCTGTCTCCTCCCAAGACGGCCCTGAACCGGAGAAGCCAGTGGCAGGTGGAGCTGAGCCATTGAACAGTCATGGTTTTAGGGGGTCGTTCGCTAAGCGGAGGGTGTTTGGCCGCTTAACTTATTTCGGAACCAAGTCAGCGGCTGCCCCTCCCCGCTCCTCCTTTCTTGGGCATTTTCGCTCTTACAGAAGTCCCTCTTCAACGCTGATTGTTCCTTAACTCACCCAAATGATGTCAGAAAAGATCCACGACCCCCTGAAAGAGTTCGGGGTTTGGGTTAGGAAGCCTGTGTGGTAGGAGGTGTGTCCAGTGCGACTCACCTTCTGTCGGGATGATCCCCAACTGCTGCCGCTAAGGACAGTAAGAGAAAAGGCAGCTGTGGAGAGAGGAAGGCTATTGCACTGCTTGTTCTAAAGACTAAGGACCAGAAACCTAGTAGGATTCCGTACTTGAAACAAAACCGATTCTATTTGAGGTCCAGGTATGGTGGGTGAAGGGGAAGTTTTGGGCTCGGAGGAGAAGAGAGCAGGAAGCGAGCAGAGAAGCCAGTGGAGGTGAGAGGCTGCGGGGGCGGCGGGGATGGAGGGGGCAGCGGATGCGCTGTGCTCGCTGCCGGCAGGGGAAGGGGTCACAGGGCAGGGTGGAACGCACGCGGAGGGATGTGGGCGTGATGGAGCAGCGTCACGCCGTCTAGTGTTTTGGGAAGTTGCCGCAAAGGGTTTTCACCATAAACCATAAAACGCACTGGCATTTTTCTTCCCTGCAGCTGCAAAGGGAGGGCTCGTGTCTGCGGGCCTTGCAGAGATGACATCAAATGAGGTGCCCGAACTCTCTCCCTTCAGCCCATCGCCTGCTCTGTCACTGGCTTCTCAGCTCCAAAATGGGGGGCATAATGTCCTCCTGACTGATCTGAACATACAACTCTAGGTAGATGTGGAAGCAAGTTGATGACAATTTCAGATTTGTAGGTACAAATCTCTAGTTAAAAGATAAATAAGCCCCAGGGGTGGACACAGTGGTGACACTTGTCAACCCTGCTGTTCAGTAAATTTGAAAGTTGCTAAGAGACTAGACCCTAAAAGGTCAAAGGGGAAGAGAAAGCTCTTTTTCCTTCTTTTTTTGTATCTGTATGAGATGACAGACATTAACCAAACTTGCTGTGGTGGTCATTTCACAATACATGTGAGTCACATCGTTGTTTCACACCGTGAACTTAAACGGTGCTGTATGTCAAGTCTATCTCAGTAACACAGGGAGAAAAATAATTTTTATGTAAATGTAAGATATTATCCCTTTGGTCTTAAAAGTAACCAAAAAAGGGAAAAAATTGTATTAGGGCTCAAACTTTTCTCTTTCTAAATGTGTAAATGTGTCCTTGTTCTTGGCTTCAGTGTCTCAAACTATGGTAGTTGATCTGGGATCTTACGCGTTCCCTCCTCACTTAAATTCCTGGGACACGTGCCGACCACACACCCCATTCCCGGGACTCTGCCGAGCCGAAGGTAACGGGCCTGCACAGGTGCTCTTTTATTATGACACATTCATGTTCGCTGAAGGGAAATAAGGTAATGATGTGCAGCTCTGAACGGTGAGCTGCTACTATTCTGATTTTATAATAAGTAAGGTCTAAAGTGTCATTTTCTGGAGTTGGAGCCCACCACTGGCCCCACAGTCCACTCTGAAGTGATATTATGTGAACTAGGAGTTTGTTTTTTTTTATTGGAGTATACTTGATTTACAGTGTTGTGTTAGCTTCTGTTGTACAGCAAAGTGACTCAGTTATATATATATATATATATATTTACATTTTTAAAATATTCTTTTCCATTATGGTGTATCACACGATATTGAATAGAGTTCCCTGTGCCCCACAGTAGGACCTTGTCGTTTATCCATTCTATGTGTAATAGTTTGCATCTGCTGACCCCAAACTCCCAGTCCATCCCTCCCCCAAACCCCTCCACCTTGGCAACCACAAGTCTGTTCTCTATGTCCATGATTCTGTTTCATAGATAGGTTCATTGGTGTCCTATTTTAGATTCCACATATAAGTGATATCATATGGTATTTTCTTTCTCTTTCTGATTTCACTTAGTATGATAATCTCTGGGTTCATCCACGTTGCTGCAGATGGCATTATTTCATTCTTTTTTATGGCTGAGTAGTATGCCATTGTATATAGGTACCACATCTTTTTTTTTTTTTTTTTTTTTTTTTTTTTTTTTTTGCGGTACGCGGGCCTCTCACTGTTGTGGCCTCTCCCGTTGCGGAGCACAGGCTCCGGACGCGCAGGCTCAGCGGCCATGGCTCACGGGCCCAGCCACTCCGCGGCATGTGGGATCCTCCCGGACCGGGACACGAACCCGCGTCCCCCGCATCGGCAGGCGGACTCTCAACCACTGTGCCACCAGGGAAGCCCCCACATCTTCTTTATCCATTCATTTGTTGATGGACGTAGATTGCTTCCATGTCTTGGCTAGTGTGAATAGTGCTGCTATGAACATAGGGGTGCAGGTGTCTTTTTGAATTATAGTTGTCTGGATACATACCCAGGAGTGGGATTGCTGGATCATATATGATAAATCTATTTTTAGTTGTCTGAGGAACCTCCATACTGTTCTCCATAGTGGCTTCACCAACTTACATTCCCACCAACAGTGTAGCGGGGTTCCCTTTTCCCCACACCCTCTCCAGCAGTTTAAACTAGGAGGTTTTAACTTATGTTCATCCAAGGACTACATCAGTGGAAATCAGGAAGTGGGGATTTTATTATTTTCACACTAGAAGATAGCATTTCCTTCTATTATGAATGTAGGCATCAAACCAGAGCAATTTTAGCAACACCTGTGATATAATCGCCATGGAAATCACAGACCTTTTTCACATCTTATGACAGTTTTTGCTGATATTCTTAAAATTTCTTGTACTCCTCAGTGCAGTACTTCAAAGTGTGACAGCTTTTAGACCCATCTCCAGTCCTCTTAATTCATATTACCTATACTACTATATCAAGATTCTTTTAATATTTTGAAAATTGCGTTTCAAAATAATCAGCTTCATTCATAATACTATCTTGTCTTTTTTTCTGTAAATGTTTAATGTGTATATATTTTTTTCATTGAGGTATAGTTGAGGTACAATAGTACATAAATTTCAGGTATATAACACAGTGACTCACGATTTTCAAAGGTTATATTCCACTTACACTTATTATATAATATTGGCTGTATTCCCTGTGCTGTACAATATATCCTTGCAGCTTACTTATTTTATATATGGTAGTTTAGGTCTCTTAATCCTCGCCCCCTATCTTGCCCCTCCCCCCCACTGGTAACCACTAGTTTGTTCTTTCTGTGGGTCTGTTTCTTTTCTGTTCTATTCACTAGTTTTAGTTTTGAGATTCCACATAGAAGTGATATCATATGATATCTGTCTTTCTCTGTCTGACTTACTTCACTTAGTATGATCATCTCTCGGTCCATCCATGTTGCTGCAAATGGCAGAATTTCATTCTTTTTTATGGCTGAATAGTATTCCATTGTGTGTGTGTGTGTGTGTGTGTGTGTGTGTGGTGTGTGTGTGTATCACATCTTCTTTATCCCTCCGTCTGTCGATGGAATACACTTTTTATCTTACGCATTTAAAATGAGATTTTGAGAAGCGGTCTGTGGGTTCCCCAGGCACAGTTGTCAGAGCCTCTCATAACTGCCGTCTCCTCTCCGCTCCCTCCAAACACTCGACAGCCAAGGGCTGGAAAACCTACAGAGTTCTGTTTTCCTTCTGTAATGGTACACGCCTTGGATGCAGGTGGCCGAGCAGAAAAGACAGAAATTTTGAAATCGGACAGACTGGGGTATAAAACAGGCCCCTCCCCTTTCTGGCTCTAGTAACGTGAGCAAGTAATTTTATTTATTGTAGCCCCAGTGTCCTGATGAGTAAAATGTGGCCCCTACCTCGTAAGGTGGTTGTGAAGATTAAATACGGTGACGCGCCTGGTGTGGTTCCAGCAGGTCACAGGTGTTCCAGAGTCACAGCTGTCGTTACGTAACCTTGTTCCACGGTCTCTGCCACATGCACTGTCAAGATGCTTCTCCTTCCCCCTCCAGCCCGGTGCCTGTGCTGGGTCCCCTGCGGAACCCAGGACTCTGACAACCTGTGAAAACCTGACTGTGCTCGTTGTACTCATGTGCGTCTTCACGGTACCTCTGGCTCATCCAGAGGAAGGTCTCCTTGCTTTAGTTTATTTTATTTTTTAATCTTCACATGGTCAGAATATGCTTTTTGCCTGTAATATTTTCTTCTGAGTTACCTTGCTATGCTGCTTCCCTGGAGCTACTGTAACAAATGACCACGGGGGCTAAGACAGCTGACATGTATCCTCGTTGCTGCGGAGGCCAGATGTCTGCAGTCATGGCTGGGCAGGCGGGGCCCCACCCCCGGAAGCCCAAGAGGTGGACCCCCTGCCTCTTCCAGCCTCGGGGTTCCCTGCAGGCTCCTCGGATCACGGGTGCGTGGCTCTCATCTCTGCCTCGGGCCGCACATCTTTCTTCCTCTTGTCTCTGTGTCCACATTTCCCTCCTCTTCCAGGGACGCCAGCCATTGGATTAGGGCTCATCTACTAGTATGACCTCATCTTAACTCCACTGCACCTGCAGACTCCGTACCTGCCACTATGGTCACATTCACAGGTATGGGGGTGAGGACTCCCAGTAGATCTTCAGGGGACACAGTTCAACCCCAGCTCTTGCTGTCGGTCCTGGAGACTCAACGTTAGACGGGGTTCTGAAGGGACGTGTGTGGGATCAGTGTTTTTCCCTCAAGTTAATGATTCACTTTCACTGTGGTTTTAAAATATGTTTTGAAGTGTCTAAGCAGAGGTAATGAGATCTATTTTGCCTTTTACTTTTGTAACGTAAAGGAGGGAATCTTGCATAGAAGAAAAAAATGCAAACTGCCCCTCAACTAGGGAAAGTATTTTAAAACTATGCTGGGAAGCAAGAATTAACGAGGCCACGGACAGGTCTGTTCACAGACGTTGGTGACTTGGGTGTGAATTGGTCCCGGGTGGGTCTGCGCTGGGCTGCTGGGCTGTGAGGAGAACCTGGGCTAGCAGAGCTCTGGCCCAGCCACTTACACCCAATGAGAGTGTGTTTAAAGAAGGAAAGAACTCCCGGAGGGCGTGGATGTGGTCACCTGCTGTCCCTTCACAGCGTCTGGGGCTACTGCCTGTAGCAGAGTCTGGGGTAGGTCCTGGCTCGTTGGGTGTGGAGCGTCCTTTGCTGGGTGTTTGTATTTCCGGGAAGAGTCGCACTCAAGCTGTGTTCCCCGGGACGAACCAAGGGTGTATTTCAGAAGCACATAATGTTTGCTAAAAGAAGATTCAGTTTTAGAATTTGCAGGAAAGTTCACATTTGTTTTATTTGAATGTACCTGTCTTCTGGCAAAGCCTCACTGTTTGAATGTGAGCTTAAATCTGAGGGATTTTCCCCCATCCCTCTGTCCCTCCTTCTGTACTTTGGCTTTGAATAAAATGGACGTTTCAGTTTTATATATTATGATTCTATTAACTAATTCCTGCACCTCCTGGGGCATCTGGTACCACTCGGAAGGCATGCTTTCTCCTTTCAGGTCTCGGGTGGGGCTGTACGGTACTGATGTGTCACACGAGAATCATGGTTGGTTCTCCTCGTGCTGCCCTGTGGGCACGAGGCTTTACGCAGTCAGTGTCTGATTTCCTGACCTCTGCACGCCTTCCTTTACCCGCCCCCATCGCTTCCTGGAGCCTGTTTGCTCTCAGAAGGATTTGTTACCTGAGCAACTAAGACAACTGCAGGTTTTCCTAAACCCACGTCTCCTTCTCTCTCTCTCTCTCTCTTTTTTTTTTTTTTGGCATCAATGAGGAAAGCAGGCTGGCGGTTGCATACGTGCAAAAAAAAAAAAAAAACCCACAAAACCCCACCACCAACAACAAAAACAACAACTGCACATAGATTTGTGACCAATTTATAGCCTGCAATGTTGTTGTACTGTTTTTCTAAGCATGTTGTTTCCCAACCTTTTTATCACTGGGTGATGATATAAATGGGTTTATTCTCACTGTGTGCTTAAGTTGTCTGTGCCGTTTGATTTAGTAATTGAGTTAAACAATCCATAATAGCCTGTTTTTTATATGTATGTACTGCAAAAAAACAATATTAACTTTTCCATGATTACTCTCATATTTTCCCACGGTGTCAGAGGAAAATGTTTTAATACACCCTCTTATACATTCTTTTCTGGAGGTGTGCGAATTAAACTGACAGAAGACAGATTTTTATTCATGTGAGTAAGTGGGAGTTCACAGGAAACTGTGGTTCCAGGATGTGGTTAGCCCTGGGAGCTTACAGAACATCTTAATAGGGGAAAGAGGGTGGAGAAAGGCTCCCACGGGAAAGCAAGTGACTTTTGGGAAAGATTAGGGGCCTGTAGGTGAACAGCTGGGAGATAGGGTAGTTTTGTGCCTGCGTCTGTTTCGGTGAGGGCTTCTCCTCTCAGTGACAAGAGCCAATCTTCCCTGGCTGGAAGAAAGAGAATCCCGTCCCAAGGGAGGGGACTTATGACCACTGAGTTCTGCTTTCACGCAGAAGAAAACCCTGTTCTTAAGTGCCTTCCACTCACAATGGTGTTTATGCTACAGTGGTGTATTCTGGACTCTGTCCCTGGTGACTTGAATTAAAGATAGTGGTCCAAGCTGTAAGAATCGAATCCACAGGTAGCAAGGGAGTGGTGTTTGCTAGAGCCCTCTGTCTCTCGAGCAGAGGTGACTTGGTATATGGGAAGTGTCATGGCTTAGTGGGGACAGAGGTTACAAGGCCCATACCTGGTGTCTCTGTTGCTGCTAGCTGGCTGCGTGGCCCTGGGCAAGTCACCTCGCTTCCCCGGGTCTCAGCTTGGAAACACGGGACCTACATTTCTGGTCTCAGTTGCCACTGACTGGCGAGAGCCCAGAGTCCCTGGGCCACTGCTCAGGGCAGGGTTGCAGGGGGACATCCGCCCCGCTGGGCGCTCGGCCAGGGTGGCCCGCTCTGCCTGCCCTGCAGTCACATGACTTGCCTGGTTAGCACAGCCCTCCCCGGGCTGGGCTTTGTTCTGTTTTCACTTGGTTGTTACAGGATGTCTCGGAACGGAAGAGCGGAGGGTACGGGGCTCGCGGGACTGCGCCTGCATGCTCTCCTGCCCCCCTCCCTCCCACAGAGCCCGCAGCGGCCTCCCCTGAGCCCAGACTTGGAGGACCCGCTGGGGGAGAGCTCGTCTCCGGGTAGGCTGAGGCCTGGGACGGTTGTTCCCTGGCACAGTGTTTTAAGAGCAGCGATCCACCAGGGCCGATGCGGGTGGCCCTCTGACTCACCGTGGTCGCAGCTCATCCTCCCAGGTCCCAGGAGGGGACAGGGGATGAAGCAGGCCTGCAGACCTGAAGCACCTTGCCTGGGCCTACAGAGCCAGCTGGGGGCCCAGCCGGATTTACACAGAAGTCTGCCCGTTTCCACACCTCGTGGTCTTTTTCCTAGTGCATTGCCTTTGCCTCTGAAAAAGTTACTTGAAAACTTAGGAAGTCTTGCCGACTTCAGGGCTGCAGACTCTCCAGCTGTGGGATCGTCTAGTCCGGAATCTGAGATGTTGAAAGGGTAGTGGTGGCCAGTCCCAGCGCACTCAGCCAGTTTGTCGGCTGACCTTGTCCTTGGAGCCCCTGGTTCAGTGCTCGCCCCAGCAGACTAAGTCCCCAGGTGTGCGTACCGTGCTGAGCAGCCAGGCCTGAACCTCTCGAAGCACCTTCTGTCTGGGAATGTAGCTGAGAGAAGGGGCCTCAGGTTGCCAAGTGCAGCCTTAGGGCCATTTCTCCTACAGGCCTGCGTTACCCTGCCTGTTGTTATGTATATTTGGGGAGACACCCGCTGTGGTTAAAAGTCATTTTTGTTAACTTACCATGGTGCCGATTTTCTCAGTATCTTGTATCGTGGCTCATCATGGGTCACCAGACATCACTAATGAAATTAGGGTTTTAATTCAGCCTCCGATTAAAGACACGTTTGCTTCTTCTCATCCACGTCTCGGTCACATCTTTCCGGTACGCAAACAATTTGGGGGGCTGGGGAGGGGTCGGGGACGTCTGGCTCGTACCTTTTCTTTACCCTCCTGGAAGTCGCCCTCACCTAACTTTTTCGCATTTGAAAAGGTTGTGACCGAGGGGTCCTGGAGGCGGACCTCCGCACCAGAGGAAGAGAGGCTGGAGGCTCAGAGGGTCCCCAGGAGGAGATGCGGACCCGGGAGGAGGTCAAGGCCCCGACCACTCTCTGACTACGGCCAGCCGGTCAGCCTAAGTCTGTCCATCCCTGAAGACGCGATCGCCGTAGACCCCCAGAAAGAGGACCCAGAGGACGGTGACCAGCAGCCCAGCGGGGCCCCCATCGACCCTGCAGACCAGACCCCTGCTGGGGGCTGCCCCCGGGGGGCGCCGAGAAGACGCCCCATCTCCGTGATCGGCGGAGTCGGCTTCTATGGGAGCAGCCAGGCGGAGGAGGGGGAGGCCATTCTGCCCCAAGTAAGCCCCGGCGCGCTGCCACCAAAGCCACTCAGCCCTCCAGCCGCCTGGCCTCTGTCCTCTGGCTGCAAACTTACGGGGAAACTTAACGCTTTCCTTTCTTCTCTCTGCCTCGAGGATGACGTCATCTGCTCACAGCCTTTCTTCCTGACTTTGAAAACATGCATGAATTAGAACTAACCCGCTGACATTTGGATGTCTCTTACTAATCCTCTTTCTGGGATCTTGAATAATACGGGAAACCGGTTTGCTGTTTGTTCTGGATCGTCTGGGGAAAGTAGCCTTGCATATTTAGTGAGCTTCCTGAAAGAAGAAATCTGGAAGGAGAAAGTGTCGCTTATCCTTAAAATGTAAAGATACGGAAAAGATAAACCAGTTTTTTTCTAGAGATGAGAAAATATTTTTTCCTACCATTTTCTTACTCTTTGCACGTCAGTTGCAGCTTCGTAACTGTTTTGACAATAGGTTAAAATCTTACTATTATTCCCTTAGTATACTTTAGTAATTCAACAAGTGTGTATCAATTACCCAGAGAGCCCTTTGAAGCTACAAAACATTTAAATAAAGGCCCTGTTCCGAAGGAGTTTCTATTATTTGGTGAAACTCATACCCCAGCCATGGTCCAGGGTTCACAGAACCATACATGACTAGTGCCAGTTTCATTTTTTTTTAAACTTGCCAGCTGATATCACAGCCCATAAATTCTCTTAAAAGGGCAGTTCTATATTGGTATTGGATTTTATGTTTACATTCTCCCTATAAGCCGAGCACAATGCTTATTTATAGCAAATACCCAAAAACCTCTTGCTTAATTGAACTAAACTGAACTGAATTTTTAAGGTAAAAAACAAATTATGTTGAAGAATACCTCAAACTCTTTGTTGTGTTAAGATGCCCTGCATGCTAGGAAATAAGTCTGGAAGGGGGCTCTGCCCACCAGTGGATCACCAGTGCTACCCAAGAAATAATTCTGAACGAAAGCAAACTGTCATCTATTTTAACTTGAAACACACACAGCCTAGGGGAGATCTAAAGCATTACAGACATTTTTTCATTTCAGAGCGTCCAAAAGAAATGGAGTAAGATAATTTTGTGCACTCATTTAGGGAACTGGGTAGAAAAATACTGAGAAAACCTGCGGAAAGCAGGGACCAACTTGGCCTTGAGTGTAGTTGTAGGGACAATTCATACGGAAGGTCACAAGGACATACGGATGATTCTAAATCTGTGGAAAACCAACTCTCCTCGTAGACAAGGCGCCACCGCCCTGTTAGTTCAGGTGAATGAGAGCTGTGCTCCACACGTGCTGGTCCCTGCCTGCGGGTGGGTGTAGGGCGGAGGCCGGGGGTGGGGGTGGCTGGCGTTGCCTCTGCTTCCCTGGGGCTTGCTGGGCCGGGGGTGGGGCACCACTTCCTCCCCCAGCTTCCCCTGCTCCACGCTGGCCTTTCCTGAGTGTCCCCCGGGGGTGTGTCCTGGCAGGTGGCCAAAACGTGATGCCCTGAGGGGTCGGCACTGGGGTTTCCGGTTAGAGGAAGGTCGTCCTTGAGCTTGCGCAGCTCGGGCTGTGATCAGAGCCTTGAGGTGAGGATGCTGAGATCCCGGGGCCCCTACTTCCTGCCCCTTCTCACCGCCTCTCCTTTCCTTTGCAGCCAGCTGCCCGGCCGCCCGTGCCCGCGCACCAGGTGCCGCCCTACCGCGCGGTGTCGGCCCGGCTGCGGCCGTGCGCCTTCTCCCAGAGCACCCCCATCGGGCTGGACCGCGTGGGACGCCGGCGGCTCATGAGAGCATCCAACAGTGAGTGTCGCGGGCCTCCCTGGTCCGCTCCCGGAGATGGGGGTGGAGTCCTCCACCGGGCAGCTTCCATTCAACGGAGGCGCCCGGGCCGTTGCGCCCCGTCCGCCTGCCCTGGGCCAGGGGTGGAGAGGACCCACCGGGTGTCAGGAGCTGCCCCTGCAGGGGCCGGCTTATCGCCCCCTGTCCAGGGAGGGTGCCCTGTGGGCTCTGAGCCACCACGGTGGCCCTGACCTTGAGAAGATCTGGGGACCGAGTTCCTACCACGGAGGAATGAACTCCTGACGGCGAATGGGCTCCCGGGGAGGATTTGTCTTAGTCTGACTTTCAGAGCGCTTTCTGGGTGTTTGAGGTTCACCGGTACTGTTTGAGCAGCACGGAGGAGTTTTTTATCTGATAGAGTTGTTCATACGCTACCTTAGTCCTTATCCGGTAAATACCTGCTGACCCGAATTCACGGAATGATTCAGATTCCCGAGAGCACGTTGCCGTCCGAGCCAGCCCGCTGGCTGGACAGTGGCCTGGCCAGGCGCACGGGGCAGGAATAGGACGGGCGCTTACCGCGGGGCAGACGCCGCCCGCGTGCTCTGCTACTTAGTTCCTTAGATCGCGTGAACCTCCTTTCACAGACCAGAAGCCCCAAGTGTAGATAAGGGAGCCGCCAAGGCTGTGGCAGAGAAGGGACTTGAATCTGCAGTCAGATAGAATTTTCACTGCAGGCCCATGTTTTTAACCACTGAACTGTGCGACTCTAAAGAGACACAGCAGCCGGCCGACGCCCAGACCTTCGGTGGCCGGGTTTACCGTCTTACCTTTGAAAAGCACCATCGCACGGTGCGCGTGAGTGATGGATGGGGCACTCGGACGCCTGGGTTCTGGGCAGCGCGGCCGCCCACCAGCCAGTGGGCACGACCTCCATGTGACCGTGGTGACCGGAGCCGAGCCGCAAGAAGGGGCGGGATTTACAGAGTGTTCTTTCCAGAGACTTGAAGGAGGCCGAGGGCATCACTCGGCATCTTTACATTTCAGGGAGAGGGAGTGGAGGGGGGACCACAGAGGGTGGAGAAGAGAAAGGGAACAGGTGGGGTGAGGCCCCAGTCATCCTCCCCTTGAAGAGGATGGAGGACGGAGAAGGTGACGAGAGGATGGAGATGGTGACGGGAAGGTCGCTGATGGATTGTGACCCAGAAATGGTGGTAGAGGGTGTCCTGGGAGGGCCGTGCCTGGTGCTGGGCGGTCAGGGAGTCATGAACGGTGAGGGTGAGGGAATGTCTGTCCTCCACATGGTGCCGCCTGGCTTCTGGCTCAGGAGGAATCCGGGCTGGACTCTCGTCAGACAGGGTGAAAAGGAAAGAGGAAGCGGGGGGCGGCTGGAGGCCGAGGAAGTTTTCGAGCATCTCTTGCTCTTGTGGTCCTCTCGGCCGAGCAGGTGGGGCCCCTGGCATCACACTCCCCGCCCCCCCAACCCCGTCCCGGGGCCCCTGCCCTCTGGCTCCCCCGCCACCTCCTCAGGCCAGGCTTCCGCCCACGCTGGTCAGAGTTCCTGTTTGGTTCTTACTGCTGTTTCCCTGTGAGCTTTCCCCACCGTCACTGGAATGGAGTCCCAGCCCCTTAAGCGAGTTTGCAGGCTCTCTGCCGCCTGCCCGCCGTGGTCCGCTGCTCTCGCATCTCCTCCGGCGCTCCCTCACCACCCGGCTCCCCGCTTGCTTTGCCCAGATTCCCCTTCCTTCCCTTCACATACGGCAACGTTCATTCCATTCCAAATTCAAAACTCACTGCCCTGGGGACCCTTGGAGACAAATGCACCGTCATCTTTCTGCACAGCAGTTGCTTCTCTCCAGCCCAGTCATCAGCGTCTGGTGATGCATTTCGAGAAAGTTGTCCTAAAGGAGAGAAAAGGCTGCAAGCACACGATGCCTTCAAAATGTTACTAGTGATGGAAAAAAAGTTGAAACAATGGAAATGTCCACTTTCAGTGGGATAGTCTAGTGTCATATGGGCGACCACTTCAAAACAGTTTACGGCATCGTTAGGGAAAGCCCGTAACAACGTGGAAAATGACCGATGTAATATTAAAGTGAGAAAAAGGGAAATAATGTTGTATTAGTTTGCTAGGGCTGCTGTCACAAAGTACCACAGACCAGGTGCCTTAAACAGCAGGAATGAATCGTCTCAGTTCTAGAGGCTGGAAGCAGGTTGGGTTCCTCCCGAGGCCTGAGGGGGACCCTCTGGCGGCCTTGGGTCCCCTGTATCTCGGCATCTGGATGCATCTCCCTCACCTCTGCCTCCATCTTCACGTGGCGTCCTGTTGAATCAGGGCCCACCTTGATGATCGCATCTCAGCTTGATCATCTACTGAGACCTGTTTCCAAATAAGACCACAGTCACTGGTACTGGGGGTTAGAATTTTAGCATCCTTTGGCTGCGGAGGGGGGGGGGCACAATTCAACCCATAACATACCATGATTGCAGCCGTATACGGCGTGTACACATGTGGTCAAAGGTTTACCAAGAATATGCACAAGTGAAAATAGTGTAGTTAGGCGGGTAGGAATATAGATGGGTTTTCTTCTAACCCTGTACTCATACAAACAGCTGTGTTTTGTTTTTTTTTTTTTTTTTTTTTTTTTTTTTTATGCGTTACGCGGGCCTCTCACTGTTGTGGCCTCTCCCGTTGCGGAGGACAGGCTCCGGACGCGCAGGCTCAGCGGCCATGGCTCACGGGCCCAGCCGCTCCGCGGCATGTGGGATCTTCCCAGACCGGGGCACGAACCCGTGTCCCCTGCATCGGCAGGCGGACTCTCAACCACTGCGCCACCAGGGAAGCCCCTGTGTTTTGTTTTGAGTTGAGTGTTCTTTTGCTGAGAAGCAACAAAAACTGACTCTACCTAGTTGGAGCAAAAGAGAACGTCTTGGAAGGGTGTCAGGTGTTCCCAGAATTGATGGGGTGTCTGGGAACCTGTCTAGGAAGTTGACGGCAGTCGGGGTTGCTCCTGGGAGTCGGGGAGCCACATGCAAGGAGCCGAGGAAGGCCAGTCTGTCCGTCTTTGCCTCTGAAGTCGCTCAAGAGCCAAAGTCCCAGGATGGGGTTCAACTCCTCAGCTCAGGTGACGTGTCCACCACCTGGGGGCACTGGGACAGAGTGGAGGATGGGGGCCTCAAGGGATGGACCCCTTGTCTTCAGTACAAGGAGGCAGGTGCGTGGATTCCCTGACCACGATGGAGGGGAGGTTGTTCCCCCAAAGGAAATCCAAGTGGTGTTGGAACTAGAAATAGATTCTGGACAGATGCCCCATTTGTTCATTCATTCATTCAGTGTCTGTTGAGGACCTGCCATGTGCCAGGTGACAGCCATGAGCACAGCAAAGCCCTTTACCTCACACACATTCTAGTGCGGGGATGATAAATTAACAAGGAACTGTAACATGGCAGGTGGCACACCGTAAAGAAAGATAAAGCAGGTAGAGGGTATTCGTTTTTTGTATTTTTTTTTTTTTTAATTTTTATTTATTTATTTATTTTTGGCTGTGTTCGGTCTTCGTTTCTGTGCGAGGGCTTTCTCTAGCTGCGGCGAGCGGGGACCACTCTTCATCACGGTACGCGGGCCTCTCACTGTCGCGGCCTCTCTTGTTGCGGAGCACAGGCTCCAGACGCGCAGGCTCAGGAGTTGTGGCACATGGGCCTAGCTGCTCTGTGGCATGTGGGATCATCCCAGACCAGGGCTCGAACCCGTGTCCCCTGCATCGGCAGGCGGATTCTCAACCACTGTGCCACCAGGGAAGCCCGAGGGTATTCATTTTTAAAAGAACATCGTTTTAACAGTGACGCACCTATTCCACGTCTAATTAAAACCCTCTCACTCCTTCCATGGAGGGAAACAACCCAGAGGCTCACCGGTCACTGCAAACGTCTCCCAAGTCCAGGGCCTCTGAGTACCTCCATCTGTGCTCCAGCCCCACTGCAAAGCCTCGTCGGTGTTTATGCCCAGAAGTAAGTCCAAGCAACACACCCTTCCATAGTGGAAAGAGGTGGAGGAAAGGAAACAGAAAAGACATAAATACTGTGTGTCCATACACACGTAACGCCAGGAGAGGACGCTTCTCTTCTCCGCCTCTGGTTTTGAGGCACACGTGCTACTTCTGACTCTGCCCGACTTGACCCCGTCGTTTGCTCCGGAGCCTCTGCCCCGAGCCCTGCCTGTGCTGGTCTTTGCCAGCTGAGGTGCTCCAAGCCTTCACTCCAGGCTCTCGGCTGGTACTGGTTCTACTTGTTTAGAGTCACCATGGCCTCCTGCATTACCCTCTCTGCGTCAAAAATCAGTCAGTCTACGAAAAAAAAAAAAAAAAAAGTGTTGCGCACCAGCTCTGAGCCAGGCACCACTTCCAGCATTTGGAGAACAGCAGAGATAAAAGCATCCCAAAGCGTTTACGTTCCAGCATTTAAACAGATTCAGGAAGCGGGTAAGTAGGATTAGCTCAGGCACTGATGATGGTTCTGGACAAGGTGAAGCTGGACAAGGTGGAGGGCGACCTCGTGTCCCTAAGAGGTGACGTTGGAGCTGAGACCTGGAAGATCTGAGAGAGGAGAGGTCCCAACGGAAGGAGCACCAGATGCCCGACGCAGGCAGGAGCTTGGTGTGCCTGAGGTTCAGCGAGAAGGCCGGGGTGCCTGGAGCTCGGGAATCGGGTGGGAGCGGACGGCGCAGCCTGGAGGTTAGAGAGAAGCTGGATAGAAGGGGCGTTGCAGGTCTCGAGAAGGGGTCGGGGTTATTCCGAGTGAAACGGGAAGCCGTTGGCAGCTGGGCTTCAGAGAGGAAGGCTGTCTGGGGAGAGAGGGCAGAGGAAGGAGGCTAATTGGAAGGTTATTGCGTTGGTCCAGTTGGGAAACGATGGTGGGCGACCACAGAAGACACCCATGTGTTCCCTGGGCACTCATTTTCCAGAGTGCGAGGAAGCTTGAAAGCCAGTCCTTCGCTCTGAGTCAGCGGGGCCAGGGCTGGGGGCTCTGGCGGAAGGGCTTCTCTCTTGGGGGAGGAAATTCAGTTTTGACAGAGCTGAGTTACCGGATGGAAATAAAATACTTTGTCAATGTATTATTAAGTGATCCCAAACCCCTGTGTTGCCCTCTTCGTTTCTGGGCTGTGGTGAACATCACCCTCTCTCCGGGGAGATTCCAGCAGGGGTCTGATAGGTAAGGCAGGCAAATCCGAATCTAGAATAAGTGTCTCTTCCAGTAAGGACAAACCATCTACCCCTCTGTTATGGAAAGGGTCCATTGTAATCAACTCCCCACAAGTAGTCGTCTGGGTCCTTCAAGGAACCATATCATTAACTTTGTTGAGGGGACACCCTGTGGTTTAGCCCAGCCTTGGCATCTGTGGCTGCCACCAGAGCCATTTTGTTTTTTTAACCCACTGAGTCAGCATCAAGACAACCAGGAACCAAGATGGACATTTGCCCCGTGGGACATAATGTCACACGGTTGTCAAACAGCCCCGTTTGCTGTGGGATTCCTGTGGGACAGATGATTTCCCGTGCTTTGAGTGTATTCTGACGTATCCAATCACACCCCTTCCCCAGAGCCGTCCATGAACCCATTTTGTTCTCTCCAAGCTCCCCCAGTGGCTCCTCAGACAAGCCATTTGCTCTGACCGTGAATCCACACAGGCTAACCCCTCACTGAGGCCAGAGTATCGCTTAGATTTTACTGCTGGGGGGACTTCCGTTTCCGGGGGCACCAGGGAAGTGACAGGAGGGCTCGAAGGAAGAGTTGCAGTAATGGGACCCCGGACCCCAAGGTCACCTGGCTTCTGCTCCATGAGGAGGCCCTGAGTCTGGAACCGACTTAGATCTGGCAGTTGAGTGAGGTCCCTCGATTCCCTGTGGTGGTGGCTCAGGTGCGCCCTCTGCTCACCGGAGTTGACCATTTCCCGCTACGCGAGTCAAGCAGTACCTTCATGGAGACCCTCATCAGTTTTGTCCCCCAGGGACCCTGTATAAGTGAAGCGCAGCCGGAGATCAGGTGGGTCACACCGTCCCAGTGACCGAGCAGGCCCTGCTGCCTAGGGCAGAAGCCACGCCCACTTACCCAGGTGGACATCCCACCTCCATGGAGTCCTGGACTCCTTGAAATAGAAGCCTCTCCCGCTGGCTCCCTGGGCCCAGGGACGTTAGCAGCAGGTTGATTATAACGTAGCTGCCATGTCCATCATCTGGTTTGGGAGGTAAGCCCAGGGGAGGGTGAGGACCTGACACACCGGCTCCAGCGTTTCTGTCCCCAGACTTGCACCCCTTCTTCTTCATCTTCCGAGAGCTGGCCTCTCAGCTGCCTTATGAGTGGGCAGCCCTGGGTGCCGGTTCCCGTCCCAGCAACGTGCTGGAGTGGCTACCCCGCCTCAGGAGCCCATGTGTTGAATGCACAATCCCTGGTGCGTGCTGCCCAGGTGGGCAGATTCGGTCTGATCTGAATTATGTTTAGTAAATGCAGTGTGTGGGAACCTTGTTTGGATTCTGATACCAACCAGCCGGCTGTGAAAAGGTCATTTCGAGACAAGGGGGGACATTTTCCCATGGAATCAGTATTCAGAAAAGGAATTATTGTTAATTTTGTTCATAGGGATAATGATAGTGTAGTTAAGTCCTTGTTAAGTCCTTGTTCATTTGGGTACATACTAATATTTGTTGCACGAAATGATACGTGGGAGATTTGCTTTAAAATATCCCCAATATTATTGGGAACTAGTTGGGAAGAATTGTAAAATATTGATCCTTCTGGGTTCATCATATAATTTCTCTACTTTCATGTTTGTTTGCAATTTCATAGAATAAAAGGTTTTAAAAATAATGAAAAGGGTGTTTCCTCCGCCCTGGTCAAGTGTTCTCAAAACCTCCAAATCCCAGAAGTGCCCACAACTAACATTTTCTCAAAATGTAGAAATGTGACCATTAGCAGTTTAACTTTTCTTAAGAAATGAAGACCTAATCCTTTTAGGTGAACGTGAGGTCCTCCTCAGAACTTTGCAGCACGGTGCTGGGCTCTCTTCCAGAACCAGCTACTTCTCTCTGGCTTTGTTTAGAGCTCTTGTCTCACCTCCTCCCTGGCCCATATGTCGCTGAGGAGAGCTTATTACATGGAGCAATCCTTCGTCACGCTTACCCACTGCATGGGTGTGGTGTTGGAATAATAGAATTCCACCATGAATCACAGTGGCACTCAGAAGTGCTTTTCTCAAGTTCACGGCTGGGAGGGGGCCAGCCTATAAAAACCCTGTGGCTTTGTTGGCGATAGAGTTTGTGCCCCTTGCTCTTCCTTGGGTCTGAGCAAGTGTGCCTGTGCGGTGCTGACTTTCTCCTAGGGAACTACCTTTGCTGCCTTTTATGATGTTTTCTCTTACATCCAAGGCAGCTTATTCCATCACAGCCTGATTTTCCCGTACTTATTTCCGTTCCTGCCATCTTTCCTCTCGTAACTAGTCTACCTGTTCTGATCAGAAGTCAGATGTGATCGCCCTTCAGAATTCTTATTTTCATGTCCACTCATGCTTCTCTTTCTACCCATCCCATACATCGAGTTCAAATTAGTTTTCTCCTGTGATGTAAACAAAGTGATTGTCTTACCTGTCTCCCAGAAAGAACGACATCCAGTTTCCTTAGCTGGATGGAATCTTAATGGGTCACAAGCAAAGGAATACAGCATGCCACTGAACCAGTAGATTTGCGTA